>NC_049203.1:26792163-27092163 GCF_013347855.1 Anguilla anguilla | reverse complement strand
TCAGGGCATGTACATGAACATGGTGCTGGCCCACTTCTTGCAGGTCAGAGGGCGTGTGGGCGGAGTCAGGACATGTACATGAACGTGGTGCTGGCCCACTTCCTGCAGGTCAGAGGGCGTGTGGGCGGAGTCAGGGCATGTACATGAACGTGGTGCTGGCCCACTTCCTGCAGGTCAGAGGGCGTGTGGGCGGAGTCAGGGCATGTACATGAACATGGTGCTGGCCCACTTCTTGCAGGTCAGAGGGTGGGACATTTGGGCGGAGTCTCCTATTTGTGGGAATGTACATAAAGGTGCTTTCCATCTTGGTTTGTACTGGGACACGTGCTTCTCATAGTCTATGATGTCATCACTGGGTTGCGTGTGGCTACAGTGAGAGCAGAAAACTCACTGAAACTCTCACAGAAAACAGACAAGTCTTAGTCTGTCATACAGTGGGGTAGATGTATCTGTTAAAAATTTTTGATTTTTAAAAATTCTTGTGTTGTATTTTCTGTTACAGAAAAACAAGGAGTATGTCAGTATTGCTAAAGGTGGTTTCATGGGTAAGCTTTAAAACACAAACCCCTCAAAATTTCATTGTGTTTCATTGAGGCTCTGTGTGCTTCTGTCCGTGTGTGCCTGCGTGCGTGCGTGTGTCTGTGTGTGCCTGCGTGCGTGTGTGTCTGTGTCTGTGTGTGCTTGCGTGCGTGTGTGTTTAGGGGACATTAATAACCTGAAGCGTCACTCTGTTTGCTCCGTGTTCCAGCTCTGCAGCAGCACCTGGCTGACATTAACGTGGAGGGCCCAGATAACGTGTACGTCCACTGGATCGTGAGCACTTCAGGGTCTCACGGCAGCCTCTGCTCCCCCGATGTGAGTGTGCGCCCCCTGGCCTGCCCTTCACCGCTCCTGATCCCCCCTCACACAAATATATTATCAGTATAGTTGCAAGATATTGCAACTCTTCAGAATATATAACATAGAATTGAAAAAATGCTTAAAAATGAATCAAGCCATATGTGGTATATATTACTACCACAATACATATATGTTTATTACTACCACAATAAATGTAAGTAAATAGTACAAACATTTAGTGAAAGTGGGTAAGTTTTTGCAAAAACTTAGCCTCCAGGGATAAGTCAATAAAAGAGAGACAGACAGAAGTAGGCTGGTTGTCATGGCTACAGGATGAGTGAGTTTTTAATTACAACACCTCGCCCCCGCTCTGTCCCACCCCTTGCCTCGTTTGGTCCCGCCCCTTCCCGCCCGCCTCTCTCCTGCAGGGCGAGACCATGAACGGCGTTGGGGATGGCAAAGGTGTGAAGTCTCTGGTCAATAAGATGACCTTTGCCCTCAAGTCCAAGTCTGTGAATGTGAAGGAGAAGGTGATCAGCTTCATCGAGAACACTTCGGTGCCGGTGGACAGGTGAGGTCCCGCCCCCCAAACTGGACTTAACTGCACCTGTGCTCTGGGTTTGGCATTTTATTTTGTCTTTCTTTTTATTGAAATATTTAAATTCCCTACTCATACCGCATCCACATAATTGTTAACATTACTTACCCTCCTGTATGATAAAATATGTGCTTTTCCATTGTTTTAAACTTTTTTTTTCTTTTTTTTAAGCTGCTCTTATTTTGACGAGTTGTGTTCAGTTAAGTCCCCTTCCTCAAACCCCGCCCCCTGTGCCTCATTTATTTTACAATAGAATGTCTTTCAATCTGCCCTGGCCAGAGAAGGGGATTCTGGATCGGTAAGACCCGCCCCACGTTCTGTCTCTCCGCTGGCATGAGCACCAGTGCCCGCCCCCACGCCCACTCACTCACGGTGGCACTGCCAGCCTGGGGACACGCCTGCACATCTCACCACGAGCCACTCTGCTCTTCTCTTATGGAAATGGAATATGCCACAATGTGTCATATTCATATACAATAAATATTCCATGTGTAAAGGATGATGTATAGTGAGCGAGGTGGTTGTTTCGGAGTAAGCCCCGCATTGATGTGATGTTCTCTTAATCACCCTGAAGGGGCTTGTTTTCAAACAGTTGCCTCCCTCACTGTACATTATCCCGCTTATACCACGACTACTTGCCAGAGAAATTACGCATATTTGTACATTTGTAGCTTCCGCCACAAAAAGTAGTTCCCACTAGGAACAACAGCTTTTAGTATCCTAGCAACCACAAACAAGCTAGCTCACAAAGTTTTTAATTTCATAGTTCACGCTATTTACAAAAATGAAATTGGAGGTTTCCAATTATTGTGAAGAGCGTCAGGTTAAAGGGGGCATTTTTGCATGTAGGTGGCCAGGTTGACAGTGTCAGCTGTTCCCATAGAATGGTTAGTTTTTTACATTTTCCTTTGCTTCTTTCCAGGATTTTCTTCCATAGCGCCTAGCTTAACTGTAATGTTAGATACCAGCACAAGGGAGTGCACTCTGACCAGACTGCTCGGCTACGTAAAGTGTGGAGGGATATAATCTAGTGTGAAACTGCGCCTTTATACACAACTGATGACCAGTCAGAAGCAAGTATCCTGGAAAGCCATGCTATAAATTGTAAATATATTTATAAAGATAAATATATTTCACAGCGTTGTATTTTTGGGAGAAAATTGCCTGAAAATACCTGAAAGCAACAATAATTAATACTATTATATTGTGAAGCGTTGCACAATATCTTTTCTGCTCTTGAAAATATATTTTACTTAAATATATGGCTGTGTATTCCATTTCCATAAGGGTTGTTTACAAAACGTTTGTAAACTGGCACTTAATTTAGGTGCATGCTTGTTCACACACGCGTGAATGCACACATTGCACGTAAAACCACACTCACAGTGCACACTATATGCAACACACAGACACACACACACACACACACACACACACACACCGCACACGCACACTCACACGCACACACACACACACACTCCTGTTCATATACACACAGCTCAGACGGTCATAATGTGTTTCACACAGTCACCCCCCACAGAGTCTCAGTGTTTCCGGTGTACGCCCCCACAGCTCTGACCTCAGCTGCACCGCGCCCTCTAACCACCAGCTCATGCCTTTTCAGCTCACCCCCGGCCTCGTCTTTCTGTCTGTCTGTCTGTCTGTCTGTCCGTGTGTCCGTGCCTGCTTTCCAGACTAACCCCAAGAGCAACCTGGAGTGGCATCTCTATCTGCTCTGAGAATCACTGGAGTCTGGTGTTTTAGTAAACCTAACCCCCACCAGTGGTGGGTTTTTTTCGGTCATGGCTGCCAACATCCTTTCCTGCCAGCATTGTGTGGACACGGCGCCCCCTTCTCTTTGGCAGTGTTTACTGCATCGCTAATAACTCAATACCAGGGTTCACATCACCGTGGTTACCATGTATTGGATGGGCATCGCTGCTTTTGTGTTCTCAGTAGCAGGTCCTTCTCTATTAACATCTGTCTTTTTTATTAACATCTTTCCTTTTTTATTAACTGGTTTGCTTCCTCTTGTAGAGTTGGGACTCCCTCATCTCTTGTCCCAGCGTTGATGACCACTCTGGATGTGTGTGTGCGTGTGTGTGTGTGTGTGTGTGTGGGAGCGGGGCTGAGGGGGGGGGTGGGGGTTTGGCTTGTCGTTGCTGTGGCGATCCTGACGGTTCACTCTTTCCACAGACATGTGAGCAGCAGCGACCGGGTAGGGAGGCCCTACAGGGGGGTCAAACCCGTGTTCAGCATCGGGGATGAGGAGGAGTATGACACGGGTAAATAAGCCCCCCTGCTCCGCCGCGCCCACGCACCCACCCCCCCCCCCAACCCAACCCAAACCGTCTGCTGGCCCTTTTGTACCGTAGCTTCCTTTTTAAGCTTTATCTTTAAGCCTGACTCTTTAACCTCGACCGGCTGGACACAGAAGGTAAATCCGTTTCAGCGAAACCTAAATTGAGCAGATGTGATGTCACGAGGTCAGCTGGAGGTTCACCGGTGCGGTCGGGTTAGCGTCGCGTAGACCAGGGCTCCTCGGCTTCAGTCCTCAGCCTCCCTTTGTGTATGCTGCTTTTTGCTACAGCCGGTCCTGGTCAGACAACATTGTTGTAACCTTTTAGAAGTTCCTCCATAGTTGTTTTTTTTTTTTAATTTATTGAAACAATGCAGGTTTGGGCTCATTTCTCTTTGCTTTATCTGTGAACTCTTCCACAAATGGTAGAATTTCAATGAGCTGATGTCCTTCAGCAGCCGAGACCCCACTGATTTCACCCGTCAGTCTATAATTGAATTTAAAAAATGTAACCACTTTTTATACAGGAATCATGTGTCATATTTATAGCACATTGCAGAACACTAAAGAATTGTTTGAGTTGGGTTATTAAAAGTCCTGGAATATGAATATGGGACATGTATTCTTCATGGTATACATATCTATTTCTGACATTATGTGGCCTAACAAGATAAATAAATTGTCCTTCAAAGGGTATTCAATGTCAAGCTAAGAACATTTAACAACTCCTTACAATTCAGGGTTGCAACTATGGCTGGAACAAAAAGCAGCATACACAGGGGTGGCGTAGTCCAAGTCACTGCAGGAGAGAGGCCAGTGCTGCTCTCTGTAGGCCAGGCCTCCCCAAACCTTGGTGCTGGAGACACACAGGGTTCTGCTGGACTTTGCCTTAAAATCAACAAGTATATACCCAAGAAACAAGGTGCAATAACCTATGTCATAAAATACTTTTACCGATCAGTTAATTGCAGAGTAACAGTAAAGATGGGCACACCCTGTGGCACTAAAAGGACATGGTTGGGACGCCCATAGTAAGCTCTGGAGAGGCCAGGGGTGGTTCCCTCAGCCCTGCAGTCAGAGCTACCGTGTGACTCTCTCCACAGATGAGATTGACAGCTCGTCCATATCGGACGACGACCGCAAGGAGATCGTAAACATCCAGACCTGGATCAACAAGCCAGACGTCAAGCACCACGTGCCCTGCAACGAAGTGAAGGAGACTGGCCACATGTTCCCCAGGTGAGCCCGCTGTGCAATGTTGCACAGCCCTTTTATCGTACACCCTTGTGCTCGTTTTACCTCCTGTCACCCCTAGGGGGCTGAATAATGGGAAGTGACCACCTGTAGTTCTCTTCAGATTTTTGGACTACAAATAAGAGACATTTTACATGTCTTCTCCACAGTGTATCAGGGATAGGGTAGACACACACACACACACACATACTCATACATATATGGAGTTTCCAAATCAGGTTACCAGCCAGAAGGGAGACATTTTCCAAGGCTGGCGAGGCGGTGTTATTCACAAGCGCATACCAGCTAACTCCGCTCCCCCGTCCCTCTCTCTCTGCGTTCCCTGTCTGCGTCTGCGTCTGCGCAGCCACCTCCTGGTGACGGCCACGCACATGTACTGCCTGCGGGAGATCGCCTCGCGGAAGGGCTTCGCCTACATCCAGTCCCGGCAGCCGCTCAGCTCGGTGGTGAAGATCACCTCCAAGAAGAAGCACCCGGAGCTCATCACCTTCAAGTTCGGCAACAGCAACACGGCCGGCGTGGAGATCATGGCGGTGGAGAGGTACCCGCCGCTGCGCGGACGAATGGCGGCGCGCAGGCTACCGCCAGTCTGAATCCGGCACCCTCGTTAGCATTCGTCAGTCATCAGCCTGCACACATTTTAACCCTTTAAAGAGTAGGGTTTTGGAATGTATTTTTCAAAATTCAAAGTCGGTGTTGTAGAACTCCATTGCCCTCAGCTGCCAGTGGTGATGTATCAAACAAAGATACTCAGGATGCTCGGCTTTAGAACTGCGAAAACGTGATTTAGTGTTTATTGCACTGTGGTGTGGGGATGGCTGGTTTAAGCAGCCACACCTGCCCTGGGTCAAGCTAATTAGACCTGGCCAATTGGATAATTGGTGAAGAATTAGATAATTGGCCAGGCTAATTGGACCCAGGAACAGGAGTGGCTGCACCTGTGCGTAGTGAGGTAATCACTGCGCACAGGTTAAATCTGCCATCCCCACCCACACCAGGCAGCTTCCGTCATGACAGGGTTAACATCTGCTCATTTGGCTTTACCATCTTGCCAAACCCTCGTGGAATAAATGTGGACTGTTTTGAACATCTTCTCCCTGTGTCTCTGTGCTGGAGGGCCCCAAAGAAAGCCACTTCGGTGGCCTGTGGCAGGCGTGTTTGTCACATGCACCTTTAAAGGGTTTTAACTGTCCTAGCACACTTTACTGAAGTGTTCTTCAACTATCTCTTGCGAAGGGCCACATTCTATTTACGAATGGTGTGTATGGGCCAGACGTTTCCCATGTGCTATTTATAAAACAACGTGTGAGTAAAATGTATTGCACATGAGTATAAACAAAGTAGATGTGAAGTAGAAACAGGTCTCACTGGTTGTTTTGGCAAGAGGCATGCAAACTCAATGCTGGTTTGGAGCATGATTATTATTTGTACAGTGGGACCATTATGTTCCATGATTTGCTAGATTACTGTGTAGATTCCTGTATTTTGATTGACTGGACATGCACTGACTTAAATCCTTGAAACAGTTTTTCCATTAATATCTATTCACGTAATACTCAGTAGGTACTTGGCACACATACTGTAGTCTATGTTTTTTTCCACAGTTTGAAAATCTCTATTTTTAAAGAGGCGTTTTCTCACATTTATGATCCAGTAGCATTCCTGGTGACACCGTTTGAATGAATTATGCTGGCCTTGAATTATCTTCAGTTTCATCAGTCTGTGATTAGTACCTACTGCAGGGCTGACACGCCAGGATTGAGTTGAGTTGGCGTGAATTGGTTTGAGTTGGCTTGCTTGTATTCATCTTGAACAGAAGTGGTGAAAGTGTGTGTGCCAACTAGTGACTATCCTAACATAATTGCAATTCCTGAACTATAGAGAGCTATTAATTGTATTTAATTAGACATTTAATGTCTAATAAGGAATGATTTACACTCTTTAACGCGAGAAGTTATATTCATATTACACAGAATAAATATTCTGCATTGATTGAAGGATTTTAATCAGACCAGTTCTCACAAAATAAATACTTTCATTATCAAGGCTCATGATTCTTTTTGGCTGGACTGCAACAGCGGGGCCAGACCTAGAAACGCGAATGTCTGTGACTGACTGAGTAATGAAGTTAAACCATTAGTCGGCTGAGTTATGAAGTTACACCATTGGTCGGCCGGAGAGGTCCAGCCGTATACTAAGTTTTCACCTGGTCTTGTTGAAAGAGCTTACATTTCTTTTGTTTAATTCATACAGTTAAAATTGTTCCTGAATGCTTGAAGTGTGGACAAAAAAAGTAAATAGTAATGAGCGAAACCTGCAATATAAAATAAATAACTATTTTTACAACCTTAATTAATCAAGCAGTTAGATGGAATGATATCTAGCATGGCAAGGGGTATTCCAAGATCATGGTTGAGAACCGCGGTCGTTAGTCGCTTGTAGACCTTTTGCTTTTTCAAAACCGCTGTGGAAAAAGACCTTCTCTGCTTGCCTGAGGTTTGGTATTCTGTGTTAAGTGACGCCTCCCTCCCTCTCTCCTTCCTTTCCAGGTACCTCATACCGAACGCAGGCGATGCCACCAAGGCCATCAAGCAGCAGATTATGAAGGTGCTGGACGCTCTCGAGAGCTCGTAGCTCCAAGGTGAACAAGTGCACCCCTGCTGGCGGCTAGAGGAACTGCAGAGGAGAGAATAGTGGCCTGCGGTGTTGATTATAAGTCCCCACCTGTAAATGGGCATCCTGGTCCCACCTGCCAGACTTTACACCCGAGGAGCTGCGCGGTCGCATGCCACACGTCAAATTGATCCTTCCGACCTTTCGTCAAAAAATAATTTAAATAATTTTTTTGACCGTTTAAATGTCCAAAGTTATTGCAAGATGGAGTATATTATAACAGTTAAGCTGTAACCTATCATTATTTTTAAGGCATCTGCCTAGCCTTAACAAACACAAATGTGAAGCAGCTCTGTACTCCGCGACTGGCAAATGTATAGGCAGGGAGGTATTGACGGAAGAGAGGCTTCAGTTACTGTGGAGAACTTCATATAGGAAGGTCAGTCACTGACCACTTTCTTTTGTATCTTATTTAAGCATAAAGCGATTTGCTGTCTGTGAATGCTAGATGGCAGAACTGAAAGCGATTTGCTGTCTGTGAATGCTAGATGGCAGAACTGAAAGCGATTTGCTGTCTGTGAATGCTAGATGGCAGAACTGAAAGCGATCTGCTGTCTGTGAATGCTAGATGGAAGAACTGAATAGACATTTGTGTCTGACAGTTTTTTCAGAGAGCTGTATTTAGGGGAGGGAGGGGGTTGGGTGTTGTCTACATTCCTTCCTCTCACCCAGACTGTCTTAACACTGGGTGGTGAGAGTGCAGCAGTGTTTGCTCGGCATACTGGTAACCCCTGAACACAGTCTGAATGACCACATGACAACCGGTCCCGGTGTAGCCGCGGGTGTAGCGAAGCCACTGAGTTTGACTGAGAATATTAAGACGCGTTACCAAACATGACCTTTCCTCCAAAAAAAAAAAAGAGATAGAAATAGTCTCAAGTTTGGTAGCAACTGTACGCAAAAAGGTGTATGTTACCTTATGGTGTTCATCATCTGTCCTCCATTCACTATTTTG
The DNA here is from genome assembly GCF_013347855.1 of Anguilla anguilla. NCBI lineage: Eukaryota > Metazoa > Chordata > Actinopteri > Anguilliformes > Anguillidae > Anguilla > Anguilla anguilla. Next base: position 27,083,544 of record NC_049203.1, on the reverse strand, counting down.
GGTTAAGTTTGTGACGGCTGTTTTATCTTTTCTTACACGCCCTTGGCGTTTATTTTTCAGCTTCTAGCCTTAACCTTGAAACGAAGAGGGTTTGGTTGAATTATCTCTGTACTGTATATACTGTAAACGTTGTGTTATAAATTATGACAACGGCATAACTTTCCGGGGGGGGAGAAAAGCGCATACGGAGGGTGGGGCCTGTCTTAACCATGTCATCTAACTTGCTATTGTGTATTTACTCACTTAAGGAGAAATAGCACAGCTCATTTCAGGGGGGTAGTTTTCCCCATTTCCACACAAACCTGCCTTCCTCTCCCTCCCCTCCCCCATCCTCACAACCATGTTTAAGATGCTGCTGTGGCCCCACATCCCTTTTGGTATTAACGTGATCTGGAGATCTGTTGTATTATGAAGATTCAGTCGGGATGGAGTCTAAACTAGGCTAAGCTAACAGGCATCTAACCGGTTGGGAGGATGGTCCCTCGGTTTTGAGCCCTCCCCTCCCCAGACTTTATATAGTTTTGTTGCTGTACCACTATGGGGATTTGTTTGTTCAATATTCTTTAAGCCCCCCCCCCCCCCCCTTTTTTTTTTGTAAATTGAGCTTTGCGGCCCTCTTTCTTAGACCTTGCTTTCCGTTGGACTCATTCAGCTTGCATGAGAAGGCAGTCTTGGACCACAGACTGAATACGTGGGTCATAGTTTCCATTCAAGACGTGCACACTTTGCAACCCTCCTTCATTTCCTGTTTGTAAATCAAATACAGAGGTTGCCCCCCCCTCCCCCCCATTTCAGACAGACCTAATCAAAACATTTTTTTAATTACTTGGGAGTTTATTTTCTGTTAAATGCACCTTGTAATTATACTGTTTTTGTAACCCTCTTTGTTGTAATAAATTTACAGATGAATCAAACATTTGTCAGTGTCAAGCATTTTGGTGATGATGCACGTTTGAGTTTCAGGACAACAAAACAGAGGTAAATTACTTGGAGACGAAAGGTTTGCATTTCCAAAATTTAATGAAAAAGGTTTAACAAGAAAAATGTCTGTGTAAATTCATCTTGTGGTAACTTGATAACCTTAGTGTAAAACTGAAGTTCCTTAAGTTCTTTTTGTTTGCTCTAAAAGAAAGCAAAACATTTTTATAGCAATTAATGCATTCATATCATTTACAATGTCTTTGATTGGCTGTGAAGAGAGACAGCACAATTCCAACAACAAGGTCATCTCAACAAGTTCATGGAACACATAAATCATATCAGTGAACACTTACAGCAATAATATTTCCTTCTGAATTTTAAGAACGACGTTTGCACAGCGTGCAATAAATAGCCTGGGTAGTGTTCCTTCAAATAGCTGAGGTTACACCGGTAAAAAAACTGCTAGTATCAACTGTAAGGAACATGCTGATTTGTGCCAATCCTTCAGTTGTCACAGCCTCCTCACTGTCGGCTCTGTTTCACGGTTTGTAAGCTGACCCCCAATCAGAAGACCTGTAATAGCAAAAGCCACTTTCCTATTTTCCCCACCCCTCTTAAGGAATTGACTTCCGGATTATCAGTACAGTACACAGAACAGCAGAGAAACAGTACTACAGCTAACCCACAGGAATGTTGGCCTTCTCTCAAGTGCAGGGTTTCTCAAGGTTTTTTTTTTTTTTTGGAACAAGAGGTCCACTTACATGCACGTCACATTGGGTCTGCAACCCACACCTACCACTGCTGCACTATCATAAAATGTAAAAAAATAAAGAAAACCTGCAAAAATAGAAGTTTAGAAAATGTGTTTACCTTTTTTTTTTTTTTGGTTAATTTCATACATATGAGTCACACTGGTTTCCTGAATCAAATGAACTTTACTACCATTACTGGCCTAAGTCTTCATTCGATACCCGGAACCATTGTGTTTCCTCTTGGTCGTTCCAGGTCAGTATGTTCAGTTTGGCCACTTATCATTTCTGAACTCAAGTGACAACAGAACAGCTACGCAGTAATGAGCAAGTACACCAGCCTAAGTGCAGTTGCGAGTTGCCATATTGATCTCAGCCATATTAATGACCCAGCAATGGGGCTCGTCATGGCTCTGATCCATCCCAGAGGGCCAGAAACCTGAAACTGAAGCACATGGTTTCTGCCGAGGGAAAACTTCAATTCAGCTTCTCTAGCTGGGCCCTTCAATTCTCTGTGACCCAGAAGAATCCTCTAAGCCAAGTGGCATTCACTCTTACCATACAGAGCGGGTTAGAATGGCTTCCACTGTTACTCAGCCCTCTTCTACTCAATGAAAGCAGTCAATGATATAGTTAGCCCACCGCACCTGACGTGGGGTCAGAAGTGGACGCTGATTTTAAGGTCAAATCAAAAACCGTCCACATCCTGCAGCTCTCCTAGTGTGAAGAGTGAAAGCCACTGCTGTAAGACCTGAAACCATATTCCACATCACACTTTAGCCAGACAGGGTTAAGAAAGTGTTCCATTTCAATTTCATAGTATACAATTGGCATGCAGTGGAAGTGTTTTATTTCTTTTTAGAATTATACTTTTTACAATGTGAATTTCTTTGCTTGTGTGGCCTTCCCGTTACATCACTTACACAGCCATGTACTGAAATGAATTTATAACTTCTTTATTTTTTGCTTTTTTAACCTACAAAAGTGTGACTGGTATCAGAGCCAGGGCACTGAAACGTTACACCATGACATTCCTGGGGGGAGGGGCTCTAGAGGTCACCATGTGACATCATACAGTTCCTTGTACGTGACTGTGGTCATGCTCACATGGGCTTCACTCAGGAGAATTGGCATAATTCACAGATCTTAAAGTTATTTTGGAATCTGCTCAAACTGTGTGGAATCAAATACCAGTGAGGACATCCAGTGTCACACTGGAACAATATCCATTCTCTCTGAGTGAGGGTACCAAGCTCTAGCTCTATGCCCTAGTCCTCCTGCTGACCCCTTGTGTCACACAAAACGTCTTCCCTACTTTGGGATTCAGTGATGGAAAAAGAGTGAACAATTTAAAAAGAACAGATCCTTATTTGACTTCATTAGTGTGCTTTGGATATCGGCTCAGGCGGAGCAGTCGTGAAAATGAGTAACCGGTTCCCCAGGGACTTTCAAGGGGAAGACCAGTTCCTCAGACCCCCCCCCCCATATTCATAAAAGCTTTCGTTCCAACACGGCCAAGACTGGATACCTTAGCGGTGTGGAAATAGGGGCATTCAATCGCACATAAAGACTCATTAGCCACATTTCCAGAGCCAGGCCAGCCAGGTTGAGTCAAAAAACCTGAGCGAGTTCCTGCCTGAAGCCTTTGGGCCCGATTGCTCGTTCACCGTCAGGCCTCAGGGGTGCCAAAGTAACTCCAAATCACTCGCACGCAACAGCTTAGCGTTAACATCACACTCCCAAAAAAGGATCGCCGCTAGCGTCCACATTATACTGAAAGTCTACCCATCCTAACCCTGTCCTTGGCCATGACCACGCACCTAGATCAGCACACATTGAAGACTTGAGGGAATTGAGAGTCATGGGCTCGAGGCACCAAGAAGGTGCAAAAGTCCAGCAGTGGCTGTGGGGAAAGCACCAAGCACTGGCAGGAACTGGCTCACCTGCGGAAATACAGCTAGCCTAGCGCAGCGCCAATCAATCCTGGTCCCAGAGAGCCACGGGGTCTGCTGCAGCAAATTTAGACCAGGCGAGGCCACTCAACTATGCTTTAACTCAGTGTTTCTCAACCCCGGTCCTGGGGACCCACTGCCCTGCATGTTTTAGATGTTTCCCTGCTCCAACACATCTAATTCAAATGAACGGGTCCGTCATCAAGCTCTGCAGAAGACTGACAGCGACCCATTCATTTTGAATCAGGTGTGTTGGAGCAGGGAAACATCTAAAACATTCAGGGCAGTGGGTCCCCAGGACCAGGGTTGAGAAACACTGCTTTAACTGATTGAATAATTGCTGAGAAACAACGAAAGGTAGCAGACCCTGTGGCCCTCCAGGCCCAAGGTTAAGAACCACCATTTTAACAGTTAAAACCACAGGTGGGACGCAGGCAGTCAAACCCACAAACGACTATCAAGGAGATACGCGCACAAACATTCGCTCACACTCTGCAGACCTGTACATACCATTGGAAGAACTGGAGGGAAAAAACTGCCATTGTTCTCTTTTCAAAAGAGGAATGGAAACGACAGGGAAGAAAGCATGCTAAATCTAAAAGCACAACAGAGACAATAGATGGGAAGAAAGGATCTCCAACTGCCAGTTTTTTTACCAATGCCTTCTGACCAATCAGGCATGTTACACAGTCTCTGAGCAAATAGTCTTCTATTTGCACGAGACCTTTATTTGTTAATAAACACAAGGGTCATCTTTCGTTGTCACAGGAATTTCGCCAAATTTTGCAGCCCCAACTGTGAGCCCACCCTTCCTTTACAACATATAGAAATGGACATTTGTATTATTATTTTTCGTTACCCTCAATATTTACACAGTTCCAGAAAAATGGCAGCTCTGCCCCATGGTAAGACATGGTCGCTGTTGCAACAAATTTTTTGAATGATTAAAATCCAGCAGTGTGTGGAGGAGCCAAAGGCAAAGGAGCGACACACAGACAGACAAATATTGCGACCTCTCGTCTTGCTCAGGGAGAAATAAACAGTGTACTGACAGTGTCATTGGGAAGGGGGGGGGGGGGGCAAGGCGATGGATGGAGCCGACTTGGCGGACGCATCGTCCCATCTGAGGTGAAAAACTGACAAATTTGTCGAAAAGACAAACTGAATAATAAACAAAAGATGACATCATCAACTGAAGATGGGGGGGAAAGGGGGGTGTCCACGAAACAGCGGTCTTCTGGCGCACGCCTCTACGGCCTGGGAGATCGGCTTTCCAGCCACGCCCCAGCAAGACACGCCCCCCCCCCCCCCCCCACGGCGCACAAAGCGCGTAAAACAGAACAGGAATGCGAGGGAAAGTAGGGGGAGAGGGCGGGGCCAGCATGGCACTTGTGACAATCTTAAGGAAAAAGAGGAGGAGTAACAGAGCTGTGGCCGATGCACGGAAGGAAAGGGGGGGGGCGGAGGATGGTGGTGGGAGGGGGCATCACCTCTGCACCGACGCTCTGGAGCCCAGAGCCAGCTTCCCCCTGCTGCCCCCTCTGCTGTAGTCCCGGCTGGGGCTCTCCTTCCCCGAGCCGCCGCCGCCGCCCCCGGGGGGGCCCCTGGCCTGCCGTCGCTTCCCCTTGGCCTCCGGCTCCGAGTCACTGAGCTCCAGGTCGGGGCAGTACCCGTCGTTCTCCTGGTAGGACGGGGCCTTGCCGGCGTGCCGCTCGGGCGCCGACTTGCCCCACGGCCGCTCCTTGCCGGAGCCTTTTCGGGAGGGCTTGTCCGGGCCCCGCAGGTCCTCGGGGGTCCGCACCAGGCAGACCGTGGCCTCCTTGAGAGACCTGCCGAAATGCTCCACGCCCGGCTTCCGGAGGCCTCCCAGGGTCCCCACGTCGGCGGCGGCGGCGGGCCCCAGCTGGCAGGAAGCGTCCCTCTGGGGCAGGGGCTTCTCCATCACCCCGTTGGATTTGGGCGGGCGGGCGCGCTGAGGGGCCTCCAGCTTGCCGCCGCCCCCGTTAGCGGAGCGGCCGTGGAGGGCGGCGTGCAGCGCCAGCGGTTTGCCCGACGGCTTGGCGGGGAGCGGCGGGCCCCCGCCGGCCACGCCCTCCGCCTCCGCGCGGGATCGCCCCGAGGTGGCCAGGAGCCCGTTGGCGTGGTCCTCCTTCCGGACCCGGCCCGCGTAGTGCTGGGACTTCCCCGTCGGGACCGCCCCGCCCCCGACGACGCTCCGCTCGTACACGTTCCCGCTGGTGTCCGGGCACAGGGGTCCGTTGCCCGATTTGGAGCTGGTCTTCCCGTTCCCCAGTGTCACTTTAGGCATCTTGAGTTTCAGCGTGATTCTCGGGGGCGGCCGGAACAAGGCGCTGTCCAGTGTGTAAGACAGAGGGAGACCTTCAAAAAACACAAAAACACATTAAAAAAAATGTTAAAACTCAACAGCCCCAAAATACATTAATACCTCTGGTTAAAATTCTACGACCTTCTACAATCTAGAACAGGGATCTGAAACTCTGGTCCTGGAGAGGGTTCCGGCAGGTTTTAGTTTTCGACATTAAAAAAAACTACAACCGGTAACTAGTTTGTACTCAATAAACCAGGTAAGACGAGTTAACTGTAACTGTATTGCTGCTATGACTGATCTAGTAAGTGAGATGCAGCAGGCCCTGTGCCTCTCACAGACCAGGGTTAGAGACCCCAGAGCTAAAAATAATGCACTGTGAAGGAAATGTCACATATAAAAATGTTTAAAGCTTCCTCCTACCCCACATATCTGGGTCAACCCACAAACACTCCCCCCACTACAAAGGCCCCGTGGCCCCTCCCCTGCGAGCGGTCACCTGCAGAAAGCTCCTGGTTGATCAGCTGCACCTGCAGGTTGAAGATCTGCTCCTGCGCCTTGCTCTGGGACAGCTTGAGCTTCTCCCGCCGGCTCACCATGTAGCACAGGTTCCTCACCTGCGCGGAGAGCGCAGGCGCCAGCGAGCGAGCGAGCGGGGGCGAGAAAACGGAGAGAGAGGCCGCGTCACAGACCGCCACACGCATCCATCCCGCTTCGCTTCACAAGCAAGCCCACAACCCCCGTAACTCAGCGCTAATCAACACGACCAAAGAGACCCAGCGAACGCATCACCGACCCACAGGTGACCAACCCCCCACTCAACCTTAAAAAAAAACACACTGCAATATACTGAAATAAACCATCAACATCTGAAAATATATTCCAACACTTTAGGCAAATAACACAAACGAGAGCCACTTTTTAGATATTGTAATATTTAAAAAAATATATACTGCAGTGAAATATTTCAGTCGTTTAGCATTTTCTAAAAGGGCAGACGGCAGCGTGCTGCGTCCGCGCGCGGAGCTGGGACCCACCCTCTCCAGGTCCTGCCGCAGGTGCATGAACATGCGCATGCGGGTGTGCACGCTGTCCTCCTTGGGCTGCAGCAGGAGGTTCTCCTCCCCTTCCTTGGGGGGCAGGAGGGCCTTGTTGAAGTTGCTCTTCCTCTTCAGCTTCCAGTACTGGAAGACAAAGTCCAGCACCAGCTGGGGGAGGCCGAGGGCCTGGGCCAGCTCCTCGGGCCGCACCAGGGCGTAGAACTCCTCCTCCAGCTCCTTCAGCTTCTGGGCCCGCAGGCCCACCTTCTCGGTGTCGCTGGGGGCCTTGTGGCGGGCGGGGCTCAGGCCCGGCTCGCCGGCCTTGGTCTTGCTGTGCTTCAGGCAGTAGGACTTGAACTTGACCTCGTCGCCCTCGTCCAGGATGGTCTTCATCTCCAGGCTGTGCTCGAAGGCGCAGGTCACGTGGAAGGGGATGGTGCAGCTCTTTACCGAACACTGTGGGGGGGGTGGGGGATGGGGGGAAATCACATAGGGTTCACAAGTGAACATCCCTCCAGAACATTCTGAAAATATCCAGAAAAGTTACAAAACTGAATTTTCACTTCACATTATGTTGAGATTAGATCCATTTAGTCTAATTGGGGGCAAACCTACATCCAGAAAAGAGAATTTTACACTGCAGATTCCAGTGAGATTCCATCCTATCCATATTCCACTGAGTATCAAGAGATAACACTGTTGTGACTCTCCATCTCCATACTAGGAGTATACAACAGAGAGGAGCTCCATCACTCACTTTACATTGTACAGTACATTGGTAGCAACCAACAGAAATTGTCAATGGTGGGTACTTCCTGGATACACACAGGGTGCACGGAAGAGGCGCTGTATACTGGCTGTTACCTACATACTAAGCGACTGGAGGAACTGCGGTCTGTTTTATATGAGTACAGTGACATCACCACTGTCTTATCCCCTTATCCCAGCCTTATATATATTACCCCTGTATACACTGAGGAATCTGAGAAGGTGAGAACTGGACCCAAGCTGCGGAGCGGCAGCTGGACGTCGGGCTGGGCCCCCACCTGGATGCAGGCGCCCGTCTTCAGCTTGCAGAGGCTGCAGATGAGGGACCAGCGGCTGGGGGGGATGTGGGACACCTTGGTGATGGGCTCCATCCTCTCGGGGCAGGCGATGCTCACCTGCAGCCGGGAGATGAATCAAATTAATCAAAACGAGATGGACCGGTATGTAAAAAAAAAAAAAAGTTACATAATTTTACAGCGTAATCCTTGATCAATTTTTAAGCTAAACTGTAAGTCTTCAGGAACATATATGATTTTGTTGCATTTGAATTATGAAATAAAATCAACAAATCAAGTTTGGCTAAAAACATCACATGGGTGAAAGCTGCACATAGGACCAGTGGAGAGGAGAGGGCCAGTGTGTGTGTGAGGATTGTGGGTAGGACCTGCACATAGGACCAGTGGAGAGGAGAAGGCCTGTGTGTGAGTGAGGATTGTGGGTAGGACCTGCACATAGGACCAGTGGAGAGGAGAGGGCCTGTGTGTGTATGGATTATGGGTAGGACCTGCACATAGGACCAGTGGAGAGGAGAGGGCCTGTGTGTGAGTGAGGATTGTGGGTAGGACCTGCACATAGGACCAGTGGAGAGCAGAGGGCCAGTGTGTGAGTGAGGATTGTGGGCAGGACCTGCACATAGGACCAGTGGAGAGGAGAGGGCCAGTGTGTGAGTGAGGATTGTGGGCAGGACCTGCACATAGGACCAGTGGAGAGGAGAGGGCCAGTGTGTGTGTGAGGATTGTGGGTAGGACCTGCACATAGGACCAGTGGAGAGGAGAGGGCCTGTGTGTGTATGGATTATGGGTAGGACCTGCACATAGGACCAGTGGAGAGGCGAGGGCCAGTGTGTGAGTGAGGATTGTGGGTAGGACCTGCACATAGGACCAGTGGAGAGCAGAGGGCCAGTGTGTGAGTGAGGATTGTGGGCAGGACCTGCACATAGGACCAGTGGAGAGGAGAGGGCCAGTGTGTGAGTGAGGATTGTGGGTAGGACCTGCACATAGGACCAGTGGAGAGGCGAGGGCCAGTGTGTGAGTGAGGATTGTGGGTAGGACCTGCACATAGGACCAGTGGAGAGGCGAGGGCCAGTGTGTGAGTGAGGATTGTGGGTAGGACCTGCACATAGGACCAGTGGAGAGGAGAGGGCCAGTGTGTGAGTGAGGATTGTGGGTAGGACCTGCACATAGGACCAGTGGAGAGGAGAGGGCCAGTGTGTGAGTGAGGATTGTGGGTAGGACCTGCACATAGGACCAGTGGAGAGGAGAGGGCCAGTGTGTGAGTGAGGATTGTGGGTAGGACCCGCACATAGGACCAGTGGAGAGGAGAGGGCCAGTGTGTGAGTGAGGATTGTGGGTAGGACCTGCACATAGGACCAATGGAGAGGAGAGGGCCAGTGTGTGAGTGAGGATTGTGGGTAGGACCTGCACATAGGACCAGTGGAGAGGCGAGGGCCAGTGTGTGAGTGAGGATTGTGGGTAGGACCTGCACATAGGACCAGTGGAGAGGAGAGGGCCATTGTGCGAGTGAGGATTGTGGGTAGGACCTGCACATAGGACCAGTGGAGAGGAGAGGGCCAGTGTGTGAGTGAGGATTGTGGGTAGGACCTGCACACAGGACCAGTGGAGAGGAGAGGGCCTGTGTGTGAGTGAGGATTGTGGGTAGGACCTGCACATAGGACCAGTGGAGAGGAGAGGGCCAGTGTGTGAGTGAGGATTGTGGGTAGGCTCAGCCGTTACCTCAGGGATCCACAGGGCGCAGCTGACGTGGGCCCACTTGGTGCCGGCCCGTGTGGCCTTCATGGCCCCGCCCTTCTTTGGGCACAGCAGGCACTGGGGGTCGATGCCCAGGACACAGGTCCTGCAGAGCCAGTTTCCGTCCGGCACCTTGACAATGCCATAGCAAGCCTGCGAGCACAAAACATACTGAGTCAGAATGGCGGCTAGATTCAATGCAGGAACAGCCCCACCTGGAATCATATAATTATTTTACATTAGTTTATTATTTGAAAACCCTTCTGATGTCACTATAATTTATGCAGATTACAGCCAAATCTAAAAGAAAAATCAATTTTAACCAAATATCATCAGAACAATATTTCATGATTGAACCTTTCGGTTAGTAGCATGCGTCTCAAAATATTTGACAGGATTTGCAAGAACGTTTTCAAATTCGACAGGCATCAGAACAGTGACAGCATTTAATATTTGACTGAGATGTGGGTACAATGGGTTAGTTTAGAATGGCAGCGGAGATATCCCTTGAACAGGACAGAAAGCCTCAATCCACAACAGGTAAAAAGCCTGTTCTGCAAGTTACCGCATTCCGTAAGTGGTTAAAAGCCATTGTACAATCCTATAGAGCTGAGGGATGAAAGAACTTCCAGCAGTGGTTGTCCACGCAATCAATACAATCTACTAACCTAAAAAATGTTCTTGATGTAATAAGATAATGTCATGACGACCATTGATAGTGATCCTGATGATCAGCGCTGTTCGTTGCCTAAACCTGCCTGTTGGCACTTATACAAGTCGCTCTGAATAATAGCCTAAATGCAAATGTAGGATCTTGTCTGGAAGTGTTCAAAAGAACCCCCCAGTGCATGCTGGGAGCGGCGCTCCCTCCGCACACCTGATGCACGCAGATGTTGCACTTGTCGCAGAACACCATGTCGTTGCCCTCCTCGCTGTCGGGGGAGCGGCACACGTCGCAGATGACGTCCTCGTCGTACTCGATGCCCAGGCCTTCCTCCGTCTCGATGGCGTGGTTCATGTTGTCGTGGCACTGCCGCTCCAGGGCCTCCATCACGCGCTCCATGGTCAGCTCGTCCACCGCAGCCTCGCCTGGGACACACGGCCAGCGTTAAGCTGAAGCAGCCGCCGTAACAGTCACCTCGGCCGCGCGAGCACAGAAAAACGCCCCGCCGGCCCAGCATGCAACTGTGCGCCACCGCAGCGATGCACGCACACGCAGCAAACAGCCACCGGCTAGCCTTACGAAGGGGTTCAGCAAATATTTCAGCTAAATAAAAGAGGGAGGTGAATCAAGTGTAGATGCTACAAACACATGTTGAAATACATTTTAAAGCTAGCTGGCATTTTTAAAACTGAGAAATTGATTTTTTTTTTTAATTTTTTGCTTGGGGTAAGAGCATTACTGGAGTGGAGCAGGTGACACGAAACATGATTTCATTACAAAAGGTGTAGAATGATATTTAAGCTCACTCAATGCCGCTCATAGGCTTCGAAACCACGCTTTCAGACACACACACTTGTGCACTGCACTGCACAGGAACTCATCTTCAGTTCCGCAGCGCACACTTCTGTGGTGGTGCAGCCCACAAATTACAGTCATAAAAACTCACTGATGACACGCTCCTGACAGGACAGGAAGCATCCGCCATGCTTGATATAATGGAAAGATGGCAGGCTTTGTGTATCACTAATGTTTTTTTTTTGCAGTTTCTTCAAAAACCATATATCAGTGCTTTTGAGGAACAGAAAAGCACCATACCCATTCAGCTGACAAATGTATGCTCCTTTTATTTTTCAGTGGCGATACAGTGAAGATAAAACAAGATGCTGCTTGTCTATGCTGTTTAGTACATAGCTAAAAGCTCAAGCCCCGGTTCTAACACCAGTAGCCCGGGATTCTGTGTAACTGACGACCACATACCAAAACCTGCACTGACCTTACGAGAACAGACTAGACCAGACAAGACAAGACAAGACAGCATGCTAAAATGAACAGGGCCAAAGAAAACACTTTGGTTAGAACATACGAGGAACTTCTACATACAGAGGAATTTAAAACAGGAATGAGAAGATCTAAACATAGGCTACATCAACCGCAACACCCCAACCAAAAACCTAACGTCAGCAGAAAGTCAGCTGTAGTTCTCTCAGTTTTAAGAGTTTAAAGCCAGGGTCAGAAGACCCCTAGGGGTCCTTCGAGGGATCCGCAGAAAAGAAATTCAAGTTAATATTAGTGATGGGGAAATTTTCATTTTAAAAATGAGGGCAAAAAACATTTGTTTGCTTTTTGCACATTTATAATTTGTTTTGATATTACAAAATGCATTCAAATAATTCCTCCCATCAGGCAGCCATGAAATGCAGTGACTTGTAAAAAGAACTTCAACATAGCATACAGAGCTACCTATAGTTCCCGTGACAGACACTTAGCTCTGGTAAGAAAATATATTTCCGGCTACATTTTATCTTTTGCGATCGCAATAGTGTACTATCCAAGTAGGGGTCCTTGGTCTAAAAAAGATCGAAGATCCCTGGCCTAAATAATACAACATCCATACCGTCCTGCGGCCTTCTCCTACCAAAGGGCCGGGCTTGGCTGTGCTAGGACAGGAGACAACCCAGCAAAACCAGGCCGCCGCTTGAACTGGCCTGTAGGGGGCGGGTGTTCCTCTAGTAATATTACAAATGAAAATAAAATGACATGCCACTGCCGCCAAAGCCATGCTGCTGGAGGTCTCCTTTCAGAAACCTTAAACCACAGTCCCAACTTACGGCAGCCATTGATTCCCTTTCCATCATAATTAGCATTGGCAAGTATTTTAATCATTATTACCGCCCTTGATTCTGCTAGCGCAAGCCGCATGTGAAGAGTCTTCCTCAGACTCATGTCAGTGCAGCCTCGCTTTGAGGGCTGAGGTGCGAAAAAGCAGCAGTAGCTCAACGTCGTGTTTTTCAGTGGAGCACATGCCTGTCCGCACTCTCCTGAAGCGAAAGGGAAAGGATACAAATGTACATAAATGTGCTATCAAACCCCCGCAATGGCCCCTCCCTTACCCATCTCCCCCAGCTCGGCGTTGAGCTCCTGCAGCCAGTACAGGTCCATGTCGTCCAGGTCGTAGCGGCACATGGCCTCTGCCAGCTCCAGGATGTTGACGTAGCCTGGCTCAGTGGGCTCCGGGTTCCAGCACTGGATGTACTTCCTCTGGCGAGAGAACAGGGTCTCCTTGGGCTTTTCCGCAATGATCCTGTATACAGACAGAGCAGCTCTATCCGTTACCCTCTACGGTTTATACTTGTCTGTATAAAGCTAATAGGAAACACAAGAGCCTTGAGGATGGGCCATTGCAGGTCCCATCTTTAGGAAAATGAGTTCCTCATTTGAAGAGGAAATTACAAACTACGTTACAAATTTAGTAATGTCGGTCAAACAGGAAGCAAGGCCTGGGCTTGTAAAAGTTTTGTCGTGTGCAGTATAGTCGACCCACCAGTGTTATACCTTAACTGAGGCAAGTTCTGCCATCAAAACAAGTCTAGCAAGTTTGCTAAGCCTCCAGCATAACAGCTAAAAGTCCATCAAGGTTCCAGCAACTGCAGTGTTTGGATCCACAATAACAATAATTGTTTTTTTAATTCGCTGACCGGGCTTGTCTGGCGAGAGCCTCACCTGAGAGACGGCTGGGGGATGGTGTCGGGGCTGGCGGGCACCTGAACGCCCTTCTCCCACTCCTGCCTCCAGGTGTCCGCCAGCAGGTAGTAGTCCTCAGGCGACACATGGTGGGAGTCCGGCAGCTTCATGGCGCTGATCAGGTCTTTTCGGAACACCTTTGGAGTGGGCGTTTGGGGACAGTGCGGCAGGATTAGGAGTCTCACCATCCAGGCACACATTAACCAATCAGTCTTTCGAGCTGTACTTCGTACAGGGCCATTTACAGACAAGCTGTCACGGTTCACATTTTTCCAGAAGGAATGAGAAAGCACATTAACATAAAGAGACCATGTGAGGTAACAAAGCTGAACTGAAATGTTGGTTTCCGTCATAACACAGGAAGTGCTCCTCCCGTTCAGTTCACAGGTGAGCTGGCTGAGGACTGAGGACAGGGTGGGGTGGGGGGGGAGTTGGCCTTACCTCCGCGGGTTTCTTTGGCATGGTAGTGGGGGTTTCTGGTTTGCTTCCATACTTGTTGGAAGAGCAAAAGGAGGTTGAAGGACCTGGAGGGAGGGGGGGAGAGACAGAGAAAGGAAGAGAGAGAGGGATGGACAGACAGAGAGGGAGAGAGAAGGAGGAAAGAAATAGGGAGGGAGAGAGAGGGAAAGAAGAATCGAGGGAGAGAGCATACAAAAGTACATATTTAGTAAACCATGTCTATGGTTATGACACAGCATGCTATTTTACAAGCATTTTCTTCCCAACAACACAAAAACTTTTAAAAACACACACAAAATCCTCGGATCTGGGGAAGGTTGGACGCAGGCGTCGTCTCTCTATCAGAGCTGTGCCGATGTGACAGGAGGTGGCATTTTTAACGCAGGCGCAGCCAGAGCGACCACACCTGCGGGAGGCGCTGTACTCACTCTCATTATCTGAACTGTCACTGCTGCTTGAAGACCTGAGCCTTTTCATCCTGAAGTATCCTGCAAGGAGGGAGGGAGAGAGAGAGAGAACGGGGTTACCGAGGGCATGCTGGGTAGCGAGCGGGGGAGGGGAGCGGGGGTGGAGAGAACAGAGGGAGAGAGCTCTTTCACAGAGTCTCCACTCTAGGGGAGCTCTTGACAAAGCAGACACATCTGGAGCTCATCAGTGCACATTGGAGGAAACTGGGCAGAGGGAAAGTCCCTCTCTGAATGGCTTCCCTCAGATCAAACTCGTACAGTAAACACTGCTCTGCCCGGCACTCACCATAAATCCAAAGTTGAAGAGCATGCTAGTGTATTCGCCTGCTGGTGCTGTACTAATGATATCCTCCACTCATCCCTGCAAAAGAGGAGAGAAAAGAAAGAACATGGCCCCGGGGTTAGTTAACAAAGGGCACACGACAGATTCATTTAATGAGGTGGCATCACTGTGGCAACAGCAGCCCATTTTATACACGTGCTGGAGTGCAGCATGGCTCCTTAGCTTGCCTTTAATTATATAACATCTTGCCCTCCCACCCCACCCCACCCCGTGTGTTTGGCACAGTTCATTCTCCCTCCCACCCCTTTTGCACTAAAGCCTGCAAACGCAACACAAAAATAAACAAGGCCGTTAAGCCAATGGCATTAAGGATGGCTCCGGGGCTAGGGCTGTAAAAGGCCAGAAATACGGGCTAAAATAAGGATTGGAGGGCTGTGACATCACTGTACTGGCAGAAAACAGATGAGCTCCACCAATCGTGGAGCGTGTTGGTAACAACTGCTAAGAATAACGCTGATGGTGACTGGTTGATACTTCCTGGTCATGCGTCTAGGATCCCTGAGGGAATTACCAGAAAGTTTCCTCCATTCATCATTGTCATTTGTCTATTGGTTGTCACAAATGTAGTCTGTGACCGGTGGACCTACTCTCCATTTTACCTCTGGAAAGGTGAGATCGCAGCCGTCTCACCCTGATTTTACCGCCTCTCTTCCCCTGGCTCTGAGACTGTGCCACGCGGCGCCCGCCATGGCCGGAGCGGCGGCGCGACTCGCCCGCTACGGGCCCCGTCTCCCGGCCCACACACAGGCCCCCATTGTTCCCTTTCCCCAGCAGAGGGACTCAAAGACCCAGCAGCCCCCACAGAGGCTGCAGTGTACCCACAGGCAGGAAGCGCCTCGCATTCCCCACCAGGGCAGAGGCGGCCGGGCCCGCGGTTTCGCCTCCTCTGAGCTTGCAGACACCCAGCAATGTCAGAATACCACTTACCGTCGAGCCGACTTTCAATTTAGCTACTATCGCACCAATGTCCACGCAATGAAAACCGTACCGGCTTTGACCAGAACCCCCAATCAAATATGAAACATTCGGACAGGTTTTAAGATATGCATCATGCAGCAAGTGCTTACATACGTGACTAAGCATTGTAAACAAGAATTTGTTCTTAATGACTTGCCTGGTAAAATAAAGGTGAAATAAAAATAAATAATTGTTCACCACGTCCTTCAAGTCAAAACCTGGAGTAATGCTGTACCACACAGTCGAGCAGCATTAGCTTTACCAAAAACCCATAACAGAAATATTTAAAAAAGGTTTTTGATATTCATCAAGTAGCCTACTTGTATGCCGTACCGACTTTGTTTAATCACACTCTGGAGGCCTGAAGACAGTTACTACTCCCTCTCCCAGGCGATAGCCACAAAATGAAAGTCAAATGAGAAATATAAAGTTCTGTCATGTAAAATCAGATTTAATTTTGTAATCAGCTCTTCAACCCTTTAAATAGAAAGATCACAAATATGTGATTGAAGGCTAACTGAACATTCTAATGCAACCAGTAACTGAAAGCAACAGAGTTCTAGAACACTGGTGTATAATTTTCAAATAAACATTCAAAAAACCTGCTCTTCAAAGGGATAAAGACTATAGAAAGGCCTCTCATGATGTACAGTACAGTCAAGCATGGTGATGAATTAATGGTTATGAAATCAAGCTAAAGTGACACTTTCCCCTTCAGGCAAGTTGTCGAGACTCGTTTTAATTTAGGTTCCACTTCAGCCATTTATCTTTTCACTACATCGGAGAAGAATGGCACTGTCACTAAACACAATGAACGGAACAGTGACTACTTTCACAGTTTATAAATCCACGGATAAGCGAGAAAGACCTGAATATAAAATTATGGTTATGGTTGACTCCTTTCTGCTCAGTTTCTAAACTGTGAAACGGTCACCCAAGTTGTCAACCGTGGCCAACAAAGCTGTGGAATCGCACTCTCTCTGCAGGTGGCTCAATAAAACGCCTCAGGCATGGCCGACAGCCATGACTCAACTTAGCCTACGTGGGCTACATATGCTCCGAGTGACAGGAAGTTGCAAAATGGCCACTGACACATTTCCCCACAAGCGCGCAAATATGGAACCTGGCCGCCGTACGCCAGACGGAGCCTAAGGCCAGAGCACTCACACGGCAGTTCCTGTGGGTCATACACCCTCACATTCTGACAGCACAGAATGAATGCGAGAGCTTGTTTTTTTCCATAGCGCCGACACTCTGAACAATCTGATTGGTTCACAAAAGTAATCAAGATCTTGACATTATCCAATCAACACAGTAACCAGTGATGAAAATTTTAAAAAGCCCCAAATTACTAACAAAAGAACAAACATCCTGCATCTCAATCACCCAGGAAGTGTGTTGCAATAACAAGTCTGACCCAGTGACTCCCTATTGAATATGAGCAACACATCCTTGGGGATCAGTCTGGCACAGCTTGTAGAAGCTCCAAATCGGTCATGTGCAAACAAGCTCGGCGCTGCGGACGACACCATTTTGGCCCAGTTCCAGTGGTGCCGGCAATGAGTGTTCCAGAGTCATACTTGCATTCTGACAGTAAGAGCCTCCCACGCAGTTCACTACTGCCTGTACTTTTAATTGCAACAGTAGCAAGAACAAGAAGTGAAATCACAAGGAGTATATGAGTTTGTTCTCAGTGTTTCCCCAACGTAGAGACAGCAGTGGCACAGTGCCACGATTGACTTTCTGGCACCGTTGCTAGAATTTATTCTTTTAAAAGCTACGTTTAGAGGCAAATCGGCCCATTGGCTCAGAATAAGTTTGTTGAAACGAACAAGTAAAGCTGAGGCCTGCATTATATTGCAAACCATTTTTCCTTGACACCACCATTAGCAGAACATTAAAGGCAGACTATGTAGGATTTTTTTACTTGAAAATATTATAAAATAACCATGCTACAGCATATCTACGATGCACTGGCAGTGTATGTCTTTACTTAGTTTTGCAGAATTTGTCCACCTTTTACCTGTATTTTTTATTCTAAAATGTGTATGGGACGTTTCTGGGCGTGGTGCTTTTCTGTGTGGGGAGGGGTGGCTGTGGCTACAGAGCCTGTGGTTTGGGATCAGATTCCAATAAAGTGTTTGTTGCTAGTTTGCTGCAATGGCAGATGTTAAGAAGCCTAGATACAATGAAGCAAAAATACAAGTCGACAGGGCTCTTTCAAAAAACTAGTCAACCTTGAACTTACTTTTCTTCAGTGGCCTCAGCTGAAGTTCTCTATGGGGATGAAAAGCGATGTGGAGTTGGCCTGCTTTCTGTTGGACCTGTAAGTAACGTTACTTTTAGCTAGTTACCTTACGCAGCTAGATGCCGAGGTTGGGTAGCTTTTGCATGTCTTACCCTTTCTTTTTGCTTATAGGGCTGGAGTGTGTGTCTTTGATGGGTTCGTAAGCGGGGTTTATAAGGACGATGGATGTGTGAGTACGGTTTACAAACAGAGAGTCTACAAGGGCCACAAAATCCTACATAGTATAGCTTAAATCTTCATTGTTATATTGGTCGTATTCAGGCAGGAAACTTTCATACATGGTTGCACTCGTTTGCTTTTGCTTTTAAGTCACCTTGTAATGTCTTATGTCATTGTTAGTTGTTTCAGGGGGGGGTTATGGGAGCCTTGTGCAGTGTTGTTCACTGCCCCAACTCATGCGTAGCCAGTGGTTAACACCTACAAGTGGTGGATGACTGACTTTACAGTACGCATGAGATGTTTGTAACAAACATCGGTGAGTCAAGCTGAGGTGCCAATCAGCTGTAGCAAAGTTCCAAGAGTCAGCCGTGTGACTGAGCATGCAACATTGAGTTGCACCGTAAGCCTGGGAAATCTCACGGAACTGCTAGAAAAAAAGTCATTGGGGAAACACTATCTATGTATCAAGTGTATAAAATGATCATAAAAATAACGCTCTGAAAAGCTGTAGAGTTATTTCGGTAACAGAAGAGAAAAATGTATATGTATAACCAGCTACAGTGAACTGCAATTAGGGCCTGAATGTCCATTTAGTCTGAAAGGCTAATGCAAGCAAACATGCGGGCACTCAGATTAAACATAATTAGCCCAGTGAAAGTGGCAACAACAAAAAAAAGATTATCTGAAAGGCAATGACACCAATTCTTCGATTATCCAAAGAAACCGCTACTTTGATGTGCAGTTATAAAAACACATCTGTGGCACATTCCCCGGGAGCAGTACAGATAGTGTGGAAGCAACTCATGGAGCCACTGTCCATTGTGATGTTATGCAATATAAATAGGTGCAACCACACACGGTAAATGGAAAAGCAGGTTTACAACAAATGTCCAAAAAGACATTTATGAGGGCATTCCCAAAACCTGTGCAAGCATATACAACTATTCTGGAAGAGTGAAATTCATAATCAGACTGGTATATTCAAATTATATTGTACATATACCCACTTTACACAAAGCTCAAGTGTATCTGTGAGGGATTTAATGTATATCCATTTTAGCATATCAGTACCTCCATGCAATCAGATATAGGCCTAAGTGTTGCTATAAGCTTCACATGGAATTCTGGGGATTGGAGGCAGACAGGAAAGGTATAACAACAGTCACACCATTTTCAGCATGGTCAATATTGGGATTTTAAAATAAATGGGTTAAATGGTTCAGGACTGACCCCTAATTCTGGAAATGCCAAGATGGCTTATAAAGAGACTAGTACAAAGATTTAAAGGTACATTTAGGCATTTAACAGACGCTCATATCCAGATCAACTCACACAGCTTACATTTTTAATGTCTTATCCATTTAAATGGCTGGATATGTACGTGAGGATTGAACCTGAAACCCCTTGAGTTTCAAGCCCAGTTCTCTATCCATTATACTACATGGAGCTATAAATCAAGTGTCCATTCATTCCATGTGTTCTAGTGAGAGGGAATGTCATGCGCTGAGGTCAGCGTGTGACATTCTTGTGGAAGGAATGAGGGGGGAAAAAAAGTCTTCTCTGTGAAAGTGGTTATTTGCTCTGCCGAATGTAGGCAAAACTTACCAAACTATAAGCTTATAAACTGCAGAGATAAATACATTTCACAGGGCACTAGGGAGGGGTGTATCACCCACATGGTTCAAAACTGCATTTAGGCCTCTTTAAATCTTCATTTTAGAGTCAATGTGTGTACTTTCTGCAAGGTGTCTGCCACAGACTGAGTGGGTTTTGGAGGCACGTTTATTATAACAACCGATTTAAAAATGGAACGCAGCAGGTGCGTCCAAATAATGACTTCAAGTAAATAATGATGAGTTATGGCAGAGCAAACATCAGCATCACTCCAGGACTGAGCACCAGCGAGCAAAAAGAAAAGGAGTAGAGACGGATGAAGCCCATTACTTTTTTACCATTACATTACATTACATTATAGGCATTTAGCTGACGCTCTTATCCAGAGCGACTTACAACAGTGTAACCAAACTCAGGATCAAGTCCACTTAAGTCCATTGAATAAAATGCAGATAAAAGCGTTTACTATAGTAGCATACAGTAAGGAAAAACAAGATAGCCTGAACCAAAAAAATTTTTTTTTTTTTTTTTTTTTTTTTTTTTTAAATAGTTATGGGAGAGGGTTTAGGGAAGAGGAGAGAGGTATACAGAGAAGAGGTGCGTCTTGAGTTTCCGTTTGAAGGTGCTCAGACACTCTGCTGTTCTGACCTCCACTGGAAGATCGTTCCACCATCGTGGGGCCAGAACTGCAAAGAGTCGAGACCTTGTTGCTGCTCGTGTAGGGGGAGGAATCAGCCGCCCTGTAGTAGCCGATCGGAGCGATCTGGCCGGCTTGTAGGGTCTGATCATCTTCTGCAGATAACCAGGAGCTGACCCCTTGACTGCTTGGAAAGCAAGCACCAGTGTCTTAAACCGGATGCGAGCTTGCACTGGTAGCCAGTGGAGGGAGATGAGGAGGGGAGTGACGTGGGAGTCACGAGGGAGGTTGTAAACCAGACGTGCTGCTGCATTCTGGATGAGCTGAAGGGGTCTGGTGGCTGATGCTGGGAGGCCAGCCAGGAGGGAGTTGCAGTAGTCCAGACGTGACAGTATCAACAGTACCAACTACTCCTTGTCAGTTACTCAGTTTCAAAGAATCAGCATGAATTGTTGGTTAACACCAGGTCAAGGATTGGCAGCATCTGGCTGCCCAACCCTTTTTGTGTCTCATAAAGCCTCACTTGTCACTTGGTACTGGAAAGGTTCACCTGCTTTGTATGATCCAGGGAAAGGATAGATCTGTGAGGGACAAGTGTTTGGCCATTTGGACCACAACCGAAATACAAAGGAGGTGGTGTAGCCTAACGCCCTTCATTTGTCTATCAGGACCAAGGACCCCACAGGGTCCTCATTGTGGTCACTACTGGTTCTGTACGTTATAATTAGCAGATTGTACCGCAGAACCACACATTTCACCTTGCTTGCTTTTTGGAGGTTAAGACCTGGTTTCTGCCCAGTTTTCCTTGTGTTTCTCTGTAAAGCGTCTTTGCAATGGTCCTCTGTAAATTAAATTTAACTTTTTATTAGCTAATGCCCCCCTCACACAGCCACACACACTTGCAGTCGCAAAAGTGCTTCTGCCTATCACCACCCGCTAAAACCACATTAGTAAAATTACTCTTTTTTTAATCCTTCAACCCATACCTGATCTTCTGGAACACAATCTCATTTGCTCTGAAAACAAATTTAAATGATAATGCCTGTGGCTGAACGTTTTCTGGGATGCCCTATTTTAGGCGTCTGGGAAAATGCCTGTCAAACATTAACAGTTCTCAGATAAGCTCAGTACCAATGAAAAAGGAAAAACTGATGTAGTGTCACTGTTTTACTGTAGCAATTCATGGCCTGGAGAAGCAATCCCCAACAGAAAACATATCTGTCAAACTTACCAGTTTTAAATGAAATCTCCATGGGAATTCTGCCAAAATTTCAAGTACCTACATCAAAGGTAAAGAACACTGGTTTTGTTCCAAGCAAGTATCCTGACTTGTTTTCCCCTTCTTTTTTTAAACAGCATTTTATACCTACACGGTTCACTCCAATATCAGAATCAGAGCAGAGTAGGATATCCACCTTAGAGTACAACATGCAGTTTGTAGCCCCAGCTTATAACATTATAAAGCTAATAATAATAATTTTAAAAAAAAACTGTCAGGCCAAGTAAAGAATTTAAAATTAAATAACAGAAGTTGGCTAAAAATCCTGAAATAGACGAGCTCTTGTTGTGTTTCCTTGATCTACATGGATGGCTCTTTTTAGGACTCAGAACCAGAACTTTTATTTAAACCGAAAATAAAGCAAAGGACTTTGAAGGTATAGGTTTTACTCAAAGGCCAGACCAAGTCTGCACAGAGCACTGTAAAGTGAATTGTAAATTTTCTCATCTCACTTACAGAATAGTGGCCACTGGCCAGGTCATTTGCCCTGATTGGGGCCTAGCTCCACTGAGCCGCCTGTTCACAGCACCACTCAAACAAACAGGGTTGACATAAGTCATTGACAGCAGACTCTCAGGATGCCAAGGACTGGTCTAGCAGCTTCACTTTTAGTCACAAAATGAGGTCAAGAGATGGGAAAAAAAGGAAAAAAAGCTCTAGGCTTTAGCTGCCCCTTCCGCCCAGAAGCAAACACTGCCAATGACAATAAATCTGACAATGACAACGATCGACTGCACACAAAGACACCAGAGGTGAAAGGTTCAGGTAAAAATTTGGGGAATTTTTAAATGTTACATGATAACAAGTCTAAAGAAAGGGAAATAAAATTGATCAAGTGCGCTAGACAATTCTTCAGAAAGAATTCATGTACCAGTATCATTGTTTGTGCAGAAAAGCGAGGTGTATGATTGCAAATCAATGAAAACACAGTAGCCTGGAAGTTATATGCTATACAGAAAGTTAGGCTTGGGAAAAAT
This sequence comes from Anguilla anguilla, assembly GCF_013347855.1. Taxonomy (NCBI): domain Eukaryota; kingdom Metazoa; phylum Chordata; class Actinopteri; order Anguilliformes; family Anguillidae; genus Anguilla; species Anguilla anguilla. Next base: position 27,060,876 of record NC_049203.1, on the reverse strand, counting down.
GTTGCTAACCACAGTAACCAGCTTGATATTTTTTCCAAAAAATAAAAAAAAGTTAGAAACCAAATGCAACAGAAACACTGCAAAAAATGTGAGAAGACAGTACCTTCAACAAACAAGCAGCACATGGTGAGGTTCAGTTCTCTGGTCAGGCAGGCCAGAGCAAACCCAGTCACCCTACAGAAAAAAGGAACAGCCTTTCTCGCTGTCCATGATTCACTGGAGGCGGAGTGCCCTAGCAGAAATGACTGCCCTTTCCTCAAGTTCCAATCATTTATTGGCTAGAGGCTTAGGGCCTGAACCCCATCAATGCAGCACTTCACAGAGAAGCAGACATCTGTGAAGGCGCACTCCACAAAAAGCTTGGTGGGGATCTGTTTGTTCTTAAGACACTGAAAACCAACAAAAGACTAGACAAATACTCACTTCCACAATTTAGACTGTCTTAGAGCGCAACTTTACACAAGGGAAAACATCCTGACCCACTCACATGTGAATATTATGACATGATGCAGTGTGGTAGACTTGATATAAACCCTTAAGCAAGGTAGTTACCATTCAACTTAATTGTATGAATTGGATTGGGCTACACATGCTATAATGCTGTATGTACTGCAAGTGAACCTGGATTAGGGTATATTAACATAATATTAAACACAGCAAAACCCCAGTTAAAGAAACTTCTCTTGAGTGCGACAAAATCATACATATATTATGTATGAGGGCCTCTTATCTCACACTAATGTTGTAAAGAACGCCTCTAAGGGCTTCCGGGTGGCTGGTGACAGAAGTACATCTGGCATTAGTTTGCACGCACTCAACTGGTTGTAAATGTTGGCTTTCCATCATATAAAATACCAGTGTGGGTAACAGGCTGCTCTCTGCCAGGGCTTTAACCTTGAAGACAGAGACATATGGGTGATCTGGGTCCCTAAATCATTCTGCAATAGATATGGGAATTCCTCTAAGGAATGCATTTGTTTACTGTAGTAGATGAAGCTGTATCAATCTAAAATGCACTGTGGCCAGTTATAAAACATCAAAATTTTCAGCCCCCTTAAGAACTCACAACCACTGTATCTGAGTTTAACCTGCCAAAAATAGACCTCGAAGGATGGAATGCGCCATCCGCCATGGGTTTCTCAGCCAGAAATGAGAACCCGCTCCTCCTTATGAATAGCTGCTTGTTTTTGTAAAATTAGTCTGCTTTCTGGGGGCATCTGCTCGCACTCACACACTTTGCCCTGATACGTTTTCAAGTGGACGAAGCCTACTAAAGAGGAGAGGGGGAAACACGGAAAACACATAAATGTTAAATGTTATCATTTGCTTTCTTCGGGTCAACTACTGACATTTTCCTGCAGCAGTCCATCCTCTCTTTGCAGGGAGCCATAGCACACGTTCCCTCAACTATGATCACCACTGTCACATACTCCCTCAAATTAACAAGGTGAGCCCTGGACCCGAGGGATTTCATGTGGCATCAGCGTCCAAATAAAAAAGACGACAGGACAGCCATGCATCCCATCTTGTCTGAGCTGAACTGTGGACTTAGGTAATGCAGAGAGCGTCCCTAGCTGCCTGCAGGCAAAAGCAACAGTCAATTACTGGGTAGCTTTTTTTTTTTTTTTTTTTTAAAGTATCCTAAAAAGCTAGCAGTACCCTGCACGCCTCACAGAGAGCTGCTTGAGGGGCTCGGGGTGGAAAGAGGCTGGACAAGGAAGCCTCAGTCCATGGAGAGATTCACTTCAGCCACATTTCCAAGAGACCTGACTAGAATGAAATGAATGAAAAAATACTTTTCAAAACATCTTCCACACAAAGCTTAACAAATACAACAAGTTACAACTGTACAGTAACAACAAAGGGAACAGGGAGGCAATGCATTTCGATGAGAGAGAGGTATAGTTTCGCCAACAGAAAAGCCGAGTTTCATTCCAGGTTTGAGCTGAACTGGGGGGGAAATGACCTGTTCTCCCCCATGCTATAGCCTCAAAGGTGGGTTCAAAAAGAGAGGGGTGGATTCTGTTAGGAAACAAAGCTTAGTCATTGGGAGAAAACCCTTTATAGCCACAAAAAAGTATTAAATGAGAGACTCTTTCAGTGGTCTTCATTAATGTTACCAGACATACTTTGGGAAACTCCACTTATACGAATTTAAATCGATTTTGCATGAATTATACGTCTCATGAATTGAAACAATGTCTTGTATAGTTTCCTATCAGCAAAGCAACGTTAGAGAAGAATTCCAGTGGAATAACTACTGGAAGTTATGTAGAGTGCCTTCAAGTGCCTTGCACACTGCAAACTCGTGTGAGTTAGCCAACTGCTTAGCTACCCACTTCTAGCAAATTACATGGGTGAGCATGTTGTTCTACTAGCCAGCAACCACTTCATTCTTAGTTAACATCGCAAAGCTAAATGGTTAGCAACTTATTTCCAATTGAAAGGGACAACACTGCAGATATGACTATTACTAGTGCTAGTCGAAATGACAAAACTCACATATGCAGCTAGTAAACACATCACATCTAACAGTGACAATAGGGCATTCGAAGCCACACGTTCTTAAAACCACACAGAGTGATCAAAATATCAGTACGTTTGCGACCTGCTTTATGGTGGCACGCCTCACCACAGCTAGCTAGCTACCCGCTACAGTGCTAGCCATTTCGGTTCAACGAAGAGCTAACAGACTGGATAGAAATGGCTTTGATACTCAAGGCTATCGGCTATGTGTGGGTCCTGACCAGCAATAATACTGTCCCCCTATCAATGGGAAAATGTCATAACAAATGGTTTGTAATCCATAAAATACGGCAAGCGCCCGGGTCCACCATTACAGAAAGCTTCCCTTTCTCTCACGGGATTACTGTTGGCCTTGGCGCCAAACTCTGTTCTCTCTGCTGCATGACGGTGCGGTGAATACGACACAATGTGGCTGAAATCAAACAAGGGCGCCACCTCCACTCATGGCAAAATAACACTTCCTCTAGCACTCCACATTAGCAATAGCTAGCTAGTTAGCTTACTCAGCGCCTATAACAACACATGCCGAGCTTTATCGTCACACGACTACATAACCTCCCAGTTACCAATTTACGTCCATTTTTTGATACAGTACTGAACCCCCTCCGGGGAAGAGCAGGACCGAGGAAAGCAGGCCCCACTGCCTGGATAAGCCATTCGGGGCTAGCGTTGGCACACACAGCCCTCTGAAGACACGAGCAGTATTGTTCATGCAGCGACCTTACCTTGCTTCAGAAATAAACGATCGGTACTGATCAGGATGTGTTTGGCCCGTTGTAAAACTCTTCTCAAAAACGCGCGTATGATTCAGAGTTTTATCGTTCGTTTTCCCCTATTTTATCCTCTATCATTCCACTCTGTCTTTTACCCTGCGCTGCAATCTCTTCCACCATAGCACAACAGCTCTATTGTACTAGCAGTACCTCCGGGTCCTAGACTCCGCCTTCTCGCTATGTTCTACAATTTTGCTTTTGCCTGCCTGAGTGGTGATTTTCAATCAACTTTATAAGTTTTTCAGTTGAACGCGTCACTACATTAAACGCGGGCATAATCGGATTCCTCAATGATACACCACGGGTCAAACAGCCACAAACACTCGCCCTACATGACCAGGACAGGAGTATCAAAATGACTCGCTCTTGCCACAGACGCAAATTGGACATTCGGCCTGCGGTACGAATAAAAATATCCTCAGCTACATTATTACATTTACATTTCCTACATATGCTATAAAATTTACACAGGACAATTAAGACAGATTTTGATATCAAAACTTTTGAAAAAGGTTTATTTGACATTCAGTTCTATAAAAGAAACGTGTACAAATGAAACGTTCTAATATGTAATATAAAATTCCAGCATTACTCGTTTTTTCACAAATATCTCACAAATATAACAATCTGTTCTAGTAGAAGCAATAAGAATGCAGTTCAGCTCTAAAAATAACTTTAAAGCACTCCTCTTTCCTAGGGTGTCATAAACGTGATTTAGAAAATATTCACCCATCCATTCTCAAACTTAGCTAAATCAATTTCTAGGTTGTCTGAATTAATTTTAGATATTCTGAATTCATTTTTGAAAAATAAAATGTATCAAATTCATGTATTTTAAATGTATTAACAGTTCTTACTATTGAATTGAAGAAATCTGGAGAAAGTTTTCCAGACTGAGATTCATGATGTAAAGAAAGAGATGCAGAAATTTAAAAAAAAATTACACTGATGGGAGCCAACACCTGTTGCAGATATCAACTCCCTAAATTTGGAGTAAAAGGAATTAAAACTTAAATCAATTTTTTTTTTAAACAGCTGCAAAGACATGCAGCAAGATATTCTAAATTAATTCACATTTTACACCATTTTATATGAACATCAACACATTTTTGAATAAATGATAACTGAAAATCTGTATACGTATTCAAAATACATTTTTGTCTATACTATAATTGGACTACATTTCAGTGCATTAAAAACATTAAACTAGCTGGGAATGGTAAATAACATGTTGTAAAAATGTATATATACACCAACACAATTGAGAAACTTTTTTTGTCCCAGTAATCCAAATAAAGTTAATCTAAAATTGATTTACAGAACCATTATCTGTAATCATATGTTCATTTGTGCTGTACAGAATTGCCAAGAATATTATCAACTGTTTTTCAATTTGAAATTATGTTTTATGGTATCCACCCATCTACTTACATGTACTTAGATATAAATGAACAGCTACAAGAGATACCACAAACAAACACATTATCGCTCCAAAATACATTCAACAAGTACAAAACTGAGATTGACTGGCAGGTACACATTCTTTAAACACAACTGTTTGTGCCTGCCCGTGTGTGCCTTATGAACAAGTTCCAGTTTCTGCCAAAAATATAATTCACTTTGGCCATCTGTTAATGCCATAACATACAGAATGCAGCCAGAGAAAAAAGCTTCACAGTCCCATCTGCATGTCTGCAAAATTGAAGAAATTATCCACATCTCTCCCAGAGGTGTTTTTGCTTTCCGAAACAAAAACCTGCAGAGGTAAAGTAAAGAAAACAGAAATACAAATAAACCAAATATTATGATATCATACAACCTTCAGCACGCAGTGTTATGCCAAATGCATGATCATAATACATCACATAAATTATTATACATGTGGAATACTTTCCCAACAATCTGGTTTAAGCATCCCATTTACCTTCGTTCCACTGAATACTTCATCGGCAATGTTACGGCACGCCTCCACCACCCCATCTCCATTCAACTCCAAAGCTACAACTGGACCTAAAACAAAGAGCAATGTTCTTCTGCAAAGCCATCTTAGTACCTACTATTCAGTACATATATTATTTAACAGAACTATTCAACAGAACAACTGCAAACATCGTTGTTCAATTTGCAGTATTGTAATAGATAATAATTTTTCTTTAAATTTCTAAAAGTGATTTAGTTTGGAAAAATACTCAAATGATTAAAGTATGATACTTTATCAATATAAACATTCAATATTTCTGATCAAAACTCTTTCTTTTCCAGTAAATCGGTTAAAGCTTGTACACAAGTAACCACTAAATTCAACCATCCATCCTCTGTAACATTTTTCATACCTTTAGTTATCAGCTCCGTAAAATCTTCAGCACTGCCCTGGAATACGCGGTTAGCATCTTCAGGTCTCATTGAAACTTCTTTGGTTTGGATCAGAACAAATCCTTTCCCCATGGCCTGTAATGGAGGTTGGAGAAAGAAAGAATGAAAAATGTCATTTCTGATCTTGCACGGGATTATATACAGGAAGAACTGGCAATGCAATCTGGCTTTAACTGTGACACCCGATAAATAGCAAGTCAGCAAGTGCTAACCAGAGGTGCTAACTAACAAATGGAGTCCTTCCTTGACTGACCAAGTTCATCTATAAAGATTCTGTGTATAACAGCCAATGCTCTATTATCCAGTTACCCAACTGAGTATCTATTGCAGGCTAACAACCACTGTTGCATTATTCATTTTAAGCTATGACTGACAAACATACTGGCTATACCATTAATCACCAAGTTTCAACAGTCTTTTAAAAACTATTTTTCTATCTCATTAGCTGCTCTTTGACACCATATATTGACATTTTCTGCCTTATTATCTAGCTAAGCTTGATCTGTATGCAATTATGACTTTGTACAATTGTACATTCAATTAGCAGAACAGTTATAGATTACTTACTAAATGTGTTTTAGTAGTCAAATCATCTATAAGTCTTTAAACAGCACCAAATAATTTTTAGCACAAATTAGAATGTGACCATTATTCTGACAACCAATCCAGTCTCAGAAACAATTTCTTACACCAGTTTTCATTATGAAGTAAATTCTATTTGATGACCACCCGACCCCAAAAACTCACACAAATAATTATCCACTTATCAGGAAATCCATTTATCCCCAACAGTCACATGATTCCAATAATTTCCCCAAAGAGGTTAGCAGTGCTTGTTCACTGATAGATGCTTTGAAGAAATGATTATGATCTTAATTATAGGGATTAATCACCTTGTCAATCTTCAGATCAAAATTTTTTTTTTGTATTCGATTAAATCGATGAGTTAGACTCATTGTTGCAGCCCTACATAGTTTGGCATCCAGCTTACCTTATTCAGTTTTTTTTTTTTTAAACTATTAGCCTACATTAAACTTTATTTAGTCAAATAACAGTGTGATATTTGAAAATGTGCCCTTTCAAGTTTAGTTATTTCTTAACTGCATGGAACTTTGTGGTCTGACCTCCCTGATTAGCTGTTCACAGCAGTAGAGCAGTCACAAAAATGTGTCAAATTCAGCACTGCACTCTATTCTAACCTGCTGCAGCTGCACCCTTTTGAGACTTAAAAGGGTGTCCAACTGAATAACTTTCCCACCTTTTTGCGCTAGCTGTGACACTACTTAGGTGTATATGTAGGTGTAGTACAGCCTGTAAGTACAGTAGCTTAAAGCTGGGTCAAATACAGTGGGGTTCCCAATAAGAGGCTCAGCAAAGCTCCTTAACTCTGCAGATTAAACAAACTGGGGTCAGCATGGGCAGTGGAGAGGGACGTAAAAGGAGCCGGATGAAACATCCCTAAAGACACGCAAATGTCTGAAAGTGCCAACACCGGCCCGTACCCCGTGATGACTGCGACTGGATCCCCACAGGTATAGCTTCAGTTCCTGGTATGACACTGCTGTTGGGACCTTGAGCAAGGTACTTAACCCGAATTGCTTCACTCAATATCCAGCTGTATTAAACTGATTGCATTTTCATTGTAAGCTGTGTTAATCAGTCTGCAAATTGGCTGTTTAAAAAATGGAAATGAAACACAAATCATATATGCGAAGAGGGAATTGAAGTTGCAGAACTTTGAGCAACTGTGTAGCTTATTGCCTGTGCAGTGCTGCGAACGCGAGTCCCCACATGGACCAGTATCTGCTTGTGTGTGTCGCAGGCAGCTGAAATGTTATTTTTCCTAAGAGCAATACTAAAGGCAGAAAGCACACAGTAGACGTGAGTTGCTGAATGACATCATGAAAGAGATTATAAGGTGAGAGAGAGTTGAATGTCCTCTAAAGTGCTTGTATCATCAATCTGCAGTTCCCCATTTTGGTTCAGTTTCTTTACGTATCACCAACAAGCCACAGGAAGTGTCACAGTGCAGAGGAACTGAGTGGAAAAAAGGGCGGCACTTCATTTCTCTGACATAAATGATTCTCAGTCCCCTCTCCAACTGTCCAGTTGCAAACAGATCAATATCGTATTACTGAAAGCAATGATCTTCAGCTGAGTCTGAGAGCTCATTGGAAGCTACACTTACTACATCCGATGGGATCAAATAACCCATGTGCCGCAGAAAGAAATAACGGCAGCTTTTGTTTCCACTCCCTCTTTACCCAATTTCTTAAGGTGGCCCCAACATGAGTCTCTTAACAACAGTCACTCGGCTGGATAAAAAGGAGTTAGACTAAATGAATTTCTATAGCATGGGGATGTCTGACAAAAGAATTTAAAACCATGATTGCAATCATTTTGTTTGCCCATCCTATGTATAGATATCTTTACAAAATCCTAAGACCATGATATGAAAGTCTTTAAGAGAAATTCATTAAGGATTATTATTCATATATACAGACACACATTAATATAAATCTCCAGTGCGAGGGAATTCTCTGATTAGACCCATCTATTTCCAGACCCCAGAGGCCCCTCATTGCTCACCTCATCGATGAGTTTGCGAGCGTTGGCAGTGGTGTAGTCCCCACAGAAGAACACAAACAGGCAGGACTCGTCGCTGTCCTTGCGTCTCCCGCCGCGGGTCAGGGGCACGATGCTCCGGCTGCCGTCCGCCGAGACCCTGATGCCCTTGAACTCCGACTCCTGGTCGGGCGCTGGCACGTAGTCCAGAACCGCGGTGTCCTCGGGCAGCAGGCTCCAGTTGGTCTCACCAGACACCGGGGTGAAGTCGTGGACGTTGCTCCAGTTGTTGTTGAAGATGCTCAGGCCGGCATCCTTGAAGTGGAAGGCCAGCTCCGGGTAGTAGTACTGGTAGCAGCCAAACTTCATGCCCGTGGAGGACTCGATGATTGGCTGCGTGGAGCAGCACAGGAACACCTCGGCCTTCTTGCAGTCGCGGGCGCGGAACTGCTGGCACGCCACCACGCACTTCATGTCCTTGCAGTTGCGGATAAACACGCTGCCCTTGATCGGCCCCAGGACCACTCGGCAGTTCACACAGTCGTCTATGGAGATGGTGGCCGAGTGGTCGAAGACGTAGATGTCACAGTTCTCACAGTCCTGGATGACCAGCTGCTGGCCATTCAATTTGCCAGGCAGGCGGCCGATCGTGGCATCCTTGGCCCCTTTCAGTGTGTAGTCGTTCGGATCAACCTGAAGGATCGAAAAAGAAAAGTTAGATTTTATTAAACTTCCAACAATACGAGTAAAATACAATAACATCGAATTGGGGCGAAGTATCCCTTTAACCCTCATGTTATCTCCAGGTTCAAAAATGACCCTATCCTGAGTCTAACAGCAGTGAAAAATGTTTTCAGCATGAAATTTGATTACTCTTTTGGAGTGACCCTACCATTAGAAAAAGTGAAACGTTGCCATTTCTTAATATTTTTATAAAACTGGTACACCATCAGGGTGTACACAGATTTTCGTATGAGTCTTTTTTAACCCTACTGTTATGTCAGAAGTCATAATCAAAGTTAAGTGCCACACATCTATTAAAAAAAAAAAAAAAAAAAAAAAATCAATTACGATGCATATTTTGCAGTAAAAATGTAAAAAAGTGGTGTAAACCAAAGATATAGTCTCTTATTGACTGGGAAGTTGGAAAACAGTTATTCACTGATTTATTTATGAGTAACAGGCTGTTTCTACAAGAAAAATATGTATTATGGTTTAAAATTCAGCGAAGCGGCTTTGTCATGGGGTTCCAGCAAGGGTGGGTCATTTTTGACCCGGTGGACACGGACTACATGCAAAACATGAAGACAACACAAGGGTTAAAGGCATATTAGCATTTTACAGGTTAGCCATATTACTAGGTACATCTCCTCATACAGTCCAGTGAGCCCTCTCACTGAATGCGCACATGAACAAACTGGAAAGGGGCTGCTACACCAGGTTGATGACTTCAGAGAGCAGGGACAAAGACTGAGTCCTATGGTAGCGGAAAGCAAACTGGAGAGTGCCTGCCACTATGCACATCACATCTACACTTAGGTCCAGGAGTCTTCAGGATTCTACATGTAGAATCTTGGAAGATGGTGCCTCACCCAGTTAACATTTTGGTCTTGACTGGAGTCAAGAATTTGGTGTACTAGCTGATTGGCTTTTTTCATGAAGTGATTTACAGCGCTGACAGGGTTGCATCAAAATACACAGCCAGGCATCCAGCACTGCCTGAACCGCGTAACAGAATGCATCTCAACATGTTGTACCACTGAACCAAATTAAAAAATTTTATTTGAGTATTTCATGAAAAATCAGAAGGTCATCCACTCAAGGTTCTTCTCTGCTGTGTTTATTTAACCAACGTTCAACCGAACGAAGGCATCTTTTGCCGATACGTTGCTTAAACAAACACAGCAAGGAGGACCCTGAGTGTGTTAATACCTGATTTTTCATTATTTGTTTCGTTAGTCTGCACCTCTGTAACTTGAGTGTGCGCCATTCTTGTGTACATTATAAACTTAAGTATTTACAAAGATCCAGTGACCTCAAAACTCAGTTGTGACATAGGTATATTAATTTGGGTGTGGCAAAAAGCACAAAAACCACATGCATCCGTTTATTACTTTCCATGTTGTCTAATGCAGAACACGCGAACACCGATCGTACGCCCACAGTAATCACCAGGCATTAAATGAAGGCCAGTAGGTCTCTTCATTACACGAGTCCACAGCCTCACGTACGATTAATTTACAGTCTAAAAACGTTAGCTAGGTATGTATTGTGCCAGCTAAACCCAATGCAAATAAGCGATGTTGTTTAGCGAAGTGACCATAGCAAAAACTTACATCTCATTTTTTACAGATAACGTCACAGAACTGCGCACAGACCGACTTAGCTAGGTAGCTCTGTTGGTGCTATCTACTGCTACTATACCAAGCTAGCTAGTTACTTTCAACTCGTGATTGCTATGATAACAATCTCTCGCAAACACGTTCATCAGCTTGTCATTTGACAAGCGCTGTCAAGTGGTTAAAATTGTAGCCACATAACTAGGTGGGTTCTCTACGCTAACGTTAAATAAAAAATACAAAAAAATCTACCGTTTCTGTCTCCGACTCTAGCCAACTTACCTTCTCTCGCGTGTCCCAACTGTATTTCTTTGGTTCCGCTTCGGCGTTGTTATTGGTCGTGTTTTCTGTTCCAGCCGATGTTGGTCTCAGCTCCTTTTCGGATTTCCTTTTAGATTTTTTGGAAAAGCAGCAGCCCATGTTTATGACCACTTTATGTATGCAACCTTTGACCAAAACAGTTAGTCACCTGCAATTAACTAGCTCACCGTAGTTTTCTAAAGTGTTGCTCGATTCCCCTTCTTAAGACCTTACTGGGTTTCTGCCTGGGACACGCACAACCTGTGTGCGCTTCCCGTTTCCTTGCCAATTGAGACAGCCAATCACTGCTTAGCAATTCGTTACTTGGGAACAGCGAATCAGCTAGCTAGATATAAATGCATGACTCCTCAGTTAGTGTGTAGTGTATTACACCAGCTTGCTCGCAAGATGCACGTCTACATACAAATAAAACTGTGATCAGTACATTTTTAATTCTAGTTTAATTCTAGTTTTAATTTCGTAATTTCCGATTGTACTTTTAAAAAATACACCAATGTAGTTATTTAGTGTTAATTTAGTGTTTGCTAACTGTGCAGCTTTGATTTGGAGGCTGGATTCGGGGGAGAGAACTAATGTAGTTCGCTTTCAGAGGCAATTTAGATCAACTCAACGGAGCCGCAAGCACGTCAGATTATTCAGCTGGTCTCATAGCCTATTATATAGAAATATCGCTAGTTTCTCTAAAGACTATATCCTTGCCGGGTCCATAAACACTGCATGAACACATCACCCGGCTAATCATATCAATGGTTAATTATGACCCTCACTGTATCCATACACATACAAAAATAGATCAACGTTTTAAAAACAACCACGATGTTCTATGTATACCAACAAAAGGAGAAATCGTCTGTCAGGAAGGTTCACGAGAGTTTTGAAAATTTCAACCACGCTTTGCATTTGGGCAAGCAATTTCCTCAATTGAAACTTGTGGGAGGTCAAAAAAAAGTCTTAAGCACTGTCCACACTGAAAGTGGTGTAACAACAGTTAAGGGACAAATGAAACTCAAACCTCGCCATGCAAACGATGGGCCAGTTGGATTTTGTGTGTCGCACCAGTACCTCAGTTTCTTTTCCAGATTTATGACCTGGAGATGGACATCTCAGCAAATACTACTGCACAGGTACAGCTCGATGAGTTGTACAACAAGGGCCACATCACAGATTAATCCTTGAAAACGGCAAAAAGCTTTGTTGAAATGGTTGGGGAAAAGCAGTGGAAAAATTTACAACATGGTTACAACCCCAAATGTACTAATTCTTTGAGGCTGTTTGTTTGTTTTTTGTTGTTTTTTTTTGGTTCTTTTTTTTTTAAAAACTCCGAGCAAGTCTACACTGGACAAAACTTCCTACAGGACTTGTCCATTCCAATTAACTGCATAGGTGCAGATGTGTGTCTCTTATGGGCAGGTTTACAGCAAGCACCGTTCAGCCAGGGGTCTATCACAAAATGATGTGCCCTGTGCAAATGCAGTCTCCGTGGGCCCCTTCCCAACGCAAACCTTTTAGTTCAGGCCTTTTGAGGGGCCCTGGGTAGTCAGTTCTACCGCCCCCCGTGTACAGCATTGACAGATGCTTTTTAAGTGGATCATGATTAAATTCAATCACACAATGTTCTGTAAATGATTTTTATTAAAATTCATCCGTTAACATTTGAAAAATTGCCTAAGCCTGCTGCAAACAAACAGCCTTGTTCTATTACTTCCCTTTATAATTTAGAGTGCATGTTGCAGTGGCACACACACACACACACACACACACACTGCCTGTCACATGTCTGCGGTTCTCATAACACTGAATAAAGCACACAACGATGTGAGAACATTGCTGTCAATCATTGCTATGTGACAATCAACACTGATGATTTGAGAGGTGCAATGTGAAAGTCTAACACATGCGATGAAATAAATTTCCGCTGACTTCATTACTGAGCCATAATTGCAAAGTAGGCAAGGAGACTGCTTTGGAAAAAACGAACACCTTTCCTATAGTCCTGTTTACTCGTGGACACTCAGGCCGAATCATAGCAGGCAATAAAAGTTTCTTGAAAATGCGTTTTGATATTTCAAGGATAACATGATTGTATGTCATGTGCTGCAGATATCTCACAGTCGTGAAAATACTGGCGCACTGAGATCAGATGGCATATTTCGAATTTATAGATAAAGAGGAATCTCATCTAAATTTCTACAAGGGCTGCCTTAGAAATAAGGATGGGTGTGCATTATTTAGTCAGGGGCCATGCATTTAGCGCAAAGATTAACTCCAAAATAGTTCTTAATTTCAATGATAGGCCAACTCTTCCCGGGTGGCTCATTGACAGCTATGTTCAATATTGCGCTGATCCTGCAGGAAGAAAGTAATAAACGTTGTCAAAATACATACAATCACATGATTAGTCACATGATTCACAGAAGACCGTTTTTATCTGACTGGATAGAGAACCACTTTCACCTCGGAACGGTAATTAGAGTAGCCTATAGAAACCCTGCTAAATCAGACTGATTGCATTGACGCTTGTAACAAGATGCCGCATTTTCCCATATTTGCATTTTACTATATTTGTGTTAACACTAGAGGGCGCAACTTCACACTGATTTTCTTCCATTGCAGCTTTGGTCACATCTGAGGAACTTAAAACCAAGTAGGTTCTATGCACACCCGCAATAACGACAGGTTGAAGGTAAAGGTGAAGTAAAGGATAAGTAGAAACAGAAACTGCACAGCGTCTGCACTGCGCTGTTGCTACCGACTGTGATTTTTACAGTGCAATTTACGGAGACAACGTTTATACCATGGAGCCTCGTCAGGAAAGAGGCAAGCCACGCGATTGTTTGAGCTCAGATGATTAACTATGAAATATTGTTGCAAACTGATGCCCAGATTAAAATGGCCTAGAATGGCCCCGATTTCAGGTTAGTCTGATTACTCATATATTGTGTGCATTCACATTGATTTGATAAAAGCAAACGGACCTCTCTAAACCAGTGTTAAATCTTCAAGGGTCACTGAGGGTAAGGTTGAACTTTTCACTAAAGGCTGTCGTTATACATTTAGCAGCTAATAGATTACCACAGTTGTCACGAACAGCAGAGACAAAGAGATTCAGAAAAACAAGAATTATATTTATGTGAAAATGATATTTAACATTCATGACTGTGTCCTCTTGCCCTTCGCAAGCTTGCATTTCAATTTAACTTAGACAATAATAATTCGCCATTTGTGTGGCATATCATATCCCCATTTGAGTAATTATTGCCATTCAAAACAGAAAACAAATGTAGGCTGTTTTAGCACAACTTGCACATCCTTGTTTCGACTAATTAATTCACATCACTAACATCTCCTCGTTTAATACGAAGCTTCAACCGTGTTCCAGTAACGGCAACATTACTTTAATGAAACATAGCATCCATTATGTATCGTGCTCCGACTGAGGCTCAGGATTGGTGCAAAAGAAATTGAAAGCGGCCCCTGCTGCTTCGTCTCCGGGCTGGTGCGGGAGATAGGCTCTGCAGTGAAGCTGTGCTGGATTGATGGTGCACTGTCAGTTGCAGGGTGTCATTTACTGTGGGGGGACTCAGCATGTGCACTGATCAGGGAAAACGCAGGCCTGGCAGATTGACTCATGCAGCTGTGTGGTGATTAGAAGCACTAAAGACCTTCAGACAGTGTCCCATTGTCCAGCATAATGAACTAGTTCACCAGTCCGAATCAATCTCTTCTCTCCTTGTTTAAAAGATTGCTCATCTGTAGATGACTGATTGCAATTTGCAGTCTCCAGGAATCATTGTGCTGGATTTAAGCTGAGGTGTAGAGGGCACAGAAGTGCTCGATTTTTTTTTTTTTTTGCCTTCCCACAGCTGCATGGGGATAATCGTTTCTGCTTGGTTTTGTACTCTGCTGACTATAGATAATAGACCTACAACCCAACTGCAGGCAGCAGGGAGCACATGGTCAAAACCATTGCCCTACAAAAATATTCATTTATAAATTAAAGCAAATATGTGGGAAAAATCCATGTTGGGATGCTGAGGATGCATTCCATTGTGGTGCTATGTTAGCTACTATTATTATATTTAATAGGCAAGGTTCATAAGATCCTCATTTTCCACACACACAGACGCACACACACCCCTTCTTTCCTCATAAATGACCCTAACTTTCAATCATCTTATTCGGCCCTTGTGACATGCTAAAGTTATCATATCCAGTTTTGTGTGATAATTTGTACTTCAAAGTATCATGTCTTAAATACTGATGCAGCAAATAAAAAAACCTCATCTTGGAAAGGAAGAGAATTAACAGAAGAGAGTAAACAGTCATGTTTTCACTTGTTTCTTAAAATTCATGCAATCTCTTTACATAAATGTATGTAAAACTCATATGCCTGTTTATGTTTTCTCCTTAAATGCAGATAGCAAACTATGGAAATTAGTTGCTGTTCCACAAGTTGTGCGGGTGAAATCTAAACACTTGTACTTGAATACACTTGAGTATTTTTGTTCAGTAACGTTTTTTTAATTAATTTTTTTTTAAATTTGCATTTGAGGATAATCTTATCTAATGCAGGCAATACATGATGTAACCTGAAGCATGCAAGAGGAAGAACACGTGACTAAATCTGTTCACATATTATAAATCTATTATTTCTTATTCCAACAACCCAAGAAAAACAGTGCTGCTTATTGTTTATTATGTTACAAACTTGAGATGCATGTAATAAACATTACTTTGTTTATTGTATACATAGATGTATAAAAATAACATTCATGCATATATAAAATACAAACAGTATAGGTTTCCAATTTGCAACAGTGTTCCCCTCTTTTTTTATAATAAATGTTGTGAGGAAATATCTCATTCGTTTTTACTCGGTGTACCTTAAAACTAGTTGTCAGTCGATTTGTTCTTTATCTAGGGGGGCACTACAATTTCTAGCTGCAGTGCGTCCACAAAACGGCGCAGTGTGTCTTTAAAAGGTTGAACAGGCTGCAGACGAAGGTTTCACGGTTCTAGATTGTCTATCTATATACTCTGTCCCTTACGCCGTTCTACGGACCAGAGGAGACAGTCTGCTACCAGCATCTTGCACCATGGCATTCGTCGACAAGCCAAAGTCTTGGACGTTTCATGTTTTCGGAAGGAATACGTTGTTTCCTATTTTAATGTACTTGATATCACATGTTTGTGAGATGAACGCCGAGGACAGCGGTATGGAGGAACTTGCCACCGAAAAGGAGGCTGAGGAAAGTCATAGACAGGACAGCGTGAATTTACTGACATTCATTTTACTACTGACATTAACCATTCTTACCATCTGGCTTTTCAAACACAGAAGAGTCCGTTTTTTGCACGAGACTGGGTTGGCCATGATATACGGTAAGATTTATTTTTTTGTTGCCATCTTTATAGCTAGCTAGCTTGCCGTCGCTATAGCTGTTTAACGAGACGCATTTCATGTCACATAGCTTGCCAAAACCTCGAACTAACCTGTGTGCTAACCTAGAGATATATAATTTGCGTCGGCTAAGTTTCAACTGAGCAAGGTTACAGATAAAGGGAATTATGACGAAATTGACCTTAAATGAATAACGGTGCAAAATATTTGTGGTATCATCGTGCACAGCAGGCCAAATAGGTTCGTGCAATTTGACGCTTACGAGCTAAACCCTGTATCGTGATTGGATTGAAATTATAACTGATTTCTGGTATTTACTTGCTATAACCCTCGTCAGTTCAGCGCGTTCACTTCTTTGCAGCAGACTAGTTACATTAAGCGACTCAATGGATGCTTAGTCGTTAGACAGACTATCATGAAAAATAGACGTGATGATCCAATTGTAGGCTACCTAACCAAATGAAATGTGGTGCGCCAGCATCTTACACAATTCGTTTCTGTTGTATAATCTCATGTCACGACGTTCGGAAGTACTCTTAAAAGTATTTTAGCTTCAGCCTAGCTGCCTAGTGAGGTTTATAGCTAGCTAAGCTAACGATTAAACCTAATTGACCTGTGGTTATTATTGAATGACTCACTCAGTCCCCATTGTCCCACCTCCTTGCATCTTCCCTCTATTTCTTGAGTCAGGCCTGCTTGTCATACCTGTAGGCTGTTGTATTATTGGCATGCCCTAGTGTGTTTATTGACAAATGGCACAGTGTTGGCTAGTTCACAGAGCGCAGCTGCCTCAGCCGTGTTGATGACAGTGGTAGTACTCTCCAATTTCCCACACGCGTGCACCGACAGTCACACCAGGTCTACGAACGCACTTGTTTCCATCTGGAAAATTAAATTGACGTACCATAAACAGTCCCGATCCCTTCATTATAATAATAATAATAATAATACGTTTATTTATATAGCACATTTCAAGAGCAGACGTCACAAAGTGCTTTACAATAAAATCAACAAAGCAAAAATCACAAGGCAACAACAAGATAAAACAAGATAAAAATTTTTTATCTTTACCTTATTTAGATAAGCACATGAGGTGGCACAGTTTTTCCATGTACTTTAAAAATCCCACAAATGTGAAGTGTAATCTGGGTCATATAGGCCTATGTATTGCAGGCTTGCATTCAAGGTGTACTACCCATTTAATTGGACAAAATGTAGCCTACACTCTCACAGAGACATGTATTCTTAAGAGACCTTTCAGTAGAAAACACTTGGTTGCTGAATAGACACTATTATTGTGAAATGTTGGCTAACCAGACTAGGATGTGAAAGTGAGAGAACCCCATATTATTGAAACTGGTCAGAGAGACCATGCCTCAAGGCAGGACCTGGTCTGACTTTGTCGACTGAAGATCAGGAGTCAACCATTTATCGTCTTTCTCTACTGTTGGTCCCTGGTGGTAGTGATGATGTCATGCTGGGCTGGGGTACTCTTACTGATGGGAAAATTAAATTAGCTGAATGTATAAGAAGAGGCTGAAGAGGATGAGATCTGTGGTCTCGGTCTGTTGGGATTCTCTTTAGTAGATTGATGGAACACACAATGCCAGTCTCAGATACATATTTATTACTGACATCACATCTGTTTCCTGCCTCCCTCTTAAGCCACAGCAATAGTAAACCTGTGTGAGTGAGTGGGTCCGATTCATTTTCATGCAAAGGTCCAGGCACATTTTGTGAGTGAGTTATCATTGCTGTAGAATAACTAGCTTTGGCACTGAGAGACATCTTAAAACAATTAGCGATATGATCATATTTAAAATGATGTGTTGATCTATGAAATGGATAATTTCACACACTAGAATTTGCACCAGAAATTGCTCTCAGGTGCATATTCCAGGATGTGATTTGTTGATGTCTGGTTCATTTGCAGTTATTAAGTTGTCCAGAACTTTGAAACTACCATACAGAGGAGAGCTGTTCTGTGGATGTTTTTCAGTTGCAGAGGCCTGCCCAGAGATTCCTTATTATATACAGGCATATGTCACTTTCATTGGTGTGCCAGAACGTTTGCTTGTGTCTTTTGAAAATGTAATGTATGTGACAGATTCAGGTGACAACTTCAAATGTGAAACATTTTATTCTCAGTTGTCCTCCGAACTGACACTGTGGGGTTCTTCACGACTGAGGTTTCTTGTGTGTGTTGTGTGTGTGTGTGGTTTCCCTTTGTAGGTCTCTTTCAGGTAGAGGTGTAGTTTTCCATATGAAATGTATTGTCTCAGGTCACCTTGCTGGTACCCTGACACTGGGCATAACTTTACCTCACAAAGTCACGAAGTCGGAGCCGGGAATAACACTGAGTCCTACACGTCACTGTAAGAACATCAGCAACTTCCTGAATGAGGAAGAATGAAACGGTTATTATTGAAAAGTGTTCAGTGGGAGCAAAGCATTTCATATTTACCCCTTGTCCACCCATAATATTTTCCATATTAAAATATTTTCCCAATGGCTCATACAATTTAGAGAGAAAAAATATATATATATATATATATTTTTTTTTTTTTCTGGTTTAAGGGCATGTTTATTATGGGAGGTCTATTCATTTTGTGAACAAGCTTCTATTGTGTCTTCATATCAACATTTTATTTAAAAGGTGATCCATAATGTATTAGTCCGTGCAAGAGCTGCAGTGAAAATTGTTGGATCCTCCTGTGAAATAATAGGGACATTTTGGTTGAGTTTTTGTTAAACAAAACAATATGTGGAGACCCTGCTAATGCCAGGAAAGCTGTTTTTATGAGCTGGTCTCACGTGACTCTGTGTAGTGTTGTCGTCTTTTCCTCAAAGTCTGCAGAACTCTTCATGATGAGAAACATTTTCTGTCTGCTTTGCATTGGAGGCGTCCATAGGAGGCCACTGTGTGACGTCTTTCTTTTTGAGTTTGGGACACACTCTATAGTGAGGGAAATGGGCAAGACCGTAAAGAATAAGGCTGCTGTAAAGTTGCTGTAAGGTTTCTTCAGCGTTTCCTCATTTTCCCCTGTTTTGCTATCAGCAGATAGCGGTTTTTCAGCGTTAATGCCTTTTCTCCTGTTCTCGAGAGGATGCTGAAATTAGATGTTGTTGCAAGATGAAACTGAAGTGCTGTAACCAGGGTGAGCTGGTCTTTATCCTCAACTCCCAGTGTTCCTGGGCCATTCCTCCCCCTGAAATATGACACGCCTACAGACCCCCTCGCTCCCCTCCCTCTGTCTCTCTCCCCCTGCTGTTTCTCGGCACTGTTAGATAACGGCCGTGTGTTGCGAACAAAAGTACCTATCTAGTAAAAAGCAACGCTGGCTTTCTCAATTAAAAGAAATGTGAGCCAATTCACCCATGCAGCGAGAATGCTGACGGGGCCCTGTTAGCTACTTTAGAAAATGAGTTTTTTATTCCGTCTGTTGTTTGCAAATATTTTATTCTCTGTCTGGTTGGCAAGGGTTTAGAATTGCTTGCATTTGAACTACAGACAGTCTTTGACTAGTGGAAACCAGGCCTGGCCATATTATCAGTTATTATTATTGTGTTGTTTCCCTCGTGTTAGCAGGTGGCAAATTGTAATAACTCGAATAGGAACTGCCGAGACATTAGGCTACTTTGAATGCTCCATTGGTATGACTTGTACTTTTGTGTGAAAACCAAATATTTTGATCATATCTGCAAAAAACAACTTGAAGTGATGATGTCATGTCTCCTCCTCTTACCATGAAATTAATGCATGTCCACCTCCATTCACTTGAATTGAAGAATGCTGTTTAATGGTGAAAAATCAATGCTTTGTCAAATCACAGTCATCACATTTAAGATAACTGAAGGCTTGGAGTTTTGTTTTAGCTACATCTGAATGTCAGCCAGTAAATGATCTGAAACCATTCTCTATAGAAGGGGTAGAGGGCGAGTACCTGAATGACATCATTGTCTGTTCATTTTCTCTGTTATGGGATAGAGTGGCGTGTGTGATGCATTAGAAATTAGGTGGATAAATTATTCAGAAGGTGAGGATCAACTTTTTAAATGATTATTTTTGGCTGAGTTCCCTTTCGGGCTTTGTGGTTGACAGAATGTCAACAGAACTGTGCCAAAGCTGTCAGACCTGCTGCTGAGTGGCGGAGTGGCGTAGAGACAGACGGGGGATGCCACGTCGGCGTTCGCACGCGGCGTCATCAACGTCTGTGTGGCTGTGGCAGAGTCAAACCACAGTGTACGCTACCGTTTCAACAATGTGAATAAGTGCTGCTTTCTCTTGTCGATATTGACAGTAGCACGGAGTTGTCTGTTTAAAAGCACTTTCATGCTTCCCAGTGAGTGTGTGCGTGTGTGTTAGCGTCCGAGTGCATGCGCTAGTGGGAGAGCTGCCAGGCTGTTCAGTTACATTTCAGTTTGTGTGGCTGGTTTGAGCCAGTGCATCTTTGGTGCATTTTCTGTTTCAGCCTGAAGGAGAGCCAGGAACACCTTTAGGGGATTAATGAGCGTGGCGCCCGGTTCTGATGAAATATGTCTTCCATTTCCTGTCACCCTCTCCTGACTTACAAACAAAGCTTGCCACAGCATCCAATGTCAAGACCTGTGCTAAGCAATGCGACAGTAAATAAACTTTGTAATGGACGTAAGCGTTACTCCAAGGGAAGGATATGTTGCATTAATGAACAGCATGGACCTGTAGACCTTAGAACATCCCTTGCATTGGGAAATAAAGAATTACATATCACAGTGGAGCAGGTCAGAGCACTGACACTATGCTTCATTTAAAGTTAGGTATAGATTACACCCAGGGGAACCAAACTGTCAAACTGGCATATCTCTCGCCTGGCAGCCCCACAAGCTATCAGACTGGCATGTCTCTGAACAAAGCAGTCTTTCTTTATATAGGGAAGCTTTGCTGCTGTGTGTCTTTCGTGTGAGATTCCAGAATGAGTGTTTGGGGACATTCCAGGTGATTTTGGATGCAAAATTCCCTCAACGTCAATCGCAGCGCTACGGTGACCAGCTTCTGAATTTTTAGCTGTGCAGTCTTTTTTTCTATTTAGGCTAATACAATTTGAGTGTTTGCTAACCATGAAGCAACCTGAAATCAGGAAGTGCAAAGCACAAAAGGGTCAGGATGGCATTTTGTACAGGACAGACCACTTTTATCTGAAATGCAGGATTTCCCAGGTAACACAGTGCAGTTGGAAATCCTAATGCCATCTGTGACTGATATCTAAGTAGTGTATCCAGTGTTGGTATTCTCCCTGTCATTAATAGGCTAACTGATGGCCTCTCTTGTGTTTGGAAATGTTCTGACCTGTATTTATAATCACAACCACCTGCGTTCAAATACAGAAACTGTTGCTCTGTTACTCCTGGCACATCAGGTTAGGGGCCTGGTGTAGACTGCTGGGATGCACCTCACTGGCTGGGCCCAATCCGTTACCAAATTTGCAATGTGTTCATTGGCTGGGACGTGTCATGAAGTGTATTATGACAAATACTTTTTGAAACGCACCATGCATCCAAATCGGTGCTGCAGCTGCAGTGGGCTAGCTGTTGGATTGCAGTGTGGAACAACAGCAAGCGGCTGTTTCGGCTCATTTTAGGGAATGCTAATGAGCTAGCCCTCAGCCTTCCACCTCGATCGCGGAAATACAATGGAATTGCAGCTGTCATTGGACATCCTTTGTTTTCTTGTTTAAAAATGCATGCAGTGTCAGGCTAATTGCGGGCGTGCCTTTGTAGCTCTCTCACCGGTGGATCGCAGATAAGAGTCCTCCCTTTGACCTGTGCTGTTAATCATTTTAACATATCTGAAGAGGTTTCTTTGCTCCTCCTTCTGACCTGTTTCTGTGCATTCTTAGTTTGAGGTCATTGGTGTGGTGTGACCCTGTTTAATGTGTACTGGGGTTTTAGGGCTAAGGGAGTCTGTCCCCCTGACCTTCAGGACAAGGTCACCCCTGTGAAGTCACAGTCTCTGCTCTCCTATGAGGCAGTACTCTTACCCACTGGCCTTAACACCCAGGAAGCTGGGCCCTGTTATGGCAGGACTAGCGGAATCCACTAACAGCCTTATGACCATAAGTAGACCTCTTATTCTTAGCCAGCGTTGGTACAGCGTGTCTTTCTTTATCGTTCCCCTTATCATTCCTTCTCTCACTAACTGTCTCTCTCTTACTCTTTCTTTCTCAGAGACTGCTGAATGCAAGCTATTTATTGAAGCCCTCAGCTATTCAGTCCTCTTAATAGTATTTCTTTATTTAATTTATTTATATGCTGGGACAATGGATGCTTCTTAGCATGGATGTTTGTGCGCACAGTGTATTGTGCTGGAGGTGGCCCAAGGCTAATTTTCAATTTTTAGCCCCTGTAGCCAGCCTGAACAATCTAGCCTAATGTAAAACGGTTCCTCTACAGTCTCAGGAATAATGGAGAGGGAATCCCCACCCCCCCCTTCCTAGCCACTGTCTGATGGAGTTTATTCAATTTTGCAGAGAATGCAAAAAGGAGGTCTTTTCCCAATGAATTAAGTTAAAGCTGAGCTTAATGGCTCCAGTGTTTGTTTTCAAGCTGGATGACTGGAGGGGGTGTAAGACATTACTCTTGCATTACTCTTCAGTTACTTTTACATTACTCTATAGTCTAGTGCCCCCCCTTTTTTTCAGCACAGCCGATATTCCTATACTGCTGACTCATACATGCCTGCCTGCCTCCCTCTTCAGGTGCAGTGTCCTTGTTCATTGTTTTGAGGTGTGTAATTGGACTACACGGCCGCTGTGGTGTTTTCCAGGGAGGAGTTGCTTAAAGTGATCATTTGCTTAAGACAAACTTATGTCTAATAAAAAATATTGTTCAGGCTTATAGGTGGTTCTGGCACCCAGCCAGTTTCACTTTGACTGATGTAAGGATTGGAGTTTGTGATCTAAAGAAAATACACTTCAAGTAACTCCAGCAGCTTGTAAAGCGACATTATTTCCAGAGGCTGTACATACATGAACTGATTCATTTTATGGTGTTTATTCACAATAATAAATAAATAAATACCCCAACACCAGGAATTGTAAAGGCAACAGGTCATCAGAAACTTCAGTAAAAATTTACAATATTCTTCATTGCTCACAAAACTATAGGTCATTCAAAGACACACTAAAACTGAAATGATATTTTTTTTTAAACCCAGAAAGTAAACTATAAAATGAGCTGCTTCACATTCCTTTTGGAGAACTTTTGCAGTATGAAAGGATAGCATCTGCTCAAGACGGATGCAAAAATGTAGATGTGGAGAGAGAGAGAGAGAGAGAGAGAGAGAGAAAGAGAGAGAAAGAGAAAGAGAGAGAGAGAGAGAGAGAGAGAGAGAAAGAGAGAGAGAGAGAGAGAGAGAGAGAGAGAGAGAGAGAGAGAGAGAGAGAGAGAGAGAGAGAGAGAGAGAGAGAGAGAGAGAGAGAGAGAGAGAGAGAGAGATAAGTAAACAATGCGATAAGATAAAACAATGTAAGAATGTGGTTTTATGGTTTAGAATCAGACGAATGTGATGGGCACTCATGTTTATTATATTTATTTGCTCAGTGAAAATGTCCTTCCCTCTAGTACTAATGTGACAAGCTGGGTGCTGGGTGGGTTCACCCCTATCTGGAGTGGTCCAGTCAGCCAGGGGTTCCCATAATGTGTCATATCCAGACCCCCTTTTACCACCCCATGAAGGTCACCAACCTAATAAATTGGTCAGCAACTGACCTTGTCCTGTGGCTACTACAAACTGCAATGAGGTGTCTATATACTGCATGAGTACAAAGAAACATGCCTATATCATGATGCCACTGTACAGTATCTCATGTCTAAATCTTATATACAGAAGATATGTGCCATAAATATTTTTAATATACAAGAGATTATTTAATAATTCTGAGTCAAAGTGTTACCAAGTATTGATTATCAAAGGATGTACAATCAGGAAAAGGTAGGTTTTTTATATGAAATGTGTTATTTTGTGAAATATGGAAATAGTATTTTCTGTATCGCGATAATTATACATTTTTTCCCGTTTTTGCTGAGGACCCTAGCTTTGTGAGCCGCTGCCATAAAGGCATGGGTCAGAAGCGTACCCAGCTCCCGCGCTGGTTCAGTAAGCTTCGAGTCTGCTGCAGACGGGCCTCGCGAATGTGCGGCACAGATGTGGGAGGCTGAAGTCTCTCCCTGAAGCGCGCTGGTATGCCTGCGGAATGCTAACCGCAGATCGAGTGCTGTGCTTCATTGTCCCTGTGGCTGAAATGGACCGATCGAGTTTTCCCACAATACTTCGGTTCAGCCCGCTTCCTGATGCTCAGGCAGGCAGAACATGCGCTTTGTAATGCAGCGCGGTCTGTCCCAAAATTACACCTCGTGTCCGTTCTGTTTTTCAGGCAAATACCAAATGCATTAATTGTTTGCGACTGTCTGCACTGGTTCAAGGGTCATATTTCCTTGCACGTGCGTACAATCCTCATAAGACGACACACTGCTCCTCGGTCTATTTTTCTGATGCAGCCTCCTGACTGAAGTACGTCTGGGTGTTATGCGGATTTTATGTTAAAATAAATAAATAAATACAAAATAAAAAAACGTTTTTCGCGTTTGTTTTTTGGTTCTTTTCCATGCAGTGCATTTATAAGATCATGAAATACTTGCTTTACTGTGCCTCGATGCGCGTTCAGCCTTTGCCGCCATCTGTTTTCCCCTGTCACGGTTACTGTTGAATAATGTAATATTAAAGGTTGTGTTTTATTTGCCAATGATGTTGATTTAGTCGACGTGACTACATTTCATTTACTTTTCAGGCGTTTACCAGACGCTCTTACCTAGAGCAATTGACAAAGCATTTGCATTTTTACATATTTATCCATATATACAACTATATATGTACTGTACATTTGGGTTGGTATATACCCAATTTGGGTTGAGTACCTTGCTCAGGGGTACAACGGCAGTGTCTTATCTGGGGATCGAAGCTGCAACCTTTTGGTTTCAAGCCCAGTGCTGTAACAGTTACCAACTTCCCTAACTACACTGCTACCCAACTATTGGAGGATAGGGAATTTCATCATGATTCTTTTAAGTTGGGAACAAATATGACATCAATAATATTTCATTTACACTGGAGAAATGAGTATTTAATTACTTGATTTCTTGACTTCGTCTGCGTGGGAAGCCATTTTGGTTCGTTGCACATTGCCTTGCAGGCAGTTAAAGGAATAGGTCACTTCCTGGTATTTTAGGGTGGCATTTCATTTTTTGTGTATGTTTTGATTGTTCCTGACAGTTTTTATGTGTGATGAAAGGCGTTTTAGATATTTAGAGTAGTTTTTGACAAGCTTCTGGCTTTACAGTAACAGTTGTTGGGGCTTTTGTGGGTTTGTGATCAATAGCAAGAAAATGCAGTTCAAGTAACTCCAAAGCAGCTTGTACAGCAGTGGCACACCTGCAGAATCTGCGCATGTATATGTACTGTATATTACCTTGCTCTGATTGTAAATGGCTCTGGATAAGAGCGTAAGCTAAATGCTTAAAATGCCAATGTAACGTGTACCTAATTGATCTCAGACTATGATGTTGAATATCATTTTTAGTTGGAACTATTTCATTAGGCATTTTAAGGCATATATAACCTGCGACCACTG
Organism: Anguilla anguilla; assembly: GCF_013347855.1. Taxonomy (NCBI): domain Eukaryota; kingdom Metazoa; phylum Chordata; class Actinopteri; order Anguilliformes; family Anguillidae; genus Anguilla; species Anguilla anguilla. The sequence continues at coordinate 27,034,913 of NC_049203.1, read as the reverse complement.
CACTCAAAGAAATAAGTTCTGGCAAGATAAAAAATAAACTGATATTCATGTTTATAAACATAAATATCAGTAAAAGTGAATTAATCTGTTCACATATCCAGTCTGTTTGTATGTAACAAACCCCCAAGTGGCCTATAGTTGCTATTGTATACCTGTATCCAAAGCACTTTACAATTTATGCCTCCCATTCACACACACACACACACACCAACGGTGAAAGGCTGCCATGCAAGGTACCAATCAACTCATTGGGAGCAATTAGGGGTTAGGTGTCTTGCTCAGGGACACGCCGAGGGCGGGGGCTCGAACCAGCAACCCTCCAACTGCCAGACAACCACTCTTACCTCCTGAGCTATGCCGCCTCAGGAAAGTACCTACCAGTCCAACCTGCCATTAAAGCAGAAGTAAATTTACCACATTTGGCAAGTACCTAATGTGGTAAATGCACATTTTAATTAAATCTTTGTCACTGGACAAAAGCACCCACTAATGTAGGAATCTGCATCTCTGGAAAGCCACAGGGTCTGCAGGTTTTGCAATTACACTGAAATGATACCAATAACCTGCAGAAAGTTCCTTAGTTTACATTTAAATTCTCAAAAGTAAGCATTTGTGATTCCCTGAAAGAAGTTTGAATTTGTTTACACATGTTAGCCAACTTTTCCCTTGGTGAATGCATGTTTGACCTGGATGTTGCAGTTCAGCTATTGGCATAGAGTGCATCTGTTCTTCTTACAGTATGTGGGTCTGCTCCTTTAAGATGCAGTACTCGCAGCTGTTGTCTGGACTGTAGCGGTCAGTTCATCCGCCATTGTGCTGGAGAAGGATTTCTCAGATTTCTGACAGACAAAACAAAACCAGCTGTTGCTGTGGGCTAGTTCTGTAGCAGTAAGCCCTTACGATAGCCCTGCTTTGTGGGCTTGGCAGGGAGAATGATCTGGAGGACAGAGAGGGTTCTGTCACAGGGTTGTTCGCTCTGGGATATTTAAACGGAATACATGTCTCTGCAACCACTGTGATGTTTAAAAAAAAAAGAAAAAAAAAGAAAATTGAACTTCATGTTCATCAAGTGCCTGCTATCCATTGCATCCCTGGCCGTGGAAAGCGTCAGGGTTGGGTTGTTATTCAGCATTCAGTTGATTAATTAAAACCGTTGATTTACAGGGGTCACTCACCACACCTGGCTTCTTGGGTCTGATTTCTTTGCTGATTTTTAAGGTAGAAACAAAAAACCTACAGACCCTTTGTCCAGTGACAAAGATTTAATTGAAATGTGCATTTACCACATTCGGTACTTGCCAAATGTGGTAAATTTACTTCTGCTTTAATGGCAGGTTGGACTGGTAGGTACTTTCCTACATATCTCGCTGTATTCGCCAAACCCACAGTCCACCACGCACAGAACAATAGATCACTCTCAAAAAGATACTGGGAGTTATGCAGTAGCCTAAGTATAGTTGTTTTTATCCTCTATAAAATGCATTGAGCTATATGTATTGATTGTGCATGAAGGCTATTAAGGGTCACTGAATTCATGATTTGCAAACAGCATTTTGAAAATGCAAATCTTTCCCAATTGCTGACTTTTTTAATGGCTGAAACACTTTTACAGATTAGAGCACACTTGTCACAGGTTGACTAACGATGGGGTCAAACTAGTTCCAGCAGTATCACATACTTTTATCATTCTGTATTAGTCCTATTATATTGTATTTGTTGTATCATTCATATTCCCTGTTGTTTTATGTTCGCTTTTGTTTTTATGAATTGAGTTTTCATATATTGTATGACTAACCTTTATTATTATTATTATTATTATTAGTAGTAGTAGTAGTATTGTTAGTGTATTTATTTATTTCATGCTCTCAGTAGAGAGGGGAGTTCTTTCCTCCGTTTTCAGTATGAGGGGCTTATGGTCCTGAATGCAGCTCTGTCCTGACCCAGTCCTGTTCACTGGGTGTCATGTCACAGTGTGCTTAGTATCAGGTCTACAGCTTCATCTGTGAAACGCTTTTGTGCTGGGCACTGAATGATGCTCAGACCTGCTTTCCTTTGTGCGTGTGTGCGTATGTCCATCCGTGCATGCGTGCGTGGAGGCAGGCTTATGAGTATGCACACGTGTGCGTATGTTTTTGCACACGCGTGTGTGCTTGCCCACAGTGGACTGTGTGTGTTTACACACAGTTTGTGTGTGTGTGTGTATGCCTCTGTACGTGTGTGTAATTAGTCCTCTGAGATGAGGCTCTCCAGGTATCTGAAAGCCACAGCAGCAGCAGCAGCAGCAGCGGCAGCAGGCCCAGTCTCCCATCATTATCGCTCTGCTTCCAGCCTGCCATGAGAAGTGATTAACAGGGTTTGTGTGCCCGTTAAAACCGATTTGCAGAATTATTTAAGTAGATTACGCTGTGCGGAATGGAAGTTATAGAAGTAAGGGGCGTGTGGCAGAAATGCAGGGAAATATGCTCAGAAGAATAAACGCACTTTCTCATATTTTTGGTCCTGGTGGCTTGAAAATAGCTTGGATTGTGGAGGTGGACTTGTTTGGGGGGGGGGAAAGAAAGTAAGCAGAATTTTCCAGTGTCTGTCTGTGTTTGTTTGTGTCTATGCCTGTTTGTGTCTTTGTGTGTCTGTGTGTATTTGTGTGTGTGTGTACGTGTGTGTGTGGGGAGCATGGGGGAAATGTATGTTAAATATAATACTCTAGTCAATCTGCCAAATACCCCCAACCTACAATGTACAGTGCCTTAAGAAGGTTTTCACCCTTCACAGATTTTTTTCTTGTTTTTCCTGTTGTAAAGTAACACTAAAATATACTGAAATGGGCTTTTCCCCTGCTCATATAAGTAACTCTCTATAACGTCAACATGAGGTATGTGTATAGATGCCTTCAGAATTACATTAATTCTGTTCTATTCTATTCTTTTTTTTCTTGGTTTGGTTCTGTACTCCACAATTTTATATTTGTAATTCAACAAATAACACGTTGTTAAAGTGCGGATTCTCAGCTTTTATTTATTCATTTATTGTTTCCATTTTTCTCCCATTTTCTTTCCAATTTAGTCGTTATACAAATTCCCCGTGTGGACCAGCCACAGTCCTGGTCAATGCGCTATCCTCTGTCGGACTGGGGAGGGTTTAGACTGCCACATGCCTCCTCCGATACATGTGGAGTCGCCAGCCGCTTCTTTTCACCTGACAGCGAGGAGTTTCACTAGGAGAGCGTAACGTGCGCGGAGGTTCACGCTATCTCCCCCGGATCCCCTCCCCGCTGGACAGGCGCCACAACCAACCAGTAGGAGTCGCTAATGCAGTAATCAGGACTCATACCCTAACCGGCTAGCCTCTGTAGTACCGTTTGTGAAATCTTCTGTGGACAGTAGTCACTGTGACACATCCACCCCTGCATCCTGAAGAGTGTTCTGATCTGTCGGCAGATGTTTGGGGGTTTTATTGCAAAAAAGCGCAAAGCTGGTCGGTGTTCTGGAATGGCCCAGACAAAGCCCAGACTTAAATCCCATTGACAATCTGTGATGTGAGAGCTACTGGGTGGCTCATTCGGTTAAGGCACACTGTGATGCATGGATAGTGCCAAATTCATGCCAGCGCCAAATGTGGTCGTTAGCTCCATAGGGGGGTACACAATTGGCGATTGTGCTGCCCAAGGTGATGGTGCGTTCAGTTGGTTGGGTTCCACATTTCACTGCTCTCTAGCGACCCCGACTTGTCGATCGGGTGTATGCCCAAGCCGCATATGAAAGGTCTTCCACCAATGCAATTCCATATGAGCTCGCCTGTGGGCTGTGGTGTGAAACAAAGCAGGCTGGCGCCACCATGGTTTTTGGAATGGAACTGGATTTCTGCACTCTAAAATGGCTCATGCCTGAACGCGGCTGCTGTTCCAAATCACTGGAAATTACAAACTGCATCTATTCAGCCACATATTGGGCCGGAAATATTTAAGGGGAAAAAAAGGATATCTGTGGTATGACCCAAAAATTGCTGACCATTAACACCGTCTTACTCTCAGAGCTAGAAAAAATTTGCTTGGGAGAATTTAAATACACAACTCACACAGACATACCAGGTAAGATGAATATAACACTTAAATTTTTGTAAAAAGTTGTTGCATAAAAATATTTTTGCATCAAATGTTTTTATTGCATTGGTACTGGAGTTGATAAATACATAATTATGCATTAAAATATTAAGGTGTACTGGGGCAAAATGTGAAAAAGTTCAAAAGGGTGAAGGCACTGTAATACCTAAATATAATCATAGAAACCCATGTACATTGCATTTCTTGGAAGTTTGCAGCAATAACAATGATCAATCTGGGTTATTTCGCCCAGTTATGTGCACTTCAAGGCTGGTTGTCAGAGCATCTTTGCTGACACCTGAAATATATATTCTTGCAACTTGACCAAATTCCACAGATTGGGGGATATGTTATAAGCTGTGGGGCCTTGGTGGTGTGCTTGTGGGGCAGCTGGGTGGCTCATACTGTTAAGACCCTGCTCCAATGAATGAATGCGCCCCACGGTCTGCTATCAAATTCAGACTGTGCCTGTGTTGACTGTGGCCGGCTGGTGCGTAATTGTCCGTAGGAAGGAGGAGAGTCAGTCAGTGGGTTTACATGATGTTTGAAAAAGTTGATTTATTGTTTTAGTCCGGCTAAAACTGGACTTTTAAAAATCATGTAAACATCGTAGTCCGACTGAAATCATACAAAGTGGTTTTTTTCATAGTCGGACTAACATACCTAGATAATGCGGTTGTGGGTCGATTTACTACAGCATGTATACGCTTCAGTAGGCCAAAAATTGGCCTAGGCGTTCTGCGCATGTTCCGTAATTTACATAGCAACTATATGCTCACGGTGGCCAAGCGGAATCGATAACGTTTCAGAAAACATATAACTTTAAAAGATTTAATTTAATCTTCTACTGGGACTTTTATTGAGGGTGTGACAGAACATTTCGGTGCCGCTGACTATAATCAAATGTTTTTCACATTTAATGTTCGATTGAGCAAGTACCATTCAAAGTACATTTTTATGGTTTAGTGCTGTCCGATTGTGCTAGCTACTTCACATTAACCTTGTACGGCGATCAATAAAGGCTGACAGCACAGTACCACTTAATTAGTGTCACTTCTATCACCGCTGTAATGAACTAAGAAAAAAAAGGCAACAAACAACCTTTTTTGCGAGAAATGCATTGTCGAGCTCACGCGCATACACTGCTGGCGACATTCTAAAGCTCCGTTTTGCCATCCCTAGTATCATGGCGAATAAAACACATTTCTGGACGGACAAGGAGACCAACTTCATGCTATCGCAACTAAAGGAGTCAAATATCCTAAAAAAACACGGAATGGCAAACTATTCAAAAAAGTTGCGACAAAATTGGAGGAAGCAGGATTTGTAAGAAGCCTTCGTCAGACAAACTTCGGTCAATAAATCAATTCTTTCCGAGTCATGTATATTGGGATAACAACAATAATCCAATTAAATCTCATCTTTGGCCAAATCGAGCTATTAATATAGATCGATTTAAACTGTTCATGTAAACGCACTGACTGATCCCTGATGACCGCGTGTCATCACTCTCCAGCAGCCCCTCTGGCCAATCAGGTACCTTCTGCTTGCTCAAGGTGCACATAAAGGGCTTGGTTTACTAAGACCTTCATCACGAGCAAAACCAATAACATGACCATGGTCATGTTATTTGTGTTGCACCAAGCAGTGTTTGTGTTATTTGGTTTGCGTGTGCTAATAGGTTTTGCTGAAGTTATGTACAAGCTCAATTTGTGGACTGTAGTGTGGAAAGAAATGGCGGCTTGATGTCACTTGTTTTGGAGGAGAAAACGTGCTTGTCTGTGCTTTCCTGTATTGACAGTGGAAGTTGCAGCAATAAGCATGGCTTATGAATGCATGTGGATGTTCCAAATTGGGGAAAGTGTAAAAAGTTTTTAAAGATTCTAAAAAGTTACAATTGCTGTCCTCTGTGTCCCCCCCGCCCATCCCCTTGCTCCCCAGGATTGCTGGTAGGGGTCATCTTCCGCTACGGCATCTCCTCCACCAGCTACCACAACAAGACCCCACCTAGCTGCTCCCTGAAGACGGGGCCTGTCAGCACGCTCCTGCTCAACGTCAGCGGGAAGTTCTTTGAGTACACACTGAAGGGCGAGATCAACTCCCGTGAGATCCACAATGTGGAGCAGAACGACATGCTGCGCAAGGTACACCCCTCAGAGACTGAGAGTAAGATCTAGTGAGTCAGTGAGGTCTAGTGAGTGAGTCAGTGAGATCTAGTGAGTGAGTAAGTCAGTTAGGTCTAGTGAGTGAGTGAGTCAGTGAGATCTAGTGAGTCAGTGAGGTCTACTGAGTGAATGAGTCAGTGAGTGAGTGAGTCAGTGAGGTCTATTGAGTGAGTGAGTCTGTGAGGTGTAGTAAGTGAGTGAGGACTAGCGAGTGAGTGAGATCTAGTGTGTGTTAGTGAAGTCTAGTGAGTGTGAGTGAGGTCTAGTGAGTGAGTGGGATCTAGTGAGTGAGTGAGATCTAGTAAGTGAGTTAGTGAGGAAGTGAGATCTAGTGAGTCAGTGAATGAGCTGATGAATGGGGCACCCAAATATTCAGTCTAGTGCAGTCAGCAGGGAAACGCTAGTTTTTTTTTTTATTGAGTAGCCACTTTCAGCCTTGGAAGCAATGTGTGTGGTTTGTGGCTGATCAGGTAATCACCATAACCCCCGGCTGGTGCCTTGGTTTTATTTCCTATAGAGTGGAAAGACAAAATACAGGTTCCTATCGCTGGTCACTAGTGAAAACTGATAAACAGTTGGAGTAAAGCTGACCTTGTGCTAAACTGCTTTGGTACACTGAGTTCCAGCACCCACACATAGAGAATAAGTCGGGCTGTCTGGGCTTCCTTTAATGTAGATAAGATGACTTTTTTCAGTCAGTTTTCTCTTTTCTCTGTTATGTAAAGGAATAGAATGGTATATCATGCATGTGGAAATCTCACAAGAAACTCAGCTGAGTGGTTACAGCTTGTTGTGTCATATGCATTAGTAAACCCCCTGCCTGTGGGGGAACTTGTGGAATATGGTATTTATTTTATAGCAGTATTTATTTTCTTAGTGGTCACCCTTATCCAGAGAAACTGAACAGTTTAGATTTTTTTTCACACGCAATACACAAACAAAGCTTGAGTATCAGTGCTCCACCTGGGTTTGGAACCCACAGTCTGAGTTACAAGCCCAGCTCTTTAACTGCTTCTCTGCAATGCTGCCCCATAAATCTGACTGCTTTATGTTGAGTGATATTTCTCCTGCACTCCACAGTCCGCACCCTCTGTTTGGCACTTCACGCCTCGCTTTTCATTTCGTAAAAAGGAACCCACCACGTGAATCATAAACCCTTGACTGGGACACAGGAAGTTGTGAAATAAATATAGCCATATATATATATTTCTATGTGGAAGACATTTTTTTATTTATTTTGGAAGTATGTAGCACGCCGAGGAGGGACTGAGGCAAGAAATTTAAGTTCTGAAGTGAGAGGGGGAGGCTTCTGTAAGTGTACAGGTTTATGGGGTTTTGGTCATACTTCAGACCCTGTTTAAGTGACATGTTTAAGACTACCATTTATTGCAATGGCTTTCCAAAAGTGAACATCACTCAACCCTCACAAATGGCTTTGTGACAGGTACTGTAAAATTGATCAAGCAGATTTTTATTGTTAATTGATGTTCCCTGATAATTTAACTAATTTAAGAAGCATTTAACTTATAGAGCGTTGCTTGATAAGAATAAGGATATTGCTGATGCCTTAAATAGTTACTTTGTTGAGGGTTTTACCAGACAGGAAGTTACTCATAGGCCAGGAGGGATATTCAGTACTCAGAATATTTTAGCAGATATAGAGATAGGGGATAAAGAAGTAGGCTACTAGATGAATTACATAAGCTAAAGTTAAATAAGGCAGCAGTCGTGGCAGATACCTAAGAGTATCATCTTTAAACCACTGGCAGGTATATTATAACAGTCATTAGAAACTGGAGTAATACCAGGCCACTGGAACTACAGGCCTGACAGTTTAACTTCCATCATTTGTAAAATAACTGAAGTCTATCATTAGAGACACAGTTTTTGAAAATAACAACATCCTTTTGGCATTATTTGAGGAAGCTGGCAGATGTTTTGATTGTAACAAGGCTTGTGATATTACATAAAGTAAACTCCATAATGTATGGGACAAAAACATTTTTTTTTAATTGATTTGACTCTGCAATCCCCAGTTGTGGATTTTCTGAGCAAATGTGTGGTTAAAGTACAGATTTTTAGTAGCAGTTTTATATACATATACATAGCCCCTCCATTTCAGAGTACCATGATGTTTGGGACAAATAGCTGCACAGGTGTTCCTGATCAGTCAGGTGTGTTCAGTTGCTTCCTACAAAAATACTCAGTATAAATTCAAGGAAGTTATACTTATACAATACTTGTCTGCAGTTCTGGGGCCCTTGTTACAAGAAAGATGATATAGGGGCTCTGGAAAAGGTTCAAAGAAGGGCAACTAAGTTGGTTCCTGGTTTGAAAGATAAATGTTGTGAGGAAAGATTTAGGATGCTTAATCTCTTCCAGTTTAGTAAAAGGAGACTTGCGGGTGATTTGATTGAGGCTTTTAAATTCATTAAAGGGATTAACAAAGTGAACTACAAGAGATTCTTCAGGTTGAGTTCTGTCAGCAGAAGTAGGGGACATAAATGGGAACTGGCAAAGGTGAATTTCGCACAGACATTAGGAAGTATTTTTTCTCACCGAGAGTAGTAGAAGCAGAAACTCCGGGGTTTTCAAGACCTGGCTTGGTACGGTGCTAGATACTATCTAGTTTGTTGGGAAATGGTGAGCACTAGGTACCTTTAGTGGTTGGAAAATGGCAAGCATTGTTGGGTTGAGTGGCCTGTTCTCATAGTTATGTTACGTACGTCATGTTATGTTATGTTATGTTAATAAGATATTTAGTGTTTAAGATTGACACTGCAAGACAAAGCTATTATTAACATGCATTCCAAATCAACTGTTTCATAATGGCATAAATCAATCTTAGTTATGATTTATTTAGGGCTCATTGCTGGAACCTTAAATGGATAGTTAAATTTTCTGGGTGTTTAGCTGCAAAATTGATCTGTTCATATGTACAGCCAAATGTCACTGCACTTTGGAGGTGCTGGAAGTATATTTCTTCCTTGCCGGTGCCGCTGCACCAGCCATTGTTATCCTGGTAGAAGCTTAATATCAAAATTTCTAAAATACTTTTCATTGCACACAAAAGCTGCCAGAGCCAATCAAAAAAATATTCTAGAACTGAAATAATATTTGAAAAAACTCCAGAAAGCGAACCAACACTTTAATCTAAGCGCCACGAATGATCGCCTTCTTTTTGCTTTTGATTATTGTAGCCACGATGCACTTTATGAACATAATTTTCCAGTTAATAATGTTAACTTCCCTTTTTTTTGTTTTCCAGGTCACGTTCGATCCAGAGGTGTTCTTCAATATTTTGCTACCTCCAATTATTTTTCATGCTGGATATAGCCTTAAAAAGGTAAGTGGCGTGTGCACACGGCAACTCACTCGAGACAGAATTCAGTTCTTAAATCTTGAGCCCTCTTTACAGAAGTAGCTCAGGCTCGTGTCTGATTGGTTACTCTGAGTCGGCCGGCGTGCGTGTGACAGGGCTGTTACAGTTGCTGCGCGTCGCTGCACAGCGCTTTCTATCCTCCGGGCGGTTGACTGCGTTGATGGCACTTCTGTGGAAACCTGAGCCCGCGCATCAGCAAAGCGCAGCTGCTATACCCACTGCCAGGAGGAGCTCTTCTGATTGGTCCGTGGCGTGCAGCGGAAATGCCCCAATTGGCCGGGCAGTCGCGTTCTGAATATAATCATCTCTCGCGGGAGGAAGTTCAGACCAGGTGTCTCAGTTCCTCGCATGGGTTAGCCTGGCACCCCGACGGCCTGCTTGTTTTTCTTCTGCCTGCCGCTGAAACTCGTGGTGCTGAGCGTCTCACGTTCGCCCTCAAGTTTTTTTTCCAGATGCGGCTTATGGTTAAAGGAAGTGGGCAGCGGAGGTCTTGTTATACTGGCTGTTTTTCGAAAGGCACTCCTTGTCAAACAGGAGTCGTCTTTTTTACATTTTAGGCATTTATCAGACTTTTTTCCAGAGTTACTTACACTGCGTGGGCTTTTTTTTTTTACACGTGCAGTCCATTTATACAGCTAGATATTAGCAGAAGCAGTGACGGTTAAGTGCCTTTGCACAAGGGCACAATGGCAGTGCCCCACCTGGAAATCTGCAAATCAAGCCTGAATCCTCTGAATTACAAGCCCAGTTCTCCTTATCAGTTTTATGTTTTTGGCTTGAACGTGAAGAGTTACTGTTTTGTAATCACTCTTCCTTCCTCCTGCTTTCGGCAGAACTGATATTAAACCCCTTTAGTGGACCGCTGGTGTCATCAGAGAAGCACATTACACTGCATCACAGAGCGAATGAAGATTGCTGTTGTAAGCTGTAATCCTCCACTGGCGGCTCGTAGATCAGTCGGTAATGGCCCTGAGTCTCTGGGACTGAGAGAGACTGAGGCTTCTTTTGAGATTCTGGAAACTTCCTCACAATATGATGTCAGACATCTTTTCCTGTCAGCAAATTAAAAAAAAAATTTTTTGTTGTTTTTGGGGGGTGGGGGGTTAAATGTCAATGTACAATGAGTAACCCCCCCACAGTTTACATAACTGCCGTTTTGCAGGTGTCGTTTTCTCTTGTGATCTGTCGGTGTAGCGTCCCTCTGCGCATCCGTTTTGGCTTCGGAGGTGACGAGACACATGGCCGCTAAGCGAGGAAATGTGCTGCATCAGTTCCTTGGGGGTTTTTTTTGCCAGGGATCGGAGTCGCTGAATCAGCTCAGAAGCCCACGCTAAACTGGAGGAAGCCTCGTCTGTCCTATTTGATAAAGCTGTATTGTTTTCCACAGCCCTGGCCACGCTCCTAACTGGCCCCATTGGACATGTTCCAATGAAAATGTTTTGCAGGGGGTAGGAAGAATGGCAGAAAAATCCCTCCCCACTCAAAAATCTTTTTACAAATTCTTCTGAGTGTGAGTTGTGGCTCACAGTGAACCCAACCCCCTCCCCCCTAAAAAAAAAAGAACAAATGCCCATATGGAATAAAGGTGGTTCACACTCTGCAGACTTGCAGTTTTGGTACGTTGGTGAACTCTGATGATATCATATATGAGGCATACGCACTTGCCCTGTGGCCGTTGGGTAAGACAAGGTTTGAAAGGTCAGCAGAAAACACGAGGGACTGAGTCTGAAGTTGTTCGTGTACAGCGTTTTTATTTCCACGCTTTGAAACTGGCACATACTTGGAAATGCAGCTGAAAGCTTGCCTGTTCTAGGGGTGATGCGGCTCATTGGCTTGGCAGCTCTGTGACCCCGCCCACCAACAGAAGTGTGTATTTTTTAGGTTGCCTGCTCCCCCCTCCCCACACCACCCCCACCACCCAAGTCTGTACTGAGCCCCCGTTCTGCCCTGAGCTCCCTGCCGCCCCAGACCCCCCTTCCTCAAACAGTGCTGCCTGTTCCCAGCTGATGCTGTAGGCTAAAGTGTACTGTCTACAACCCTCTGTTCTCAGTTACACTGATTTCATCTTATTTACACGTTTGTGTGTGTCTGGCTATGTGTGCGCACATTGTTGAGGGAGTACATTCTAAGCAACATTCTAGTAACATTCTGTCCAATTCAGGCTGAATACTATGTGCAGTATGAATATGTGTGTGCATGTATGTATGTATGTGTACATGTATCCACATATGTATGTATACAGTATGTATGTATGAATGCATGTGTATGCATGCACGCATTTTGAAGGGGTATTTTCTAACAATGAGGCTGCAGTCTGTTCTCCCTGGTGTCTGAGCACTGGAGTGCAGACCAAATGGGAAATCTCATGACTCCACTGGGGAAGTGGGTTAATGTATGCAGGGCAGTTACTTCAAACTGCGCTGGATGATCTCACTGTCTTAAACCCAAAAGCATAGCCCGCAGTTACCATGACTACATGTCCCGTCTCCAGGTTTTATTTTGACATAATTTTTTTGTTCACTTCCAGAGACATTTCTTCAGGAACCTCGGCTCTATTATAACGTATGCTTTCCTCGGGACAGCTATTTCCTGTTTTGTTATCGGGTAAGTAGGTCCCTGTGCTGAATGATCGTGCCAAAATCAGCTGAGAAAAGTTCTCTATCTGCTTGCCTGCTCAAGCTAGAAAGGAGCTGTTTGGTTTTATAGGGAAATGTCAAACGTGTGTTAATGCGTGAAATTAAAATGAATTTTTCAAACATCTATCTCTTAAATTTTCTGTATTTACTGACTGAGCAGAATTGATTACACAAGCTGAAAAGAGCCTGTGTGTTCCATTATGATTCGTTCCGTTATAATTTGTCTTTGAAATTACGTTTTCTACAAATAGTTTCAGCGACCAGCTGTCTATAGTTTTCAACAGTTAGGACCCACTGAATTCACCAATCAGTCTATAGTCAAGTCAATGAAAAGCTATAACCTCTTTCTAAGGGAATGACTAGCCATGTAGCACATTACAAAAAAATATTGGTTATTCTGACTGAATAAAAGTCCTCAGAGCTGAATATGGGTTGCTTATTCTTCACGGCATACATGGCTATTTCTGACATAGTGACAGAAAAATCATCTGTCAGCAGACATTTAAAGTGCCTAATGAAGAGCATTTAGCAGCTTGCTACATTCCAGGGAGTGCGATTGTGGTTGAAAAGAAAACCAGCATAAACGGGGTTGCCTCAGGCCTGAGTATGGTTGCCCCTGGCCTGTACCACTGAGATGGTCACAAGCTTAGAGGAAGGAAGTAGGTGCTCATGGCCACTCTAATGTCCTTCCCCTCAGGAACCTCATGTACGGCGTGGTCAAGCTGATGCAGGCCGTTGGGCAGCTGTCCGGCAAGTTCTACTACACCGACTGCCTCTTCTTCGGAGCAATCATCTCCGCCACCGACCCAGGTACCAAGCCTCTGTCGCACGGCCCCGCCTACTGTCGCCCGGGCGACGGATCGGCTTTACCCCGAACCCCCGGCTCGCCACCGAAGCGTGTCCGCGCCTCAGGTGCTCATCCGGTGCCAAAGTCTGCATTTTCACTTCCAGCTGCTCTCTGCCGATGCTCGGGGTGTTTTTCCCATCTGCAGCGCATTTTCTCTCTTAGGGGGGGGGGGGGGAGCGGGGGATGTCGGAAAAACCGTACGCTGGAGCGGCCTCCGTATTAGCTCTCATCCTCTGCGGACTGAAACGCTCCCGGGGAACGGAGTGGAGGAAAAAGAGGATTCCTCAAAGCTGTTTGAGTGTTGGCGCATTAAATCTGCTTTACGGCGCCTGATTCAGGTCCCATGTGTCCAAAGCAGTTAGTGCACCAGCCCCTTGTGCTTTTAATTAATACGGATTGTTTATTTTACAAGGTTGCTCCTGTTGCTACCAAAAACTCCCCAGGTAGAATGAATAGGAAGAAACCTTGGCAGGAAACTGACTTGGGGCAAGTCCGTTCTCCTCTGACAGGTGCTGTCAGAGTTCATAGCGATCAGCACGGTCAATCGGTCAATCGGTCAAACTGTCGAATCTGTCTAAATAGCATCAGGACTCACCGAGTGCAGACAGCTGGAGGTGGCGGTCCTGGCAGTCAGACAATGTGATGCTTTTTTCAAGTGTGCATGTTTGTCCCTGTGTGTGTGTGTGTGTGTGTGTGTGTGTGTGCGTGTTTGTGCACATGCAGTCCTGGGATTTGTGTGTGTGCGATGTGTGCATGCAGTCCTGTGTGTGTGTGTGTGTGTGTGTGTGTGTGTGTGCGCATGTGCGTGTGGATGTGTGTGTGTGTGCGTGTGCGTGTGGATGCGTGTGTGCGTGTGTGAGTGTGTGTGCGTGTGGATGTGTGTGTGTGTGGATGTGTGTGTGTGTGTTTTGTGTGTACTTATGTGGCCTGGCGTGTGTGTGTGTGCAGGTGTTCCTGTGTGTTTGTGTGTGTGTGCATGTGGGATGTGAGGCATGAAGGACAACCTGAAGTGTTTGCTTGTGAAAATTCAGTTACAGTGCTAGCCATCTTCAATGAGCTCCATGCAGACGTGGACCTGTACGCCCTGCTGTTTGGAGAAAGCGTCATGAACGATGCCGTTGCCATAGTGCTGTCCTCGTAAGTCACTTTTGAGCTGTAGGGTCATCACTCACTGTTTCTTTCACTGAGAGAATATTTACTTTGGGTTTTTTTCCCTTTACCAGTAGACAATTCCCTGTTCTATATGTCTGCATATCTGAAATACTGCACTGTGGTGTGAGAACAGCTTTGAGACCATCGTAGTACTACTCTGCAGTGCGTATCATCATGGTGCCCCCTGCTGGCCAAGCAACCAAAATGCAGCTTTTATTTTTTCAAGTTGCTTATGCAATATGATTGTGGGGAATCCGTTGTAATCGCAGTGCCTCAAATTTTAAGTAAAACACAACAAATATATTAGCGCAGCATGTTTAATATGGAAAGCTTTTTCCTCCATTCTGTATCAGTTTGTCATATTAACATTCTGTGCTTGGAGATGAAAGGTGTTAAATATTATTTCTCTTTTTTTATTAGCTCCATTGTGGCTTATCAGCCAAGCGGAGCCAACACCCACACCTTCGACGCCTCCGCCTTCTTCAAATCGGTGGGCGTTTTCCTGGGAATCTTCAGTGGGTCCTTTGCTATGGGCGCAGTCATTGGTGTGGTCACCGCCCTTATATCCTTTTCAAACCCTGCATAGACCACCTAAAAACACGCCACATGTTGTTTCCCCACTAAATCGCAGTATAATCCAGAAGAATTAGCTTGGATGGAGCCATTGCTCAACATTGTTCTGCTCAACCGATTGTCGGTCCCATGATCCTAAGAAAGGCTTAAGGTTGGAGTGTGCGCTATAGTGCAAAATGCTGAGGTTACCATGCCACTGCCAAATGGCCTGCTGGACCAGGGGGCCATGGTTGCATCAATGAAATGAGTGGTTTTGACTGACAGGGTTACTTCTTCATTACACAATAGCAGCCCCTCTGGTAGGTTTGGGGAACTGCAGGTTGACTGCGTCAGCTGCACAAGATGCAAGACGCGCAGACCCCTTGTGGCAGCGTAAAGAAGAGGCAGCTTGACTCCACACGCTTCGGAGGGTATGTGCATTAGTCTTTTGAATTGATGGAGGAAGATTTTGCGGTTGGATTATCCTACAGTTGAGATTGGCAGAAAAATTTCTAAAATATGGGATGAAAGTAGAATAAAATGTACCAAAAAAGTTAAATAAAATTTTGAGGTTTCCTTAATACAGCAGTCACGTGACCAAGTTCACCAAGCTCCACTGCTTCCCTCTTCTGGAAACGGCCCTCTTCTTCCTCATGTCCTGGAGTACCTTCCTACTGGCTGAGGCCTGTGGCTTCACAGGTTAGTGAGAGACGGAACTAGGGTTGGGTGAGTGAGTGAGTTCATTAGTGGGTGTTGGGTGGGTGTTGGGTGAGTGAGTGAGTTCATTAGTGGGTGTTGGGTGGGTGTTGGGTGAGTGAGTGAGTGAATGGGTGGGTGGTATTTTGAGAAGGTTTATAAGAATAAGTGCCAGAAAATGAGAGAAAGAGAGAGGTATTATGGGTTATGAGTGGATATGAGGTAAGGCAGTGCTCAACATATCGATGTGGCAACCGGCAGTGATTGCCGTATCGATATGTTAATAGTTTCAGTTGCCACGGTTGCTCTCCGTGTATGTATGTGGTGGTGATGTCACAGTGCCGGCTCTCTCTCGCTGTTTCTGTACGTGCGCCCGTGCCCGTCTCTCAGGTGTGGTGGCTGTGCTGTTCTGTGGGATCACCCAGGCCCATTACACCTACAACAACCTCTCAGAGGAGTCCACCAAACGTACCAAACAGGTAAGGAAACCAGGCCCTGCCCCACCATTTCCTCTTTTACAAAAACAGAGCATTCTGCAATATATTCTGAATCTGTTGAATTTTTGGAATTTTTTTGAAAATGTAAATCTTGCAATATATTTTATCTCCATTTATTTCAGTATATTCTCATTAACGTAAGGGGGAGAGGGTCAGTGCTTGTCTGGGACCTGTAATCTGCCTGGCAGGATGTGTAATCAAGCTGTAGTAGGCCGCTTTTCCTGATGATAGGGGGTGCTAGAGAGCAGATTTTTACGGAGTGAAAGGGAAGGCCAGGGAGCGAGCATAAATTCCTTTCATGGCAGTAAAAATGCTGTTCCTCTCTGCACTGTTGCTCCCTTCTTATAACCTTAAAACATTATAAAAAATATTTTAAGGGCTGCTGCGTGGCTCATCGTGTAAAGCACATGTGAGCAACAAGGGCTGTATCTCTTTCTGGTTTTCTATATAAAATGCAGTCAATTTTCATGCTAGCTTCTGACCTTAACTATTTAATTAGCCCTAACATTCCATCTGACAGGGCCAGTGCTGTAAAGGCACTGCTGTAGTGTGTGGATGGGCCCTACAATCTGGTATTGAATTCAGACCTTGCCAGTAGTGTTGTGTCGTTCGCGAACGATTCGTTCAAAAGAACAAATCTTTTGGGTGAACGAACTGTACTGAATCACTTCATGAGACGATTTGTTCGCGAACGCAAACTATTCGTTGACTGACTGACTATCGTTTGCAGACTCAGTTAACGAATCAGTTCAGTGATTCGTTCACTGAACGTACTATGCCCGAATTGTTTGCGAACGACACAACAGTACACTTGCCCAAATCGTTCGCAAACGACACAACAGTACACTTACCCGAATCGTTCACGAACGACAAAACAATACTCTTTCCCGAATCGTTCGCGAACGACACCACACTAGTTCATTCGTTCCTCTTGCTGTAGCGAATGCAAGGAGCGAGGAGTCTCTGGGGAGGAGAGTGGATAGCAGCGCGATAAAATGCGGTGGCTGATATTGCTTTGGAGCAGAGCGCAGGCCTGTCTGCGCTTTCCCGGATTGATAATGGCGGTTGCAGCAGCATGCGCTGCTGATTAATTCAGTTGGGTGTTCCAAAGTGGGAGAAAAGGGGGATAGAATGTTTTTGATGTTTGCTAGCAGCAACAATGTCTACATGGCCTTGTTCTGCATCATCAACTTTTATTGCACACGTGCATAAGTATTTCTGCTCAAGAATGTTTGTGGAGTTTAAAGTAGGCTAGCCACATCTGGTGCTGTGCTGACTGGGGGCTAAACTGCTGGAGAGGTATGGATCGAGACAGAAGAGAGACGCTCTGACATAATTGAGATGGATAGATAGATAGATAGATAGATAGATAGATAGATAGATAGACAGATCTTTCTTTAACCTGAGACAGGCCAGTTGAGAGCAAACCTTTTTACAATGGTGCCCTGAGAGTACAATGTAACAAATATGCGAAGGTAAATTAGAATTTGGAGCAAAAAAATGAAAATATACAGATAAAAATAACAAATACATTATGCAAAGCACATACAAGTTTCCAGAAACCTGAAATGGGCACCTACTGTGTGTTCTGTGAAAAAGGGTCCTCCAGTCTCCTCTCTGCACTCCGCCCACTTGCTCTGATTGGCTGGGCCTTTTGCACAGCTGCAGCAATACATTTGTCCTCTTCATCTGCGCTGTTTCATGTGCCAGGAATGTACTTATAAAAAATGAACAATAAAAAATGCTTTCATGTTCTAGGTGTTTGTAAAATAATATGAATCCATAATCCTCTGCAAATTTGAAGCGCAATATCCACATGCATGTCAACTTAGGCAGGCAAAGATGCTCAACTTTCCAACAACCGTTATCATCAGACACAGTGCCCTGTGTGGGGAAAATTCAGTGTGCCTAGCCCGTGTATGTCCTACAGTTTGGTGGATGAATTAAAACATAAACTAGTTTTTATACAATCAAAAACACATACACAGCCATCCATCAAAGCGAAGTCAGTACAGTAAACTTCCACATAAGCACACTACTGGATTATCCACCACTCTCATTTAAATGTGAATGGAGATTGTCCTGGTGAAGTGCCGACTTGTATGCTAATCCAGACATTAACAGTACATTCATGGTTGCTCGCTCGTTGCAAAATGCGCAGATACCGCCAAGCAAGGATTTATTATTTTTTCTAATCCCAGAATCGTGACTACACGATAGTCTGTTGCTTATTCCTTGCTTTTCACTTAGGTTCACTCTGAAACATTGAAGAGGTCATTTGTTGTTTTATTATTGTTACTCAGTCAGTGTTTCCCACAGGTTGAGCATTTTTTTGAGGGTTTGAAGTGTTGCAAGTTCATTTATTTATTTATTTTTACGTTGGCCGTGTCTCCAGATGAGAATGAAGTCTGTAGCCTAATTTTCGCGTCAACAGAGAGAATGAACAGAATGCAGAAGGAACCCAAACACAATTTTTGCAGTAATGGTCTCGGTTACAGACAAACCTTTATGCTATCAGAATGATTTGGAGGATAACATGATCACATAAAATCATAAACATAAGGGCTTTAACATCATTGGTCTCTGATATCCAAAATGCCCCAATTTTTAACCACAATAATATTCATCAGTTTCAATTAGTGTAAGTCGCTCTGGATAAGAGCGTCTGCTAAATGCCTGTAATGTAATTAAAGTAAGTAGGTCTAACTGTTACAATAACAGTAATGTTATGGCAACCTATTTGTGGTGCAGTTTCTCCCTCCTCCTCTAGCCTTCTTTTTTAACGAAGAATTTTTCTATACTCATCTTTGTCAAAAGTGAAAAGTTAACATTTTCATTATCTAAGCTTTAACCTCTTAATGCTAGAGAAATACTAGCTAACATTAATTCAAATGATGTTGTTAACTTGGCAGTTTTGTTTAGAGCAAGAGGACACGTTATTTTGAAATGATGCATAACATACATAAACTTTTAATATTTTGTTATTTATATATATATATACATATATATATATATGTATATATATATATGATATACTGATTAATTAATTCATTTTGCATATTCACATTTTATAACTGCACCAGTTTATGCTTAAAGAACTTGCTGTACTTATCTTAATTTCATATACCCACTTCCCCTCTGGTCCTGCTGTGGGCAGTTATGTGGATATGAGTTTAGTTTACACAAAATTATCCAGGTTACCGTGGTAGCACAAATAGGCACTGACCTTATTTCCATCATCATAGTCCTCCAGTGTAGACGAGAATGACAGGCAAGACAAGATTATTGTGTTATTTTGTTTTAAGCTTCATTAGTCTTTTCACTTAGCTTAAAAGTGCTCAATTTCAGCAATAATAAACATACCCTGAGATTGTGATTAGTTTTGAGTTGGGAGTGCCCTGTGTTGAAATGGTGTCAGTTGCATTACCCTGCTTCGGGGGAGGCAGAGATGGCATTTATTTTGCGCTTTGTGCAGATTGGAAGAGATAAATAATTTAGTGAGAAACTGAAGAGGAGTCACTAGTGAGGTTTAAAGGGATTAATTATGTAATTTCGGAATGGTATGTCGTACTTTGAAAAGCTTCTAAAATAATTACAGGCCTTTTAAATATTGAGAGGCCAAAAATCTGTAGTCCTGTTAAAATTAAAATTAATTGGACTTGCCCTGTGTGTGTGTGTGTGTGTGTGTGTGCTTGTGCTTGTGCGTGTGTGCATGTGTGCATGTGTGTGTCTGTGTGTGTGTGTGTCCCTCCAGCTCTTTGAAGCCCTGCACTTCCTGGCTGAGAACTTCATATTTTCCTACATGGGACTGGCTCTCTTCACCTTCCAGAACCACATCTTCAGCCCCATCTTCATCATCGGGGCTTTCGTATCCTTTTCCACGGCGTGAATTAATCAGGCTGGAGCCAAGACCACATGACTGCTGCAGGGAGAGCTCACACTTACAGGGTTCTTCCTACAGGTTTTTGATCTAGTGATGGGTGACCAAGGTGAAACCAAAACTGATTTGAACCAGTCACAGTTTTGCTTGTGATTTGTTCAACAAGTCATTAATTGACACATTATTTTATATGCATCCATTATAGGGTTCAAGAAAACTCACTCTTCATGCACTACTTTAAACTTTCAATACCCATGTTTTATATGGCACCTGTTGTTAGTTAAAACATGTTTAAGAAAGGTAACAAGTGTGTTCCCATGTTAATAACGCATTTAGATATAAAAAGGTGTCAGTTAAAACCCTGTAATTCTAATATTCTGAGACTGGAAGTATGTCATATTCCCCTCAGAACTCTGAACTCAGCCTTTTTTCAGAAATGAAGGGATATGTTGGGTTTAAACCAGAATCCTTGTGCTTTGACAGTCTGTTCGAACAGCTCTGTTTGTAAGTCTGCCTGCTCACGTACTGATGAGGATAAAGAGATACTTGCACAGAGGCACACTAGATTAAATGCTCGCATAAAGTTTTAAGGATGCAAGCAAAATATTTTGGCGTCACTAAAACCTTTGCAGGAGTAAATGCTGTTTGAACTTCTTCAGAAGCATTTTTAATACAGTGTTTGTGTATCTGATCGCCGCTACCAGTTTATTTTAGTCGCCAGTTAGTGATGGTGTGTGAGTTAGGTTTTGTGATGGGTGGTGGTACAAGGAGCTGTCAATCACTGACTTGTTTGACCAAATCAAAAAGTTCTGATCTCCACAGCAAATACATAACAATGATTGGTTGAAATCAGTGAGACCCTGATAGTCTGATAATAATGTGGCCACTACCCAATTTTTTATTGCTGTTGTCATGAAGCCTCTTTCTCCTGGCCCTACCTCCTGTGAATTTTTTTCCTGAGGTATGCCCATTATCTGTCTGTTTAGTGCCCTACCCCCAGAGAAGGAAAGTCCAGGGGTCAGAAAGTAAATTTCACTCAAATTACATCTAATTAACAAACTACCTGTCACAGGAAAGGACAACTGGGCAAGTCAGCAGGAAATCCTTTTATGGAAAAAGTATTCCTCAACCACCTGTCCGACAGATGGCCATTTTCATCGGGAGGGCCTGCAACATCTACCCCCTCTCTTTCATCTTGAACCTGGGCCGTCGCCACAAGATCAGAGGAAACTTCCAGCATATGATGATGTTTGCAGGTACCGGGGAGACGTGTTCTCATTTTACCCAATCACAAACCAGCAGCGACTGACACCTGACAGCACACTGGTGTGAGGAAAATAGCAGATTTTTATCCAATCAGAAACCAATAGATATGTCAGAAGCAATAGATATGTCATTTTTACACGGAGTCTCAGACAGAGGTTTGAAGAATGCAAGTGCTTATCTTGTCTGCAAAATGGTCGCTCACCATAACACTTTGCAGGTATGAGAAATACAGCCATGGTTGTTCCAGGCAGGATCAGCCAGGTACTTCTCATCCATTCAGGGTGAAATGGCTCCCTCCTAAGAGTGAATTGATTAGAGCTGGAGACAGTTCAATTTCAGATCAGTCAGTTGAGGAAGTTATTTGAAATTCAGTTCATTATTTGTTAAAATGCCACTAGTTCTCCATGAGGATTTTTATTTTGCAATTCAGGTGAAATGACACCATCATCCATAATCAAACTAATTAACCAGACTTGTTGAATGTCAGTGCCTGCCATTCTAAATCCAGTTTGTTTTTCATTTCATGAAAAACAGAGTTTCTGAAAGATATCCGCCCTGTTAAATTTCAGTGAAATTTAGGGCGTGCTGGTCATGAAGGGTAGTTTTCCCCATATGAACACATGTATTTCCAGAAATTTCTGCACGCTCCTGGGGCACGTCTGTGGTCGGGGATTTCTGGATTTGGATATTCCAAATTAATCCATGGACCATGCCCACACTGAAATCTCATGATGTGTCCTGAGACATTGACAGCCACGTCTGGCAATTTATGCCAAGTTGTCTGGACAAGGACACCTTCATGCACACATGCCACACACGGCAGGAAATGTGTCCATGTTTGGATTTGTGTCGCCCGTCAATGCAGCTCATGCGGTGTTTCATTTTTAATTTTTTTTTGCCTGATGTCACATTCCGGTATTTTTCCGGTCGCAGGTCTCCGCGGGGCCATGGCGTTTGCGCTGGCTATCCGGGACACGGCCACCTACGCCCGGCAGATGATGTTCACCACCACCCTCCTCATCGTCTTCTTCACCGTCTGGGTCTTTGGAGGGGGCACCACACCCATGCTATCATGGCTACACATCAGGTCAGAAGCTACTCCCTGTCTCTCCCCCCTCTGTCTCTCTATCCATCTCTTCTTTTCTGTCAATCAGTCTCTATCTCCATCTCTCTCGCTCTCTGTCTCTCTCTCAATCTTTTTTTTCTGTCTGTCACCATCTCTATCTCCATCTCTCTATCCATCTCTCTTTCTTTCTGTCTCTCTCTCACTCTCACTTTTTCTCTGTCTCTCTATCTACCCCTCCACCTATCTCTCAGGACCCAGGGGTGTCTGGGTAGTTTCCCGTCATCTAATCATGGAGCCAGTTGCCAGTATTGTCCAGGAGGTGGAGCTGTTGTCCACCTCCAGAGCTTCCCTGTGCACTGCCCACTGAAGCTGCTGTAATCTTTGGAGATTGCAGTTGAGTGGGACTGATATTTCAGTTCCAGAACACGAGAGCTTTGGAAAGGACAGCGCTGGCCTCTTGTGAGTTTGCGCTGGATTTCGCCGTCACAGCTAGCGTGCGCGTGCGCCGCGCTGCTCGGACGCCTCGGTTTGCCTGGCTCGGCCTTTGCTCTGCCCAGCAGGGGGCGCAGCTCGTTTAAGTGGGATCCACTGTTTAGCAAAATAAAGAAGATTATTAGAGTCTGCGGCAGCTGCTTCTCCCCACTGCCACTACAGAGCTGGGCTTTAATGCCCAGCTAATGCCCAGCTAATGCCCATGCGTGCCGAGTGACCCTGTTCACAGAAAGGTCAGGCTGGGCCACCTGCCCAAAAGCTACCTGCTCGTGCTTTTGTTGCCATGGCGCTGGCTCGGGAGGTAACCGTGACAGACTGCGGGGGGAGTGGTCAAGAGACCGCTGTGCGTTCCAAGATGTTCTTGCCAGCAAATTAGAAATCCCTTTTGGTGGTAGTGTGTGGGTGTGAGGGGCTTCAAGGGTACCGTGTGCAGAAACGCAGTGGCGGTTACTGTGAGAAGCGATGGATTCAGTTGCACAAAATGGATTGCCTGTTGTCGTTTGTGCCTCGTTTAGTGGTTATTTTCTATTAAACGTTATTGAAGTTTTTTATTACGCCCTATTGAAATGAGCACTGATAATGCTAACCAATTAACCACATTTAAAATATGTGATTTTCTGTGTGTGTGTGTGTGTGTGTGTGTGAGTGTGTGCGAGTACGTTTATTTTTCAATTGCTTTTCAAGCCAAGGTTAGCATCAGGGGGAGTTCAGGAATTAGTTCCAGCCTTGTGCTTTGCCTTCTGTAGTGTCCAGAAAGGTCTGCTGTTGAGCTGAGTAAAAATGAGGAGTGTGTGATGAAACTGCGGGCTTGTATTTGTGTCTCCAAATAATAGCTTAACAAATGCATCAGTATCGTCCTGATGCTAAGATGATGGCGGATATGATGACACAGCAGACATACATGCACCAGGTGACGCGTTTGATGCACTGCTGATAGTAACATGTATAAAAATATTGTGCCTAAAAAGTAGCCAAATCAGGGACATTTAAATCTGTTTATTATTTAAATCTATGATTTATGGCAGGCAAATTCACAGGTAAAGCATTCCAGAGGCTCAGTAGCTCTCTAGACTCATGTTCTGTGTAATAATGTAGGAAACAAGTTTGAATATTTTGTCATACAAATATAATGTTCATTTTTCCTTTAAGTTTGTTTCACTTCTTGTGGAAACATGGTTGCAATTTGCGTTTATAATACTATAATGTAAAACTATGTTATCTGCATCAGACCTGGCATACATGGCCGGACAAACAGCTATTGATATCCACAACAGAATTTCCATATTGAGAATTCTAGATGTTTGGAACGCAAGCAGGAGTTCAATGCTTGGGAGCTTGTTTAATTTCCTTTGTGATTTCTTTGTTGCTTATATTTTCCATATATATGTATATATATATATATATATATATATATATATATATATATATATACCGATCAGCCACAACATTAAAACCACCTGCATTTTTCTGATTTAATATTTTATTTCCTCTGTTCGTAATCAGACAATTCACATGTGGTCAAAGTGCAGACTCACAGCTTTTATTAAAGGGTTTTCTTATACATTTTGGTTTCACCTTGTCGTAATTACAGCACTTTTTATACGTAGTCCCCCATTTCAGTGTTTTAGACAAATTAACATAATGTCAAATAAAAGAGTCATGTTTCGTATTTGGTTGCATATCCTTTGCATGCCATGACTTCCTGATGTCTGTGACCTATCAACATCATCAGAGTCTGGATATCTTATTGTCAGGTTGTCCTACAAGCGATACAAAAACTCTTTGCATTGGAATGGATCTTTATGGGAACTGGGGGGTGGGACTAGATTCAGCTGTAAATTATGCTGATACAGTATGGAACACATTTGTTGGCTAAATGGCTTTAAGTCATCAAGGGTCCAAGGTATCAAATGAGCCTCAAACCACCGTGCTGCCGCCAGATATGCAGTAGATACTACAAGCATTGTTTCTCCTGATTAATTCTTCTGTTGAACTCAATGGAAAAAATATTCAGGAGAAACAATGCGCCTTATGGACAAAGAATGTGCTGCAATATATTGTAAGGGTTTGGATTTTTTTTAAAACAAAAATAAATATATTTCACAACAGATATGTTTAATATCTGAGAGTGGTGATCATTTCATTGTTTTGACCTTGTGTTGTTTGCTTTGATTATATGTAGTTTCAGTACACATTCAGTACATTCTGTGTCCATAAGGGTAGGTTCTTGCATAGCCTACATGTCTCTACATGTCCTTACAGTACATGCATGGATTCATGCATACATACGCATGCATACATACATACAAATGTGCATGCATTAAAACCGGTTCTGTTTTCTCAGATTGCCAGTGAGTCGCTGGGTTCAGGCTTCTCCTTGTAGCAGTTGCACATGCTCTGTTTAGACTAGAGGGTTCAGTGAATAAACATGAATCCCCTGTGTCTGCTAAATGTCTTTTCCACGGAACATCTGCTGGAGACTGTACCCTGAGAGAGAGGGGGGTTGGTGCAGTACTCACTGAAAGAGGGATCACTCACAGGGGCTAATGCTAATCCTCCTGCATGAAATCCCTGTGATTAGCGCACAGCTTGGATGCTGCCTCGCCAGTGTTGCTCTGCATGTGCCACTTCACAATCACACTGCATCTGAGCATTGGGACATTTTGTATGTGTGCTGAACAACTGAACAACATGTGTTTGAAATTAGCACTGCTGGCAAATCCGTTTTATTCACTGTCTTAAATTTTAAGACCACTTACTGTTACTGCTTTTTTTTTTTTTTTTTTTCATTTTCCCCCAAAATAATTTTTAAATGTAAAAATACTCTATATCGAATACTCATAGTATTGTAATATCCTTTTGCTGTAAAATTGGTGACCTTTTTAAGCATGTTAAACCTTACATCCATGCAATCCATGCAATTGCTTCGGCATGGGGAATTGAACATTCTAAAGCCGGATATCTTAAGACTGCAGATGGAACCCTGCAGTTCTGAGACGGAGCATTGTAATTAGAATTTGAATACTAAGCTGTTGCAGTGGTGGTTGGGCAAGGACACAGGCACTTGGTGTATTATAACCTTGTGCAAAAAGTGCCATTTGAGACCGCCTTTGCCCTTTGCAAAGCCTATATGAGTGTGTATTGTCTTCTGTATGCCTGAGTCCCTTACTTATCTACAGTACAGTCACACCTGTGAAATCAGTGACAGAATCATGATGGCTTAACATGCACTTGACCTGGTCGCAATGAAACGTTCATTGTTACCTGGTAAAGTGCATTGTTCAGCAATGAAACGGGCTCTAATACTTTTCCAGATTGAGCTGCTTGGGTTTCTGATGGTAATTTTGGGAGTGTTTGGATTCGAAGAGTCATGTACCTGTTGACAAGCAAAGACATAAACCCAAAGCCCCCCCTAAAAGTGAATGGGCTGTGCCTCCTGCACCTGCTCCCCTGGAAGAGCCTTGCCCGTGCTCGTGGCGTGTGCTGTGTGTTACAGTTTATTTCCCTGCAACGTTACGCCAGAGTCTCTCTGGAATTCCCCCTTCAGCAGCCGCTGCTTAGCCTGGGGCCGAGCGCAGAGTCTGACCTCCTGAAGCGACGTAGCCCGAAAAACGAACCGAGGCACGGGAGAGGATTTCGTATCCTGGCGTTGTTTCTTTGCGTGCGGGGTTGTCTTTAAGTACCCCAGCGGTGTTGAAACGGTGACCCCCCACCCCGCTGCCAGCGCGCTGTTCTGTGCTAACGGGCTGCGGGTCGGAACAGAACGCTTGTCGCCCGCGCGCCGTAGCGCTCGGCTAGGCCTGTAGTGACCGCCCAAGCGCTGAAGTTCGAGTGCGCTAACGCCGAACCGCTGGACCTTACAAGGTGGGACCCCTTCAGAGATCTGCAGCCTGAGCAGTGTGCAAGGCTCCGGCTTTTGGCATTCTGCCATTATTGCTGTTGAGCTGGCTCTGCATTCTTCCATTAAGGCCCATCTTCATTGCTGTGCTCTCTTAGAAATCAAATCAAAATGTTATAAATTATGTTTATTTTCACGTACCCGTCCTTTTCTCCCCTCATCCAGGGAACAAGCAGTGTGTTTGTCAGTTATTATCTGTTGGGTTACATGATAAAGTCTACCTCTAATTTATTGTAAATTTATGTTTTTTGGATATTGGAGACCGCGAACAGTCTACTGAAATAATGAAAATAAACTTCCCACTAAACCAGTGACGACAACAGATGACATTATAAGCATAAGGAATATTATTGAGGATTGATTCTGGCATGCAATTACAAAGCCTTTCTTGTTTTGCTTGTGTTTTCACGTTGGGTTATGTTTTCATGATTAATGCCTTGCCCCAACCAAATGCAATGAGAGCTGGTCTTTTGTTCAACAAATTGTATCATTGTAGTAAAAATACAAACATGTCTCTAAAAATGCACATCTCTCACCACCTGGACCTCAGTTTTCTTCGCTTTAATCCACGTAACTGGTTTTGATAAATAAATGACCTGTTCTGGTGCTGAACTGATTCACCATAACCTTAACCTTTTCTGTTGTACCAGAGTTGGGGAGGACATCGAGTCAGAGGAGGAACATCTGAGTAGAATGTGGCAGTATGTCAGGTGACATCTCAGGACGCCCTTGCTTCTGTTTCCCACTGTGAAGTCACGCAAGGGGAGGAAGGATGTGGGGGTCAGAGGTCATCGGTGTCTTTCCTCTGCCAGTGGTCTGTGCACTGTGGGGGGGGGGGGGCGGGCATTTCTGAGGAAGTGCTTCCCTGATAAGATCATTTTCACTCGTAGTCCTGAAGAGAAAGTTCCGTTTCTCCTGCCGTTGGCGTGAGGAGGAGGACGAGGCCTCACCGGGTGGTAATTAAGGAGGAGTGCGCAGAACGCCGCCAGGAGCTTGCTTTTCATGAACCAAATTGTTTTGCTGGTGACGTAATCAGAATTGACGCATTGTGCTATTTTACATCGCAGTGCTCTCGAAAGAGTAGGATTTGGCAGAGCCGACAGGGAAATGAAGCCTTTCTAATTCGGTCGGTTCTTTTGTGATTCATAGCTGCGTCTGTCTGTTGTTTAAATATTATGGTGTTTATGAGAATCTCAAATGAAAGGAAGACAGACACACTTTTATGGCACCCCATGATCAACAGTCAGGGGTTGTTCAGCCATTTGTCACAGTGACAAGTTGAGCAACTGAGGCGCTACGGTTGGTGTCTTTGTAAAGTATTTTTGAACGGCTGACAGGGAGAGGCGATGGATGACTTTGCTAGTGAAATTTCCCATTGACAGGAGCGTGTCGATTTCATGCTTGTGTGCAAGCGGCGGAAATAGCCAGCCTGCGCTCTCTTTATGCAGGTGGACCACACGGTGCCACATTACACCAGGGCAGGCTACAATTCGTGCTGCGCTTGTTTCAGCATCCAAAGGGAGCACAGTGGGAACAAACCTTATCAGGATGGCACTTCCTCTTCCCTTTCTCCTTAAACACCGGCACCAGCTTGGGGAGCAGTCTTGGAAATAAGTTTTTTTTTTTCCAAATTGTGTAATCGTAAATGCTTCTTTCTCCTTCTTTCCAGAACTTTCTTTCTCACAGCTTGCCGCACCCCTGTCTTTGTTTGGCTTGCTCTTCGGCCTCGGTCTTCCCTTCTCGACGGCCCCCTTGCCTTCTCCTCTGGCTTCTCCGTGGGGCTGGCTCACAGGGGGCCCTCGCTGGAGGAACAGGGAAGGTCGTAAAATCTTACACGCCCCTTGCCGTTTGCTTTGACGGTCTTCGAGTGAAACCAGACCCTCGACTGAACAGTATGAACGAAAACGCTTCTTTAAATTCTCCAGACCTCATTTTGAGACTGAAGGATTTTTATGTGGCTTATTAAGAGGCTTTTATAAAATGAATTGCAGCCAGTTCCTGGAACACTGTGTGCCATGGGTAATTTGCTTGGGCAAAATTCCTTTCACTCAAAAAGGCTTTTTGTACAGATTTATTTATTTGTTTATTTTTGTCTCTTGAGAAAACGTAGGCTGATAATATTATAGAAGCATTCATGGTGAGTCATCGCTTTTTGTTAAAATGGATGTTCATATTCTTTTTCTTTTGGAGAATTGTGGGTAGGAAAAAATAAGTAAGTATTCTCCCTTACTTATTATGTAAATATGGGTCCATGGGTGGCGAACGACCAGCGGGGGTCGCCAGAGAGCAATTAAACGTGGACCCCTAACCTTGAGGTTCCCCAAGCCGGATCCAGGTATTTGATGCTTTCCACCTCAAGCACACCTAATGCTACTAATCAAGGGCTTGATTTGTAGTGTCAGGTGTAATTGAGGTGGAACACCTGAAATACCTGGATCTGACTCTGGGAGTCCCAAAGAAGAGGTTTGGGAACCCCTGCCCTAAGCGACTAAACCATCCCGCTTTAGTTGCTTTCATCTTTGCACCACACCGTGGTGCTTTAACTGAAAGAGCCACCCAGCAGCCATAATTGGGGTATTTTATTTGGGTCAAGTTGTGACACATTCCTTGGGGATCAATAATGGGCCAACAATCTTCGACTCACACCGTGAATCTACTGTTCTACACTGGCCTTGGTGTTCCAGGTGTGAGCTAGTTTCCTGGCCTGTGGTTTCTGTCGGTATTGTATCATTTTAAGGTAATGGCTCAGCTGTGCAAAATGGCCAATCATACACCCCAGTATTGCTGCTCAGGAAGTTCAATTTAGGGGATTCGACAAGGAGGGTGGTCTAGTATATGGCTGCCCTACAGCCTGCACAACACATCTCCCTGTAGTCAAATGTTTCACATTTGAACGGTGCCACATTTGAATAGACCTGATTTAGAGAACGCCAGGGTGTTCTCCTTAAGGAATGTTGCATGAATGTCCAGGTCCCCCTTAAGAAAGGATACCAGTATCAATGGAGCTTTTCTCCAGGATAAATATAAGATAAGTAAATCAAGTAAGCTATACCGGACTGATATATAAATAGGGCTAACAAATTGCGAAAAAAGTAAAGTTGGATTAAAATGTTGCGAAGCCTTTTCAGTCATTTTCCTCCTGAAATCAATGTGGACCTGTGACCCAGTTTTATGTTCTGAGCTAAAGCAGGCTTCCCTGTAGGATTCACTTGTGCTTGCGTCAGCCGTTTTCCCCTCAGTCCTGACACACTTTCTGGTTCTGCTGACGAGAATGAGAGATGTCCCCAGTACAAGACGCTTTCACCACCGTGGCAGACGGTTGGAATAATGCTAAATGATTGACGTTTTCTGTCAGGCTTCCAGCGCAAGCAACACGTTCAAATTAGCCCGAACGTGTAACACTTGTGCCTCGCCTGACCACAGACCCTTCTTCCAAATATCTGGAGCCTGGAAGATGGTCGTCTAAATTGAAGGGATGGTTTTGCCAAGCATGCACAAATTGTAAAAAAAAAAAAAGATTAAATTTAAAGCTTATGGAAATTAACGAAGTTGTATTTGGCATGCATCATGACAAAAGTAACCTCAAGTATCCACAATTGCATTGAACAAAATGGGGTTAATTTGTCCTTTGGCATTTCTTGCCAAGGTCACTGTTGGCTGCGGAGACCTTAGACTTACTTGCTCTCAGGCAAATTAAAATAGAGAAGAGAGATGTCATGACTCCTTACTCACAGGAAAAAAAGGAACTTTGATTCCTAGATCGGGCGACTGTTGGGATGAGCTCAACCAATCACAGAGTATGTTGGCAACAACCCAATTGAACAATGAAGACAATAATTGGTGGATACTTTCTGGCTATACTTTCAGGATCACCGCTGTCTTATTCCTGCTCATGTGCTCCTTAGTGCAGAAGGTGGGCTTGTCTGTGAGTGACAGGGCTGAGTAAAGCATATTCTACTCAGTGACTGTTCTTGAATGAAAATGTTCTTGTAGCACTGGCCTGCTTTTTGCTTCTATACCATGTTATGCTTGACTAGTTTTAATAGCTTCAGTTTTCACGCTTGGGTTGTCCTATCACTAAGTGTGTCGTGGCTTGAAATTCAATATTTAACTGAAGAAACTGACTGAGTCTGATGACCTTACTGTACAGGTCAAGGTACACTGCTTTGATTACCAGCAGAGAAGCCAAAGATGATACCCAACAATACCTGAATGGATTTAGGGTTGCCATTGCAAAGTGGTTTTGTACTTCTGTGACTGGAAATGATCTCATTTTCATGGACACTCGTATGCATAATATCAGCGTTTTTGAGTAACATTGGAGCAGGCAGTGTTTTTAAAAAAAAATCCTTTCCGAAGGGTTAATTATTGAAAGTTCTGATAACAACAAAATGAGGAAACCTGACAGGAAAAGGAGTGCTACTGCAAAGTACTGTGTGTATATCTCCGTAAGTGTGAGTGTTTATTTCTGTAGGTGTGTGTGTGGTGCCACCCTTGATAAAAATGTGCAAAGATGATTTTTTTAAGTCACGAGATATATCGTATGCTCAAAAATGGGAAATAATATTCTTCTACTTATTATGTTGCTCTTGAGAAAAAGATTTTATCAAGTAATATTTTCCCTTACGGTAAATATGGGCGTTTTGGAAATATGGAAATTATTCACACTCCTGTATTCAGTCCTTTGTGCACCATTCCTTTGCTAGAGTAACACTAATGAATAATCTTCTATAGTATTTTATGAGATTCGTGAATATAGCGGAGAGCTCGTTGATAATTCCTCCATACAGAATTTTTCATGATCCTTCAGATCATTTGGTCTGTGCTTGTGGGCTGCCCTCTTCAATTCAAATCTAATTTTTCATTGTTTTCAAGTCTGGAAACTGAGATGGCCAGTCATATTATGGTCAATAACTTTTGAATAACTGATTTGAGGTGGTGTTACAGTCAGGTGAGACCGATCGATCAACGCCAAGCACACCAGTAGCGGATATGGGGTCAGATGGATGCTTGTGTTGAAAAGCATGTCATACCCATGGTGGTGGATCTTTGCTGTTTTGGGGTTGTTTTTTTATCTATTGGTTCTAGGGATTTTTTTTTAGGTGAATGGAATCAACTGCAGTAAGTGTACCCCTGGAGGCTCAAAAGTGGTCAAAATGAGGTTGCTGGGTGGTGTGTCCTGTTAAGGCACGGTTCCATTGGCAGTACCACAGAAGCACCACGGGGCAGTGCACGTGTATTTAGCTGTAGCATCGCGCAGGGATGGGAAGGGTTCGGTCACTCGGGACGACAGCTCCTCCCCCAGCCAATTGGTTTCCCTCTCATTGGGTGAGCTGCGTATGAAGTGCGAGCTCAACGTGCGAACTGCGGTGTGATGAGAAGCAGCTGTGCTGTGCTGACATAATACGCTCTGGCAGGGAGTACATGCTTCTCTGCACTTTCCATGAAACGACGAGGAAGGCTGCGGCAAGCATTGCCGTGTGAGCATGATAGGGCATTCCACATGGGGGAGAAAGGTGGGGGAAACGTTAAAAAATGCAAATGGATTCCTCAGCAGGGAAGTGATCCACAGCATGACTCAAAATCTGTATGAATACACGCACACGTATGTGGCTAAGTGCATTTTGTAAATCAGTTGGCATCTTGTACGATGGCTTTCCCATCTCATGACCTTGTTTCAGGCTTGATATTTACCTTTCTAATGTATCCTGATTTCCTGTACTGTTCAGTAAAGTTTCACAACGCCAAATAACTCCCCTGGTCTTGGCTGGAGTAATCTAGCAGTTACTGTTCTCTGCTTTAAAGAAGTACAGTCCCACGTCATTAAGTTTTATGGTTAATGTGATTCCAAAGGGATCAGAGATCAGTTGTGGGCAGACCTTTCCCCGGAATATGAATATTTGTCCATTCTGTGTCATTTTTAGCATGCACACAAAAATACACTCATAGAAGTTTCTTCTTTTTGCCATCAAGTCATTGCTGACCTTTTGTGTGACAGGTTGGCTAAATCTATTGTGCACAGGAGGAGAGGATTTTGCTACAGGGTATAATGCTGTGTTATAAAACCCATATGTTGGTCATGATTGAACCTGTAATTATAGATGATCCATAGATTCATATATATGCTCAATTTTGACTTATCTAGAATCACTGACTGAATGACTGTTAAGCGTCTAGATGGGGTGGGTGATGTGGGCGATGTAAAGCTTTGCAGAACTGTGAAATCCTCTATCTCTTTCGATCTGCGTGCGCTCTCGCTATGGTACACAAAAACAAACGCTCTCGCTCTCTTGCTTGCTCACACACAAACACTCCCTTTCTCTCTCTCTCTCTCTCTCTCTCTCTCTCCCTCCCTCTCAAACTCACACACTTTCTGTCACACACGCACACATACACACTCGCTCCCTCTCTCTCTCTCTGTCTCTCTCACACACATACACACACACACACTCACACTGTCACACACACGCACACATACACACTCCCTCTCTCGCTCTTTCTCTCACACACACTCACAAACACACGTACACACACACATACTCCCACACGCACACACTCGCACTCTTTCTGTCACACACACGTGCATGCACACACACATACACATTCACTCCCTCTCTTGCTCTTTCTCTCGCACACACACAGCTGACTCACTGCGCTGACCATACTCCTCTCCCTCCTCACAGGGTGGGCGTGGACCCTGACCAGGACCTCCAGCCGTGTGGGGACAGCTTCCAGGTGCTCCAAGGAGTAAGTCCTGCACTCCTCCTTCGTCCCTCCATCCAGCGCTCTCCTTGCACACAACATAAGAGCCTGTCACGCATGCTTTCACTCCAACAGCCCTGCCTTGTCTCGGCCTGTTCTTAGCAGAGCTTTAGCTGAAACAAAAGCACAGAGGGATCTTATTTCTCTTGATCTCCCTCGGGTGATTAAACTGTTTAAGTAATGAAAATCCAAGACAGGTCTTTCTACATCTGACTAGCCAGTGGCTGGTGTCTACCTTGTACATGAAAATTTACACTTTGCCTCAGGGGGTTCATTTTTGAATGTGTATTGGTCTTTCCCCTTCAAAGAAATGTAGCATTTATTTTTGAGCAATGCCGCTATGGTGAGCTGAAAGTGATCTTTTCCTGAAATGACTTCCCCCATCAAGACTCAGTTCTCAGTTTTGTTCTGACCCAGTAGTACGCATCTCAGAAAGGTGTTGCTGTCTGTTAAAAGTTTTGTTCGAGCCTGTTTTCAAAGTTTTGTTCATGCCTGTTTTCAAAGTTTTTTTCAAGCCTGTTTTCAAAGTTTCGTTCAAGTCGGTTGAGCGAAGACGAGAACAGGACTTTGGCGACGACCACAAATGCACGCCGCTTTCATAACTCGCGCGTACAGGAAGTAGAGGGAGGTGAGCAGACTCACACCTTAGGGCCTTAAATGGAGAGGTACAACGACCACAACAAAAAAAGAAGCGTTTTCTGTCTGAACATGGTGCAGTCCCCTGTAGAGAGGATGTAGAGGGATGCTTATTTTAACTTCCTGCAGTATAAAAACAATGTGGCCCCGGCCCAGGCCGTCTGCTGTTCGTTCACCTCTCAGCGCGGTGCCTAATCTGCTCTAAATCTAAGCGCTCTGGAATGGTCTCCGCGCACAGCCCGCCTTCGGCTAAATATCAGTCTCGGGGAGACGGTCGGCTGAAGAGAGCGCATGTGGACACGATGGATGTTTAATGAAAGGGAAGATGCGAACTCCGGGAGGAACTGTCGTTCTCTTGTTTAACTCCCTGCACATCTGGTCTTCTGTGGTTTTCGGGATCACGCGCATCCCTGGTCTAAGCGTTTTGGGTGGTGCGGTGTGGGCTCCGCCCCTTTCGGAGCTCCGTTGTTCGGGCCGTCTGAGGCGGTGCGTGCACAGCCGGGGCACAGCTGGGGGCGACGGGGGGGGTTGGCAGGGGGCAGGGCTCTGGACTCTCGCACTGCTGTGTTGCCCCTTGGCAGCTGGGTGTTGATGCTTATCACTCCAAACATACAAGCTGCAAGAAAACACCCCCCCGACCAGCCCCCACCCTCAACTCAGCTGACCAGCTGCGTGCGCCATTCCCTTCATTTTCCTTTTCTTTTTTTGCCCAAAGGCGTTCGGACCTCCTTGTCGTCACTCATGTTGGACATCGTCTCCTTTGGTGAATTTGTGAATTTGTTGCCCCTATGCACCATGTGCTGCCCAAATATGTGTGTACAAACATGTCCTGACCACCTGGCCTTCTTCATTTTTATATTTTCTTATAACCATGTTGGTGAATTTTTACATTACATTACATTACAGGCATTTAGCAGACGCTCTTATCCAGAGCGACTTACATAGCATTTTTTTACATAGCATTTTACATTGTATCCATTTATACAGCTGGATATATACTGAAGCAATTTCGGTTAAGTACCTTGCTCAAGGGTACAACGGCAGTGTCCTATCCAGGAATCGAATCTGCGACCTTTGGTTACAAGCCCAGTTCCTTACCCACTGTGCTACACTCTGTCCTTATTTGTTCTCAAAATGCATAACAAAATGGAAGAATTTGTTGTCCAAATGGGTTCTTGGCAGCATGTGATGCAGATCCACAGTAGGCTTTTGTGTTGTGTTCTCTTCTGTCTACAGGATGGGATTCATCCAGAGGGGCACAGTAAGACCAAGCAGGAGAGCGCCTGGATGTTCAGGCTGTGGTACACTTTCGATCATAAGTATCCTTCTGACACGAGCTTCCTCTGACGCTTCATGACTGGTTGTGTTTGGTCCTGTTGTTTTCCCTGTGCTACCACATACCTTGAGTTCCATTTGTCTTCAGTTTGCGTTTAACTGTGAATATGACTTGGCGTTTACACGTGGTTTGACTACAAAGAGAATTTTTGGGCTTTCACTTTGACTTTCACTGTTGATTGACAAGATAAGCTTGTTGCTATGTAAATCTTGTGTGGACTAATGAGTAACTGAAACACAGCAATGAAAAGATTTTCTCTCTTCCTGTATCTAGGCCTGACTGGAGGCATGAAGTGGAACCAGCAACTATCTGTTTACAGAGAGAGATCAAAACATACAAAGCAGGACGCTGTGACAGAGCTTAGGTTGGAAGTCACATAAATTCTTGAATACATTGAAAACAAAATTAAATAAAATATGAATATGTTGCAGCACTTCACAATATATGGGAAAATATAGCAATATATAATGTTGTGTGTTCACTTTGTTTTATGATCTTTCGGTAGCCACAGGGCCCTCAGTTACTGAGCTAAAGAAATGTGACGGGCTGCCTCTAAATCTACCCACTTACCTTTTGTGCTTTAATTATGAGCACGACGAAGGGGGCCGTCCTCTGGCATCTGTTGCCTTGTCACACCCCCGTGTGAACAACGTTCCCCCTGACAACCACATGGAGAGGAAAAATAAGGTGATGCGCTTCACACAAGCATGGTGCCTGCCATTGATGCTCTCACAGTTGTAGGTCCCGTCTCCCCCCACCCCCCATCTCCTTTTACCTGTTTTCCAGTTAATGAGGTTTCAAGCCTCTGGGGCCCAGCCTTCAGTGTGTTACTATGGCGACCTGCACTATGGTAACAAATCAGGTCCAGTCACATCTTGAGAGTAGCACGGTAGTGACCGGCGGTGACACTGGTAGTCCTGCGGTTTGGGTTTCTTGTAAAAATTCTGTAGTGTGTCCGTGGCGAAGGTGGAAGACGTCTTTGCCTGCAGAACGCTGGCTGTGCTTCGGCTTTCCCTCTCTGCTGACCAGAACGCGGTGCCACTCAGCTCACAGTGCTTCTGCTTCTCACTGAATTCCAATGAATGCTTGTCACACTCCCTTTGATCCTATTTGATATTCAGTGCCATCGCTTAAAGGCCTCATCTCCCTTTATTCACACAGAACGTCTTGAAATGGGGACTACTTTTTCAAAAGAATTTTAAAAGCCAAGGGGTGGTGATGTTTTAGTTCCTGTGTTTTCGACTGCAAGCCCCTTTGTGCGCATCTGTGAACAGCTTTTCTAATTAGCCACCCCTAACTATTGGAGTTAAGCTTTGATGATGCAAATAGTGTAAGATGTGAACTGTGAAATGGAATTCAGTCAGCATGGCAGAACGACCTCCTCGTAGACTAGGTCGTTTAAATGTATATGTAAAGATGCTTCTCCTGAAACCGATGAACTGAGAGGTTGCTTTCTTTCATTCCCTGACCTGAGAGTAGCAGATGTTTAGCAAACATCACACAATGAATTGAGACAAATAGCCATTTTGGCAGTGAAGTTTTGTGCGTCTCCAGTGATCTCCAGATTTCAGTATTAATGCAGACACATCGATGGCTTATATTACAATGGCTGTCTTTAGCTCTGCCCTCCCTATTTGAGTTAAATTGGGTACACTCAGAAAAGGTTTATTATCCCCTCAGGCAGACTAGAATTGTCATATGATAGTGTGGCCATGCTTGAACTATTTAACAGTGCAGCCATGACAGAGAAGATGACTGGGGGGAGGGGGGAGGGTGGAGGGGGGGGGTGAAAAGCCATTAAGCTTAGTTCCACTCTAATCATCTATCTGCATTACCATGAGGACCTCTCTATAGGAGAGTGTTTCTCTGAGAGGCAGAATCTGGTGGTCATGCTCGTAGTCCTGTCGTTCCGGTTTTGCAGAATCTTCCTGACCGGATAGCTAACTCATAAGGTAGAAGAAGCATTGATCAGAGTTGAGGCTCTAATGGCAAATGGAAGGCTTTCTCAGTGATTTATCTGTAACTGTCAGCTTCCCTCACAAAGTAATCTTATTATTACTTCTGCATTGTCCTGCTGTGTTTCAGTAGCATTTCCTGGTCTGTAACCAATCAGGAAGAAGATGGTGAACTTAGGCCCGGTCGCTAGGGCCTCGGGAGAGGTTTCACAACATTTTCCATAGCTAATGAGTGGTTCTCTCTCACTCTCTTTCTCTCTCTCTCTCTCTCCCCTTGCTCTCTGCCCGTTACGCTCTCTCACTCACTTGGCTGGGTGCATTTTAGAGCACAGTAACCACACCGGTCTCGGTGCGGTAAGCTGGGCCCCTCTGCCGTGTTATCTCTCACCACATTGGTGAGCCAGTGAGGGGAAGCAGGGTGGGGAGGCTGGTATGGGTGTCAGCCCTTTCAGAGGAGGGTCGGCCTGAAAGCTTACAGCTCATGATTCTTTCTCGTCAATGGCCAGTTACCCGACAGACCCCAGAGATAAGAGAGATCCTTCCCAGCTCCAAAAATAGCTGTACAAAATAAGTATTGTACCTTACTGAACCCGTGTTTAGCAG
Source organism: Anguilla anguilla (assembly GCF_013347855.1). Taxonomy (NCBI): domain Eukaryota; kingdom Metazoa; phylum Chordata; class Actinopteri; order Anguilliformes; family Anguillidae; genus Anguilla; species Anguilla anguilla. The sequence continues at coordinate 26,996,996 of NC_049203.1, read as the reverse complement.
TTGTCTACGACCATGAAATGCACTTTTTTGTACGTCGCTTTGGATAAAAGCGTCTGCCAAATGAATGTAATGTAATGTAATGTAAAAGCTCCACACGAAAATGGGGTGGGGGGGGTGGGGGCGGGGTGTGGGGGGTGGAGGAATAGAGCTGTCTTTGTTCAGGCCATGTGCTTAACCCCTCTCCACATCAGAGGAGACCTTTCTGCACAATCTTTTACTTTGCATATTACAAGTTAGCGGTTGCTCTTCCCCTGAGCAGCTTGCAAGAGTGCATGCACGAGGGCTTAGGCTAAAAGCAGGGCTCCGTGTCACAATGGACAGTTGTAGTCAGTACATATGGCATGAAGATAAGGCTCAAGATAAAATGGCTGCTCTTCATCCAACTCTTCTACACTATTTGTTTGTAAAATTAGCCGTTTTGCTAGCACTTTGATCGATGTCTTTAAGAAGGGTTGAAAAACAACTGCTAGCCCCATAGGAAAATCCGTTTTCTCACAAAAATTATACTAGCAATGATGACACACATTTTAGTGCTTTCTTTTTCTGGCACATGAAAAAAGCATCACTGTACACATACACACACACATGCAGACACACACATCGACATACACAGACACCCATACACACACACACACACACACACACACAGCGAGGCACATACTCGCACACACCGCTCAAAAGTGATTGCGGCAAATTTAGTTTCTTGTTTGCTGTATTAATAGCAAGGCGAAGCTTAATTTTGTGGTTCATTTAAAGTGGCTCCATTAAAAAAACATTTAACATTTAAAGAACGGTGATATGGCCTTCCAGTTCTCGTGAAGTGGCAGTTTAATGCACTGTCAGCAGTAAACGGCCCCGTTAAGTGCTCGCACCATTATAAAGGCCTAAGTGCTTATAATTTATTCATTTATGTTTTACTGCTTTATGCCAATGCGCATGAATAAAATGAATAGGCGTGGGACAGGCTCCTGCTAGTTTCTGGTCATGTTGCTGAACAGCTGGTTTTGGGTGGGTTCCTTGACTGCCCCCCCCCCCCTCCAGTTACTTGAAGCCCATCCTGACACACAGCGGGCCCCCCCTCACCACCACCCTGCCCACCTGCTGTGGACCCCTGGCACGCTGTCTGACCAGCCCACAGGCATATGAGGTGAGTGACCTGTGTGCACGCACACACACATGGATGCACATAGTATATACACACACACACTCAGCACACCCACTTACCCAGCCCTCCACATTCACGTCTGACCACCTACTGTTAAGCTGCTTTGGTGAGCTGTATTTGGAGTATTTATGCAGCATCTGACATTTTCATGTCTTTTTCACACAGACGGAGGAAGATACTGGACTGTAAATGTGTGTGCATATGCATGCATGTGTAAGGGTGGGGTTGGAAGTTAACCTCTTAGTCATGCTAAGAGACATGGCACAAGCCTGCCTTGATTTATTACTTACTGTGACTTCAGGAGTAACTACAAATTCAGTTTGTTCTTTGATATAAGCAGAGTTTGGTCCTTCTGCTTTCTAATCACTCTTGGTCTAATGATTTCAATTTAAAGTCTTTTGAGTGTTGTGTCAAAATTGGCAAAGCCTGTTTCCCAATATTGTGTTTTTCCACCTTCCACAGTGCATTCAGAGAACTGAGAGTGTAATTTCCCCAGTTCCTCTATTACTGGAGTGTTTCCTTTTGTATGGCTCTTCTAAGGTATTACCACAATGACGAAACCCATTGTTCCAGGCACGTAGAATTTGTTTTAGTATGTATGCTATTCAAACGCAATGTCGTTCTCAGAAATTAGCGCCACGGTCCAGCTCACCAGTTCCACAGATGGAACGTTTTGTTTTCTCCGCACAGTGGACTGCTTCTGTGCCGTAGTGATGCGAATGACAAGGAGGATTTCTTTTAAGGAGAAATTCAGGCGCCTTGACGTCCCCCCCTCCTTCTCCAGTTTACCCGCTGTCATAAACAGCGGTTGAACACGGCACACTGTCCCTCTGTCTTTGTCTTCTTGTGTAAACTAAGCGACAGAGGGGTCATTGTTCCCTTTTTCCTGTTTGTCATCCAAAATGGAAACGGTTACGGAGGGAGGCAGATACAGCTCGGCGGCTCGCGGGGCGCACATTTGGGACGCCGTCCGCACAGGGGGATGAGCGAGACGGATCCCTCTGTCTTTTCCCCTCGAAAATGAAGGACAGGGAGAACTGGTGCACGGGGCATTCCGAAAGCGTTTGATCGCTATACTGTACCTCGCGCTCTCATCCCACTTCTGCTTTTTATGTATTTATATGGTCTTATGTAAATTGCCGTGTGGGCGTGGAGACGAGTGTGACACAGCCTGTAAGGCAGCCGACTGGAACCGTTTAAAAATCCCCCAGAGCAGCCGGGCGTTCAGTCACCTGCCATGAGCCGCTGTGAGCTCACCACCTTTCTGCTTTCTCACTATCTGTATAAACCAAAAAATACCAAAGGAAGGGTGGGTGGTCCACTCTCCTGAAAAAATATAATTTTAAAGTTGTGTAATGTTTCATAATTACATTTATTCATTTAATCATTGTTCAACCAGACAAGTTCATTGCCATTTACAATAACAGCCTGATGATGTCTTTGAAGTACTGTAAAGCTATTCTGGGATATTTAATCTTTATGCGTGAAAGATTGAGTGGGTTTGTTAAAATGTAAATATGTGTTCTAACAAGGCCAGTAAATCCTTCTACAGATGTGGTTTAGCGCCCACAGTCCAGTCCTGATTTAGTCTGTATACAGGCCTGCCAGCATCACATAACCACGATTACCATGTTTGGTCCGTTTCTGCATCAGAATTTAATCCTTCATTTGATCTTTTGTAAAGTCGACCCATTACTGTTTCAGTTACGCATGGATTTATTTTTAATGACGCGATGCTTTGGTTTAAATATTAAGTGTAAAAAAACAAAAAACAAGCTTGTGTGTGTGTAAGAATTATTATGTTTGTACATATTAATGTATGTCAGTGGATGTTTGTGTGTGTGTTTGATACGCCATAGTGTGAGTGTGTGTGGGTATAATACACCTTTTTTCTACACTTTTCTCCATTTTGTCTGTGTGTGTCTGAGTATGTATCTGTGTGTGTGTGTGTGTGTTCAATAAATCTGTATTCGTTTCTCTCCCTTTTGTCTGTGTGTGTAGGTGTATGTAGGCATATATCTGTGTGTGTGTGTGTGTTTAATAAACCTATATCCACACGCTTCTCTCCATTTTGTCTGTGTGTGTGTGTGCGCGTGTGTGCGTGAGTGCGCATGTGTGTCTTTCTGTATGTGTCTGAGTGTGTATCTGTGTCTGATTGTGTATCTGTGTGTGTGTGTCTTAGTGTGTATCTGTGTGTGTGTGTGTGTTTAATAAATCTGTATCCGCACGCTTTTCTGTCTTTTGTCTATGTGTGTGTCTGTGTGTGTGTATCTGTGTGTGTGTGTGCGTGTGTGTATGTGTGTGTATCTGTGTGTGTGTGTATTTGTGTGTAGGTGTGTGTGTGTGTGTTTAATAAATCTGTATCCACACGCTTCTCTCCTTTGCTGGACCTGCAGAGCCACGAGCAGCTGAGGGACACGGACTCTGACCTCATCCTGAACGACGGCGACCTGACGCTCACCTACGGCGACACGGCCATCACGGCCAACGGGGCGTCCGGCCCGCGGGAGGCCCAGGCGGGGCGCGCCAACGGGCAGCGGCGGGGCAGCACGTCGGAGGAGGCGCTGGAGCGGGACCTGGAGGCCCGCGAGCAGGAGCTGATGAGCCGGGGAACACGGCTGGTGTTCCCCATCGAGGACCACGCCTGAACCCCCCCCCACCCCAACCCCTCCCCAAAAAAGAAGAACCCTTTGTCGGCCGCCCCTCCCGTACCGCGCCCCTCCAGCCCCAACCCCCCCCCCCCCCCTCAATCAGTGCTAACCAGACGGCGGAGAGAGACGGGACGCGGGAGCCGGAGAGGGGAGCGAGTTTGAGTTTGGCCTCGTCTACAGCCAGCCGGTCCAAGCTGGCCAGTCCCAGCTGGAGCTCTTGTTCGGAGAAGAGGAGGGGGAATGAAGAGAAACCGCAGGAATGAAGAGAAATAACAGAGATTTAATTAGCCTCTCCCGTACCAGAGCGGAGTTAGGCAGGCCTGATGCCCGGGGCCAGGGCCAGGACCATGTCATGTGCTGTACTGTGCGATGCAGGCTTCTCTACCATTCGTTTATTTTGACTTTGTTTTTTTCTGTGGCTTGTATGAATCGAGAAGCCTCTTGAGGGCTTCCTTAAGTATGGTCAGATCTGAAAACGTAGTTCGGTGTACTTTCGCTGTTCCTCTGTATGAAAGTTGAAGTCGCAAGCTGAAAGTGTATTTGCGGACGGAAGCCTGGAAAGTGCACTGTTGGCTGCTCATTGGTAAATGTCAGGCTCCAGGCAGGTGATTTCGCCCGTCTGTGTCTGTCGTTCATCGTCCCTGTCTCTCACTCACTGCTGCTATATGACTGAAAGACTGAGCGTTTTTAGAGAACTTAGGGATGCCTGACCCCCCTGCAGACCTCTGAGCCATGATCTCCATTAGCCAACCAGCCAGATCTCTATAGTTAGCATGATGATCAACCAGCCATTACATTCCAGTCCTGGTTCCCTCCAAAGGGCATTCTCTACCGTAAATATTATGCAGAACTGATTCTCTGACTTTTATTTTGAAATTCTAACCGAGCAGAAATTGAAGCGATATCCATGGTTGTTCTTTGTAACAATACGAAACCCAGTACATACGAGAAGCATTCATTGTTTACAAAAAAAGAATGGATAGGGAAACATTTTGTAATAGCTATACTTCCCTGGTGACTGATGAGTCAGAGATGAACACGAACGCTCTGTTCACTGATGCTTTTTTTACTGGGAAATACTTGCCCAGTCAATGCATTAACTCTGCAATATGGAAGTCTGTTGCTGTGTTCTATCAGTGTAACAGTTATCAGGAAGTCCTTTTTTGTTTAATTGATTCCCATATTATCCAACTTGGTCCAACTTTTCCACCACATACTTTTTACTCTGTATTTCCAGATCTGCATGTATCCCAATTTAAAACAAGGATTTAGGTTTTATTGTTCCATAGCTGTTTACTACTTGACCTAGCTATCTTTAATTTAACTCAAATTCTATGTGGGGGTTGAGAATCGACTTTTGTTACATTCTGCTGAAAAGGGTAAAAAAAAAAAAAACTATATCTGGTCTCTTTTATGAACGCTGGCTCCTAGAAGGGTGTTTACTCAGATTTGCTTCAGAACATAGCTTCTTTTTGTCTGGCTGTTCCAGTAGTGACGAGGTTTGTCTCACAGCTGTGTTGGTCTCTACAGCTTGATGATGTATCTTGGGCAGCTGTTCCCTGTAGGAGACAACATACCAAGCACTTGAGCTGCTCCACATCCTGAGGGGGCATCGCACATGTGTGTTTATGTGTGCATGTGCCCCATCTGTCTCTAATGTAACGCTTACCAGTCGCCAGAAGCCCTGCTGATGAGTCTGCCCCATTGTTTAAAGAACAGTGCTGTTTGTGTGCGCTTCAGTATTGTTTGAGCATGTATGAGCTCTTTAGAGTGCACAGAATCTTCCCAGAATGCCATGAATATTCATGAATATGACACAAATCTCAAGACTGAAAGAGTGTAAGCGTGATCGTGAGACAATGCTTGGGATTGTTACATTTATTTGATTGGGATTTTTTTTTTTTTTTTTTTCAAATTTGGTCACAGATGGGGGAGAAACTGGCACAGAAGTGTTATTCTTTGTACGGGGAGGCCATTCTGATGAGTCGGGTTACGCAATCCGTCTTAGAGCCATCATCCGTAGAGCTGGATTACGTTGTGTGGTGGGGGTGGGGATCATTATTTGAGCCAGCTTGAATAGCATAGCGTTAAACTGTGAATGCCGCGCCTTGCAGGATAACGGGACATTGTGGAGACATGCATGTATTAGAAGCCCACACTGCATTCTCCAGCAACTGTAATGAATTATTTACGTACAACTTAAAGAGCCATCTATGATTCCTTGTCAGGACTTTCTGGGTACATGGTCAGTGTTGTCAACTTGAGTATCATAGGCTACTGCTACTGTTACATACTGTGTTTTTATATGCCTCCAAATAGCTCCTGATGTTCACAGTCTCAAACACAAATGAGGGTGGAACCAGCAGGTAAATGTAGTCTGGGCATTAGTGTATGTTAAGTTGGTGTGCAGTTAGACAGTTCTGGCCAGAATTTTTGCTCAGAATGCAACTAATGTGGACAGAGTGTTTTACCTGAATTAAGATGCTACAGTAAGTTACTCTTACAAAAAGTGCAAATAATGTGATGCAGAGGCCGAGAACCAGAGGCTGGGGTCTCTATGGGACCCAACGTGACAGTTGGTATGTGGAGACCGTCAGTGGAAGCTTATGCACTTGGGCCCAAAGCTGGAGACAATACGCTATGAAAGTGTAGCATTAATGTAGTAACGTACCGTGGAGACACACAGAAACCATTGTAACCGGAGACACAGTCCAAATGCATCGTTGCTTTTTAAGGATGAGCCTCGATTAATAAAGCATGGTGAACTGCTGTACAGGTTTCTTTCATCTGTTTTCTACGGAAGTCTACATCACAACATCCACTCTCTCCATTAACTGAGCTAGTATAATGTTAGTTGGCCTTGGCCTACTTGGCTAAATGAAATTGTTGTCTTTTAGCTAGCTATTTGATACGCAGTAACAATAGCTAGTAGATATTTAACACAAATCTAATAAAACTGCAACATTCCCAGTTGTCATAGTGAGTATAAAACTAGTAACCATTTTAACAGGTGCGGTACGTGCGTTTCCATCAATCATGTGACGTCAGCAGTGACGTAGTCACTTTCATAGCGTATTATAAAACTGTGCAATCTATGTCTGTCCTTTTGCTGCCTTTGAGGCTGCCTCTGCCCTTAACTTTGTGCAATATGTGTGGGGGAAACCGGCTGGCCATGGCGTTAGCCTGGCTAGCAGTGTGTGGTCTGGGCACCATCATCTGTGTGTTGTGAACGCCTCAGGCATACACCCATGATCTCTCGTGGGAACTCCTGGTAACCTGGTTTCATTTGAGATGTTTTGCATGTTGATTATATCTGTCAATAAAAAATAAGGAAAAAAATGTATTCTTCAAGTTGGCTTTATTGTAATTCTGTTAGGAATTAAACTCCTAAATTTGATACTTCTGAATTCTTACACAAATGCTGAGTTGTGAGACTGCCTCATTCCTCCTTAAATTATTTTTCCATCTATTTTCCATTATCACCGATATGACCTTTTCGCAACTTATGATGAATCTATTCGCATTAGATGGCGAAACTCTACTAACACGTTTACCTCATTCATGCTAACTGCTGGGTTGGCACACACTCATGGCTGCTCGCAGTACGAATATGCACTGAAACCTCTGTATGTTTGCGAGGAGGACAAGTCCTGTACTTAAACAGGGTGGTCCTAGCATTTGTAGATCACTATGAGTTTGCAGAATGCCACACTTGCACAAACAGGAATTCTTTGATTGCTGCAGCTCCGGTGCTCCAAACAATGGACGTTTCCTAAGACATCTAAGATGACACTGCTGTTGATTCTATGTTCATTTTCTCCAACATGATGCACTGGAGTTTGAATCTGGAGTGCAAAAGATTTAAGTTTTAGGAATGAACATGGAGCAGGGATTTAAAACATGCAAAAACATTTATTTACTTAAATGGAGGGTTCACTTAGCAACAAAAAAAGCACAAAAGTGTCTTCCTGGGGTGAATTTAATACAGATCAGCTATCAAAATTATTTTTTACTTGAAAGAAGGTACCTGAAAATCATGGCGTCTCCCTCATACACGTCAAATATCAAGCACCTTAAAGTAGTAAACAATCAATACTGTTGTCAACACCACTGTTTATTTTTTTAAGCAATGAAAATAATCAGGATATTCACATTGAGGGACAGAGAAACTAGTTTGTCAGCACGTTTTGCATCCTAGGTTTTTGACTGATTAACTTTTTACACTGGAGGGAAAAAACAACTGAAGCAGAGGCACATGTTTTTTAAGGAGAAAGCTTTAGTAAAAATCTGAGTACCTAAGTAAATGTATTAGCCAAGGAAAGTCAATATGACCAAAAAGTAACTTTCTGCGTGGTCGGAGGTTACAGCTGAGAGACTTTGGATGTATTCTCATGGGGCACTGAGGAATTTCACAGGGGTGTGGTTGTTCTTTTGGTTATGGGGCGGGGGTGGAGGAATACCTTAGCTGTCTGGATACTTCAGGACCATACTGCACTGGGTTCGATTCTCACCCCTAAAGACAAGATGAGTGCCTACTGCAGCCAACCCTACAGAAATGGAATATACTGAAAATATTTTTAAATATGATCATGATATTGCAACACTTCACAATATGTGGGCAAATATAGACATTATTACTGCTTTCATATATTACAATATTTGTTTTAATACACTGCTATGAAATATATTCATATACAAATATAAGTCCAAATATATACATCATACTGTGGTGCATTCAGTTTCCATAAGGGAAGTGCACCCCTCTCTGACATGTTCATTAGTGCAGGACGTGTCTGTAATTGGTCACCTGTTAATTCACTCTCCCACACCCCTCCTCCTATTAGTTAACACTTTGCTTACTCCCACGCCCCCCCCCCCCCCCCCCCCCCCTGGCCCATCAAGTCTTTTTATCTTCTTGCCTTCATAGAATACTGTTGTGTTTTGACGTAGATGCACCATTGGGAACTGCTGCACACACTTGCACACCACCTGGGAATACTGGGTAAACACGACAGGAGCAAGGATAAGGTCGAGCCAGAACCAGTCGCCGTCTCCCAGGTAACGTGAGCCTTGTGCCGATTAGGGCCTGCCGAGGATTGAAAAGGGATTAGTGTCGGTGAAATCTGGATGTCAGGACATTGGTAGGCCTTCGGTTCCCTCTTTCCCTGTCTGTGGTGAAGCCAGCCCAGTCTCAGGAGAGGGACCCGGACCATCTCTTCCCTGTACATATTTACACGTGAGGCAAGGCCGTCTGGCCCCCTCGTCCTCAGATGACTTCCTGGTTCTTCAGACAAAAGGATTGGCTGGCGCTGCCACACCTGGAGGCCAGCTTGGCTGTCTGCTTCCCTGTTTCCTCATTCTCTCTGTCCACCAGTGGTGGTGACTCTCCTTCTCTTCCATATCCACCTCTCCCCTCATCTTCTGTTCATCAGGCTCCTGAAACGCAAGAGGAACAGGGAACTGAGAAAGAGAGAGAGCGAAGTGAGACCCTAATTTATCTGTGCCACTAGCTAATCCCCCATCTATATATAATCAACTATCCCCCATACTCAAATCAGCTCTCTCCAAAAATCTACATTCAGAAAGCCTTAAGCAGACCCTCCCATTAGCCTAACTACGTCTCTGGCAGCGGGACGGGTCAGCAGGGCACGCTGTACCTCTGTGCAGGGCAGGACCCCGTTTGGAAAAGCTACACTGGAGCGGGAGGGCCGCACAAAGGCTCCGGTGGTCCGTGCCGTATCGGCTCGCGCCAGCCTGGCACCCGGCCCGGTCTCGGGAAAAGCCCCGCCTCTCAGGCCACGTAACGCACACAAGTGACTGCCAGCTCGGTGCCGCCGCTCCCGATACACCACCAGAGCCTCTCATCAAGCCTCAGTTCCCCCATCCGTGAGCAGCTTTGCACTGCGGTGTCTTCACGCAGTTAGCATTGGCAGTCTACACAGTACGGCTAGTTTGTTTTTACCTCTCCCCCTCCAAATAAATCCAGTTGTATTCTGAAGATGCGTCCGCATTAAAATTCCATTCCGTACCGCACTTCAGTTCCTCGCCACGGCTCGAAAGCGCACTCCCCCCTGCAGCGTACTTCCATAATTCAAAACAGATGGTCGCAGTGTGGAAAGACAGCGGCTTTGTTCCGTTTCAGCCGCAGGGCTGAGATAGGCAGATTTGCCAGGTAATAAGAGAATGTGACAAGGTGCCAGCACCTGTACTCACAGTGCATTGAACAGAGGACTATCAGTGTTAATAATCAGGATGTAACTGGACTCCTTATTGCACTTTGCTACCTCTAACCTGTGGAGTTCAGTAACAAACTAAACAAGCTACAAAAAGTAATAATATACAACGGGTGACAAATTAAAGGAAAAACCTGAATAAATGAGTGGAGAAACATAAAAGTGCAGCTGCTTCCATACAGGTGTCCTGCATGACACAATTAAGCAATTAACATCCTATCATGCTCTGAGGCATGTATAAAAATGCTGAGCGGGCCAAGGTGGCAAGATAGCAAGAGGAAAATATCTAATACCTCTTTTCCACCAACGTGAACCTAGTTCTGGTTCTGGGCTGGTGCTAGTGCCGGTTCACAGTTGGTTCAACTTGCAAACCTTCTAAGAACCAGTTTGTTTTTCCACGGGCTAGAGAGCCACATCATTACGTCACTGTATACGTCTATATATGTCTCCGCTTTCCCAGCAACATCGTTACCTATTAAAATGTAGGCTATGTCCTGTAAAAATACAGATAATAAACTGTCTAAATGTAAAAAAACAACTTCATACATATACATTTAGTTATATTATTACAGCCTTATTTAGTGCCTCCAGTTTTTCGCGATTTCGGAAATTCGGAATTCAACACAACAAAAAGGCATTTTCCTCAACGCTGCATAATTCGTAGAAATAATTCGCCATTTTACGAATTATGCAGTGTCAGGGAAAATGCGGCATTTTGTTTAGATTGGGTTTAATTCCGAAAATTCCGAATCGCGAAAAAATGGAGGGACTATTATTTACTATATCAACTTTAAGACTTTAAGACAAGCAACACGCTTGGAATTATCTCATCGCGACCCATGAAATCCAGTGGCACAAACGTTGCTTCATAATTTCAAACTTTCCTAATGGCTATTTTGCGTCATGCGACTTGGGTTACAACAGTGAATACGTACGGATTCCTAGACGTGCTGATAGCGACCACCTTTTTTCATATTAACCTCAAATACACAAGACAGGACACTTAAACTGCATTCTAGCAAATTTATGTAAAGTTCCATTCATTTATATGGGGAGGTCGATACACATCCCCATAGCAACCAAAAGCTAGCGCTGGACCACCTCTGACTTATTTGCTGGCACAGAAAAAAATTGCGAAAATACTGAAAAAAAAACCACTGGAGGATAACAAGGAAATTTTTTCCTACATAACTAGGTACAGGTTGTTACCGATATTTCGCCTATTTCATAGTTGCAAATCAGTTTACGTTTCCCTGTCTGTCGAACGAAGGCGCTCTCACTCTACCTGGCGGTCACAAAGTTTTAGTTGGTCTTGCTTGGTCACGATAATCCCGCCCCCAGCCCCAAGCGGTTCTTGGTTCTAGACCAGCCAAGAGTTGGTGCCGCTTTGGAACCAGTTTTCCTGGCTGAGAGTCGGTTCTTTTGCTGTCAAAAACGGAAGAACTGGTTCACAATTAGGCACCAGCTCCGAACCAGCCCTCGAAATGCCTTGGTGGAAAATGGGCATAAGTGACTTTGAAAGAGGGTTCATTATAGGGGCACGGATGGCAAGAGCTTCAGTCATAAAGACTGCTCAACTGGCTAGTGTTTCAACAGGAACAGTGAATAAAGTGACACCTGCATTATTTTATATCGATAGGAAAGACATCAGTAAATACGGTCAGAAACTGTGGTCAAAAGCGTGAATTTGATGACCGGGATGCTCGTGCGTTAGTACAATTTTAACCTGGCACGGTTTGGGTCTACTTGTCCCCTTAGAGGGAAGGGTCACGTATTATGTACTTATTGTAGGCTACATCGCATTGGATAAAAACGTCTGCTAAATAAATGTAATGTACTGTAATGGGTCACGGCAAATCAAAGCAAAGTTATTCTGAGTGATCACCTTTATCCTACAATGAAACATTTCTAGCCTGATGGGAGTGGTCTCTTCCAGGATGACAACGGCCCCATCCACAGAGCATGAGAGGTCACTGAATTGTTCGATGAGTATGAAAACTATGTGAATCATATGCTACGGCTTTTGCCGTCACCAGATCTCAACCCAACTGATCACCAATGGGAGTTCTGGACCAAGTGTTTGAAAACGCTCTCCAACACCATCATCAAAACACCAAATGAGGGAATATCTTTTGGAAGATTCAATGCCTTACCTAGCATGCCTTACTAAGACACTTTTATGTTGGTTTTTCCTTTAATTTGTCACCCATCTGCATATGTAATAATATAACTAATGTAATAGCTAAGACAATTTAAAACAAATGATTAGTCAAGGGGCCATTCACTGATGACCTGCCTGCTTAATAATGGCCGGTGTATGGGCATTTGCAAGTTTGTGGTTTAAAGTACCCCTCCATATGTACTTTCAAACTTTAAAAAATATTATATATTGAACAATCTGATTAAAACGGTTTTTCCACTGAAAGATTTCAATAAACGACTGAAAATGGCTTAATGGCATGTCTACACCTTCACTCTCATTGAGAATGCCAGAAGCTAGAGCTTCTGCTGCGGTGCTAGGATATATCGTAGGCACAGCATCTGGATTCACAAACAATTTCTTCACAAAACCCTCTGACTTCTGCATGAGGTTCTGGAAGCAGTCATCTGTAAAATGTGCACTACACAGATGCCCTCTATGCTGTCAGGTACATCCATGTGATTTTTTAGAACAAATTCAACCCTTTTTGTGCACCTTTGTTAACGAGTTATCTCGAGATTGCATCGCAAAACTGCACAGTCTGCCATGTTCAACACACAAACTGTCACAATAACGTCACTAACTATGCAGCTTTCTGTGCGTGAAGCGTCAACATATTTGTAATGTTATAAATTTTGCTTGTACATGGATATTTTCCAACTCAGATTTCCGGGAAGTACGAAGAAGCTTTCTGTCTGTCAGTGGAAGAATGTGAAAAAATCTGCAAAAAATCACTGTATAGTGAAAGTCATGCTTCCAAGAGGAGTTATTCATTTAAAAAACACGTCTTTGAGTGGAGGGCGTCATTAAAGCAAGAAAATATACTTCCAAAGCATATTCTACAGTGACTTTATGGCTCCAGATTTAGTTACATTTGTATTAGGCTACCTGATTATTTTGAATTATGAATTAAAATATTGTCCGTTGCTAAATCAAAGCGTAACTGGCACAAAATAAAAAATGTATATTTACGCAAATAAAAGGTATACATCACATGTACAGCCTCTGTATTTGCTTTGTAGTCAAGAATGCCCCAACACCAGCCATTATAAAGCCTGCAGTTCAATATAAAAGTCTATAACCAATATCCATCATTACATATAAAAACCGTTTAGGCCAATCAGACTAAAACTGGGTTTGTGTGATTTGAGATTACTCTCCAAACTGGAAATATGACAGATTCTAGGTGATTTTATCACATAAAAATTCAGAGCAATTTTACCAGCGAAGCTGCACCACTGATTTACGCATCACATTTGAAATGGCTGTTTAGGCTCAGCATATGCCTTGATGCTTCATCTGAATCTTGCAACAAGTAAACATGATTTACGTGCATGTTCTCAGAAGACACAATGCACAGCATGAGAAAGACTACTTTAATCCAAAAAGATCAACTGTATAATGTATCTGAGTGCTATTCCACAGCATTGCATTGTTCATTTATGTTGTTTTCATCCCTATCTCCAGGTATTATGCAAAGCACGAGACGTAATATCGCTGCAGTGGTGGGTTTATGAAAATCTAGATTAAAATAACGGGATGTCAATGAGTCAAGTATTAATAATGTTGACTTGTGAAATTTCCACAATGAGGTGACAGTTGTATTATTTCAACATGAAAGGTCTCATTCGTACTGTTGCCGATTTAATGATGGACCCCAAACTAATTAATGTAGTTTGTACGTGACAATTTTTCTGTCTTGCAGGACACCACCCACTGAGAATGAAAGATGCTTTGACACCAAGTCCGATCCTATTCTCTTTGCATTTCTATACTTCCACTAACCATTTTTGTATAATGCAGTTGTATTATGTTTGTGCTGATGACTGCAATGATGACGACGATTATTATTATTATTACCTCAATGTCTAACGTCCCTCCCGTGTGTCCTCTCCATGGTTACAATTTGAATACAGGCGACTCACAAAATATGCTATATGATTTTTAAGTTGGTACACCCACTAAGGTTTCACGTCTCGCAAATGTTCATGTAACATAGGCCTAAATGGCTTTCACGTTGAAGTTCATAATGTCCTGATCAGCTTAATGCGATAAAACAGGTGAAGCTATGAGTAGAATATAGAAAAAGGTCGATGTTTAACGCCGTAGCCTACTAAGTGCAAGCGTGAATATTTATAGTGAAACAGCTAGCTGCTCAACCTAACATGTAGCCTATGCATTACATTTAGGACTACGGAGCATCAGTGGGTGTATAACTAGACTTTATAAACATTAAATAAATGAATACAAAACAAAAAAATTTAAATTTCCTATAGTACAAAATTCCAAGATAATGTCAGGCTAAATGTATCCCGCCTATTTCAGTATAAGCCGCTATTAGTAGGGAGGACAATCGAAAAATTTATTTCCGGAAATTAACATAAGTATTGTGATTAAAATACCAGTTTAGCCTTAAATTAACGTGTTGTGAACAGCGATCGTACATATATGGAATATTAATGTGATATATTGGCTGTTTTTGTGGCCTTTTAGTTCGCACTTTCCCAAAATTCCATCAATGATAAGATCGGGACTCCGACGGCACCGAAAACCGATAGATTTCACTGAACATTCGACTGTTTACATTTATGGGGTTCTGAACCAGTGACATCATAATAACTCTACTGGTTGATTTTACGCGGTCATTTATGGCAGTTGGTTCTCTCAGAATTCTGACTGATAGCCAGGTCAGTATTTTCACTGGACACTTGATACATCCCGACTTATAACTTCAAAGTCCCAAGTCATTTGTGAATGGTTTAAATGGATTTTGAAAGTAGACACTTCATGCTACAAGCATGCTAAGGGATTTGAGTGTGCTGTGAAGTTTAGGTAGCAAACAACAAGGCTGAATCCTTCTGACGTAATTTACATAGCGACTATATGCTCAGATCGCCTAGTTTCACTCACTACGGCCAAGCGGAATCGATAAGGTTTCAGAAAATATATAACTTTTAAAGATTTAATTCAATCTTCTACTGGGACTTTTGCCGTTTATCGAGGGTGTGACAGAAAATTTCGGTGCCGCTGACTATAATCGAATGTTTTTCACAATTACCGTTCGATTGACCAAGTACCATTCAAAGTACATTTTTATGGGTTAGTACTGTCAGATTGTGCTAGCTACTTCACAATAACCTTGTACAGCGATCAATAAAGGCTAACAGCACAGTACCACTTAATTCTAGTAACTTCTATCACCACTGTAATGAACTAAAAAAAGGTAGCAAACGACCTTTTCTGTGAGAAATGTATTTTCAAGCTCACGCGCATACACTGCTGGCGACATTCTAAAGCTTCGTTTTGCCCTCCCTACTATTAGGCTATGTTTCTGGGAAATAACTTGGGTGGGCTAACGTTATATCCGCATGTTTACCTCTACTTTCTCCAGGCTTTACGTTTTATCCACAACACTTTGATACCCCAGGCGGCTCATGACCTCGCTGCAGTAGGCTTCGACTCGATTGATCTGTTCCACGTTTAACCTCTCTCTCCAGGCAAATATAGCTTCCTTAGCGTCCCTCGAGGATATAACAAATGGTTTTTCAGAAGAATATCCCTCTCCGCGCGTCATGTTAACGACAAATTTCTCAATTTTTGGAAAGGATGTGAGGTTTGAGAAGCGGTACAGCCTCTGTAGTTCCTCCACGGGGTAAAGGACAAGGTCCTCGTAACGTATCTGAATATAATTTCTCTTCAACCATTGCGGTGCGTTCGCGACGAGCAACATGTCGTTTAGCCAACTGTCACATATCAGCTCCATTGCGCTCGCCACATAATTCTCCGCACGGTTAGACCTGTTGCTGGGCATTAGGAGCCGTTTGAATTTATCCGTCTGTTTCTTGCTGCGCAGCACTTGAACGCTCTCCTTCACTAAGGCCAGTTTGGATTTCAGCCTGGAATTGTGCACAGCGCGCGGATCTCGAAAAAGCTGAATGACCCGAAGATTCAAACCGGGGTCCCTTATTAAAGGAACCAACACGCTCAGGTCGAACACACGGACGTCTTTAATGACCATAACGCGGTACTTTTTGCATTCTCTCTCCAAGTCCTTAAGGTCCCTCGGCCGACACTTGTCGCAGACGTCTCCTCTCACGAGCCCAATTTCGTCTTTCTTGTAGGCGCTGCATAGAGGCTCTGAGCAGATAACCTTGTTCGTCTTCCACCCAAATATGAATGAGGTAGTGATGTTGCTAGTTCCGGCGTAGAGCTTAAGAACGGAGAAATCACAGCGGAAAAGTGAATTCATCATGTCCCGGACGGCTCCTTGCAGACTCACCGCGTCTCCAGGGTAGAGCGATTGCCACATATTCCACATGGGTTCATACAAATAAAACACATCTGGGTGTTGATTGAATAGTTCACCTAAAAAGGAAGACCCCGTTCTCCATGTGGCGTGCAAATAAATATTTATCCTATCGCTCCTATTGGAAGCGTCTCCCACCATCTCGGTGGCATTGTTGCTATTGTCCACGTTACTCCACATTGCCAGTGTTTTTTCGAAGTCAGGGCACTTTTGCTGCTGAACTTCATGTTTATCACGAATAGTTTTACCCCTGTAATCCAAAACATAAGGAATTAACAGAAGTAACACGGAATATCCTAAAATCAAAATCAAGTATTTCTTGTGCAGCCGCCTCTTCATCTCCTCAGCCACAGAAACGGGCAGGAAGTCCTCCGCTAGATATTCAGCGCACCTCGACTGCAAGCGAACGACAAGCCTTGGCCAAAGTTTAAGTGGAGGGACAAAACTGAAGCGTCAGCCCGATTTGGACACGCCCACTGAAATGTCAAAATAAGAGCTCCAAGTCTGACTTTTCTTAGGCTTCAAAATAATCTTATATTTAAAATGATAATTACATCTATCATGTGAAACGACCCAAAATATGTATTTACAGTACATTTTTCAAATATCTTTCAAAAATCTTATACAATCTTTTACAGTTGACACATTTACACATTGACATTTTAATTGTGTTGTGTTTACTTAAAAATTATAAATGAGTAATTGTTATTTATTTGGCCAGGTGAAAGTGGATACAACTTCATTTTCCATTAATATTAATATGTAATTACAACTGAAGTGTAAAATTAGTGCCAATATACATTGTTTTGCAATCTATTTACATGAAAATATATCCAACTTGAGTAAGAATTAGGCCAGCCTGCTCACAGAATAAGGGATGTGTGGAGTGAAATTAACCCCTGAAAGTTTTAGTGAAGTACCCTAAAACCGCAGTAGGCCTAGGATATTGAAATCAAATCAGGATCTTGCTGTTGCAACATCAAAAATGTTTTCTGTTTGTGAAGTTTCAGAAGGCACGCATTTAGACAAGTTCCTGAAAAAAAGTTTGTATCAGCAAATTTATTTTAAAAAACCTAACAGAGCATTTCTGTATTCTTGCCAAACATCTGTGTTCAGTATTAGGACTTTATTTACTAAAATAATTTCAGTTCTTTGTTGAATGAACAAAGTTTTATTTACATTGTTACCCACCTTTACAGTAAATCTGATTCGCTAGAGTGTAACTGTCAGGGAGGGTGAGGGAATGGACCCAAACGCAGAGCAAGGGAAAAAACACAAAACTCCAAAATAGGACGAACAAAAGCCGCGTTTCCACCGCAGGAACTATACCCCGGAACTAGGAACCTTTTGAGGAACTCAGTGCGTTTCCACCGCAGGAACTAGGGTCTAAAATTAGTTCCTGGGGCTCTATTTTACCCCCCAAAAGGTTCCTGCTCGGGGGGTAGTACTTTCCGAAAGTACAGGAACCTTTTGGGTGGAGCTTGCAGCGCTGAACATTTCTGATTGGTCGAGTACTCGCAGCATTTGTGTTGTATTTATTTTCCGCCATTACCCGCCATGTTTGAAAATATGCAGCGGCAAACCAATTTATTTTCATAATAACTTCAAATCAAACTTGTATGTTATGCGGCGCAGTAGCCTACTTTTGGTTATAGCCTGCCAACGTCTTGGAATTATAACGTGTGCTCTTCTGCTCTTTTCTTGCTTTAGTATTCGTTTTATAAAATGCTAAGCATTCGTGCTGGGACAGCATATTACGTACTAAAACATTCAAACGGATTAATTCGGTTGCTGAATATTTTCTTCCGGATTTTCTTTGTTAGCCCGTTGTAACTGACTCAAAACGTTTGATACAAATGTGAGGTATGCGGTAGTTCTGCGTAATTAACATTGGTGATACAGTATAAGCAAACTGGAAATCACCTTCCGCACTTTTTGTCCGGGTAAAATAACAGGTTAATTCTAGTAATCTTCCCTTTAGCTTTTTCAGACTGCCGTAATCTCAATTTTCAGTTTTCTGCTGTTGTTGCCAGTTATACATATAAATGTGAATGCATTCTGTCGCTTCGGATGTCAAGACATGAAAGCGAATGTTCGCATAAAAATATAATGAATGTGTTTGAGAGGATATGAAAATCAATAAATACAAAAGTAACCATATATAGTCATTGTTGGTAACCCGTTGTATATAAGTGGAATAAACCCCTCCGGGCTGTCCCGGTTATTAGAAAATAATGTAGGCTACTTCGGTGGTAGTATGGGGTTACAGAAGAAATCATATGACAGATGGACCGACGACAACGTCGCTTTTTCGTAGGTCAGTGGGCTAATTTGCCTAATCTTCGTGGTACTTTAGACCCCGGTGGAAACGCAGACAACCATTGGCTGAAGGAACCTTTTAGTTCCTGGTAAAGTAGTTCCTGGGACTGAAAGTTCCGGGTAATTTTGGTGGAAATAAAGGGAACAAAAAGCCTCGCAGGGCAACTCCCAAAACTCAAAGAAAAACCTCAAAAAACACCGGAAACAAGAAAATCCAAAAATCCAAAAGCACGTAGAAAACAGAACATGGGCAGGAACACTGGAGGCAACTCTTAGCAGGAAACACACGGGGCAGAAACACGATCAGAGGCACGAACAACAACAAGGATCCAGCACCTGAGTCAGGGAGAAGGGAAACTTAAATAGACACGACACAGACGAGACACAGGAGGGTACAATGAACAATCAGGCCACAGAGAGGGAGGGGAAAATGAGACAACCAGCAAACAATAATTGGACAATTGAAAACAATAACACAATTAAACAGGGGGAGCAGGACACAAAACCGAAGTGCCGCCATCTGGCGGCCCAACAAGGAAAAACAGAGACAAAACACAGAACCATGACAGTAACATTCAAAAAGCAAAGGGCAAAGACTACAAGAAAGACATTCACTTTCTTAAGCTGGAGAAACTAGCTGAATGGCCAATAATGTTTTTTATTGGCCCACTGAAGTAGTTCTGAATGTTTAGTTGAGTAAGTTTCACAGTCATGTTGATATATCGCACCCTTCAAAAACCAGCAACTATAACAAATGGACATGACACCTAGTGTGGCAGAGCTAGGAATCAGTTTTACACTTCTAAACTGTAAAAAAAGAAGCATTTTTACAGTAAAATGTTTGTAAAAATTACAGAATTTCATTGTTTTTTTCAAAACAAAAGTCATTTCATGGCCGTCGCATAAAATAAGAAGATCTATACAGATAACAGGGTTTATAATTTTCCCCCCTTCATTAAGTGGTTTTTCACAGGCAACATTGCTGCCATTTTTATGGGATATACTTATATAGAGTAGTCTAAATTTGTAGATGAAATCAACCTGTCAGATTCAGTTGGCTACTAGTTCAACTGGGCAAGCGTTTTAGTAAAGTAATGTTAGTTATTTTTGAGTACACACACAGACCTTTGAGGGTCCCTACTGAGCCTGCTCCACAACAACAAAATCAAAACCTGAGAACAGAAATATTGATTACAAAAGGTTGTGAAGTACAATATGGTTTATGGTGAGTAAAGTGACCAAACATGCTGGTCAAGGAGTAGGCAATTTGAACAGGCCTACATTTACAGTATGTTGAGTTAACTGACAGACCACTAAATCCTGAAATGTAAAGTCAAATCTTCTAGCTTTTTGTGTGTACCACTCTGAGCCCTTGCTTGTTGCAGGGCAACTCACACTCAGAGTTGTGGTGCATTTAGGGTCATGGTAATTGCTTTTAGAACGATCTATGTGCCAAATTACAAAATTACTTTCCGCAGCTTATTGCTGTGGAAAAATAAATTGGTGCTGCTCAATGTCAAAGGCTTCACTATATAAGTTTGTATAGACATTAATCATTAATTGTGCCATTGTCAGCTTTTAAGTGTCTCTGTAATCAGAGATGTATTTCAATAGTAATTGTGTGAATGTGATCAATGGTTACCCTGCAGGTTTTGCTAAATGAATCCCAACTTCATTTGGGTGTTTACATATCTAGAGGATATGACCATTCTTTAGTACTCTGCCTCCTGTTTAAGGAACAGGATGTAAATTGAATCATTACTGGTCAGCCTCATTAATCTTCTAAATGTAATATGGTGGAGGCTTTTAATCCAACATAGATACTACATAGACATCTGGTGGATAATCAGCAAACTGCATGTTGAAAGGCAAAGTTGCAAATTCTAATGACTATAACACTGCAATAGGGTATCATTAAACATTAAAATAAACTTTCACTTTGCAACTAGTGGAATACAGATGGTAGCATGTAGGAATGTTATTCATAGAATACATTTTTAAACCAGATTTCAGTAGTGGAACTAGCCTCTACATCTGTGCTTCTGTCTGTACAATATATTTCTTGAATAATTTATTTCCATTGCTTTTGTTTTGGGATCACATGCACTCTTGCAGTTTCAAAGGCTGTGCCTCCTTTGTATGAATAAACTTTGCTGGGCAGGTGATCTCACTGGTTAGATGATTACCTTTACTGATATGTAAAATATATGTATACTTTTAACTGTTTGCCAGATGAGAGAGGGACCAGTTGATTCTACATCTCAACCCTCAGCGGGACCTACAACACATGTGTGACTGGGGTACTCCTGCCTTTCCCCCATCCTACCAAGGTAAGGGTGGGGGTCCTACCTGCTTAGCAAACCCTACAACTGGTCCTGGAGAGCCGCAGTCTCAGCGCAGGTGATTACACTGTTAACTCACCTGGGCATATATTTATAATGTGTACGAGTATGAGCATTGATCTAGGATCAGTATCACCTTTAGTTAAATAATGGATAAGGATATGATCTGGACCAGGGAAACCTGATCCAAGGTCAGCACCTCCTAGTCTGAGAAACTTTATGAACATGGACACTGGGTCTGTACTGGTTCCTGACTTTAAGGTGAAAAGCAAAAACAGCAGGTCCTGCTGCTCCCCAGGACCTGGGTTGCAGACACCAGCTTCACAAGTTGACAGTGCTGCATGACAGTGGATTGCTGACTGTGAATGCTGTTAAACTCTTGAGGTGTATATGAGAAGCATACTGTGCTGTTTGTATGACCAGTTGACTGCTTCTTATTTGTACCATGATTTGAAAATTCTTATTTTTCACTTGTCTGCACTGCTGATGCTTTTTTATATCACAACTGAAAGTGGCAAATCCTTTTGCTTACACTCTTAACCTGGTTAAATGTTTGTATGCACATTTAATGTATCGTGAATTGACTTCAGAAATGTATGTGCCAAGTGAGAAATTATGAAACAAAAACAATATGCCATTGAATATGTGAATTTACGTACAGATTATGCTACAGATTATACTAAAACTGGTGCAGCTGGCCAGACACACTGCTCCCTGTACAAGCCCACCTCGATTCTACCTCCTGCCTTCTGTCATTCACAGTTTTTCAGATTTCTTTCAGTCATGAAACTTGAGAGTGCGGTCTGTGGTTCAGCTGCAAGGTTTTTTTTTTATTGTTTTGCAGGCTCAGCTATCAGATATCGGAGAGCTATCACTCACAGATAGTGGATAGTGTGTCAATTCTGGTTAAGGTCCAGGATGCAAGCAGAATCATTATCATATTATTTATTATCCCTGACCAAATAGTTATACTGCAGAAAGCTTAGTCCAAATATGGTGGCTACAGAGACACCTGTTGGACAAGCAGCAGAATGCATGTCTGGCTAAAGGTCCAGACTATGTCCATAACATCTTACTTGCCTATTATAGATTATATAAATTGAGTACACTGGATGTATGAAAATTTTCTCTAAATGTAGTGTACTTAAAATCCCCAGATGATATACCTATTTACAGGGTTTTGCTGAGGCCTGATCAAGATGGCGCCGCGGATGGCTGCCTCGGTGTGTTGGTGCGCATTGTTTTGCCTTGTTTTGTTTGTAAATTCAGTTCTACCATTATCCCCGTCCCCAAAAAAACAAGGACCGCAGGACTCAATGACTACAGACCCGTCGCCCTGACCTCTGTGGTAATGAAGTCTTTTGAGCGCCTTGTACTGTCCCACCTCAAAACCATCACGGACCCACTCCTGGACCCCCTGCAGTTCGCATACAGAGCCAACAGGTCTGTGGACGATGCTGTAAACATGGCCCTCCACTTCATCCTCCAGCACCTGGACACTGCAGGAACCTATGTCAGGATCCTGTTTGTGGACTTCAGCTCCGCCTTCAATACCATCATCCCGGCTCTACTACAGGACAAGCTCTCCCAGCTGCACGTGCCTGACTGCACCTGCAGGTGGATCACCGACTTCCTGTCTGACAGGAAGCAGCACGTGAAGCTGGAGAAACACGTCTCCGACTCCCGGACCATCAGCACCGGCTCCCCTAAAGGCTGCGTCCTTTCTCCTCTACTCTTCTCCCTGTATACCAATAGCTGCACCTCCAGTCATCAGTCAGTCAAGCTCCTGAAGTTTGCAGACGACACCACTCTCATTGGACTCATCTCTGGTGGGGATGAGTCTGCCTACAGGAGAGAGATTGAACATCTGGTGTCCTGGTGCAGCCATAACAACCTGGAGCTCAACGCCCTAAAGACAGTAGAGATGGTAGTGGACTTCAGAAGGAACGCAGCCCCACCCGCCCCCATCACCCTGCATGACTCCCCAGTCGACACTGTGGAGTCCTTCTGCTTCCTGGGCACCATCATCACCCAGGACCTCAAGTGGGAGCTGAACATCACCTCCCTCACCAAGAAGGCTCAGCAGAGGATGTACTTCCTGCGGCAGCTGAAGAAGTTCAACCTGCCAATGACAATGATGGTGCACTTCTACACTGCCATCATTGAGTCCATCCTCACCTCCTCCATCACCATCTGGTACGCTGCTGCCACTGCCAAGGACAAGGGCAGACTGCAGCGTATCATTCGCGCCGCTGAGAGGGTGATTGGCTGCAATCTGCCATCCCTCCAGGACCTGCACACCTCCAGGGCCCTGAGGCGGGCAGGAAAGATTGTGGCCGACCCCTCCCACCCTGGACACAAACTCTTGCAAACACTCCCCTCCGGCAGGAGGCTGCGGTCCATCAGGACCAAAACCTCACGTCATAAGAACAGTTTTTTCCCGACTGCAGCTGGCCTTATCAACAAGGCCCGGGACCCCCACTGATGCCACTGTCACTGTACTGTTATCCTGACCCCCACGGACACCAACAGACAGCACCTGTACTTAAAACCACTTTATCCCCTTGCACTATTGTTATTGTTTTGCACTATGTTTATGTTATGTTATGTTATGTCTGTTATGTTTTTTACTGCACTATTTCTTACTCTATTTATCTTATTTTATGTTCACTGTTACGCACCACCTGACCAAAACAAATTCCTTGTATGTGTAAACCTACTTGGCAATAAACCCGATTCTGATTCTGATTCTGATTCTGATTCTGAATGTATTTGAGAGCACACTTTTGAGGAAGTAGACCATACTTTTTAGGAGGTCCCAGAAGTCAGAGAGGAAGATACTGAGCTTTTTTACTACAAGGGTGGGACGTGTTATGACTCTTCTATAATACTGTTTGAGTATAGTATGGAGGATTTTTTTTGCATACTACCCATTGCATACGAAAAATACGCACTAAACACAAACGGTAGGCAGTATGTTTGGTAGACAGTACATATTTGCATCACAGTTAGGAGACACAGACTTACCGTATTGGTGCTCCTCCATTGTACACATTCTAGGCCGTTTATATCAGTCTTGCTTAAAGACTTCATGCGGAATTTCTTGGAAATACCATTTGGATTGGTGGACTTGAAAAATTGGTGGGCTTGAAAAATAATAAACAAAGTAACACTACCACAACTTTCATTGTGAAAAAAATGGCTTTGTTATGACCAGTTTGGTTGCTCAGTGCTCACAAATTAGATCACGCTGACTTTAATTTCAAATTTCAAAATTAAATGTATTACTTATAAAGCTTGATAAGGCTTGGCCTCTACTTACATTTCTGTCATACTGATCCAGTATGAACCATGCAGGCCCAGGCTAAAGACCAATGCCCTTCGCAGTCAGGGCTCCAACTCTCCGGAACTCCCTGTGTCATGAGCTACCCTTACTGCCCACCAGAGGCCGCCTGTTTCCCTTTTCCTTGTGTTTTGTGTCTTGTTGGAGTCAATTGTTTGTAATTATTCACTTATTTTTTCTTGTTAGTCTGCAGGTGTCTGCTTGTTTAGGTCATTGTCTGCAGGTGTCGTTTTGTGTATTTAGTTCCCTGTTCCACCAATGTTCCCTGCTGTTTCTTTGTGTGAACCTTCCTTGTTTTACTCCAGCTTTTTGTGTCTTGTGCCTTTCTTCCTGTGGTCTGTTGTGTTCTCTGATTTATTGTGTTCCTTTTTTTGCATTAATTTTTTTAGCCTATTCTTTTAAGTGAAGACTTGAATTTTACTCCCTGGTTTCTGAGTCTTCTCTGCACTTGTGGCCTTCCCCTGAGTACTCAGTTGAGTACTCAACTGTGTAATTATACATTGTTTCATTTTATTAATTTTATTTTTTGTTCTTACCTATATTGTGAATCACTGGCTGTTTTGAAGAGTGCTATATAAAGGTTATTATAATGTGGTTACATATTTTATGATTGTAGTTGCTGGCGTCATTTCTTAAACTAATTTTCATCATTATGTAGATTAACCTACAAAATTAAGTTTCTCTCATACCTGCCTCCTCTATAGAAACCCAGAACAAGCCATAAGTTAATGACCCTGGACTTTCATATTAAATAAACAAGTGCAAGGTCATTAACGTATGGCTTGTTCTGGGTTAATGCTATTTACAAATGAGCCATAAAACTTGTATTCAGTGAAAAGAAGAATCCGTTCTTATTATATAGTGCTGCAGAGCATGATAGAATGCTTGAGCCAGAATGGAGAAACTTGCACTCAGTGTTGTACAGTAGCCTATGCAGTATGGGTTTTGGCCAGATGATTTCCTTCAGGAAGTGGTAACTGTAATGCTAATCACTTAAACCAGATGCAAGCTCAGCACGCGTATTCCAATATGTTGAACGCCTTAATAATCATACATCACATCAGAATACAACTCATTGGGGCTCATTCAAAAATAGAAAAAAGTTCTTTCTTAAATTTGTTCTTGAGAAAGGTCCTAAGAAAAGTCTACGTCAGATTCATGACGTGTTCTTAAACCGCAGAATTGTTCACAACCGTGTTCTTATAATGATGAATCCCATTGTCTTCGTAAGTAGAAAGCGGATGCCAGTTGTTCCTAATTAGCATAGGTAAACACCCCGCCAATCCCCATAAAAGGGCATGAGACTGCCGGGCCGTGTGCACACACAGAAATTGAAAAGAAAATTGAGAGGGAAGTCAAGAATGCCCAAACGAAAATCTAAAGACAGTGGAGCACCGGACTCCAAACGTAAGAAAAACTTCAGTAGTTCTGACGTGGAGGTACTGCTGCAGGAAGTGAACAGCAAACGACCTGTCATATTTAGTAGCGTCAGTAGTGGATATAAAATAGCACACACACACACACACACAAAAAGATGCATGGGATGCTATTACTCGTTCAGCGAACGCTGTATCCGGAGAAGGGCGCACAACTGATTAAGCAAAAAAAAAAAGTTGATGGCAAACCTGAGGCAAAAAAAAAAAAAAATGCGGGTGGGAGTGGGGGCAAGGAATTGCGTCTTATGCATTCAAACGACACGGCGCTTCTAGTCACATTAATACCGCTAATTAAATCAACCAGCAGTAAACTGCATCGGAGAAATTAGCTGTTTCAACCCGTCGCTACACAAAACACTGCACAAAAATTTATTGCCAGTCATTTCGGTGTCACCCCCTCTGATGGTGTCACCCTGTGCGGTCCACACCCCCCTAGTGACGCCTCTGAATAAGTGTTCTCTTCTTCAACATGTCCATGTGTTTAAAAAGTGTTACCTAAGTGCTTTGTTTGTATTCAAAATTTAAACATTTGCTTTTGCAGTATAGACCAAACATTGCATAATTGAAACCCCCAAAAATAAAAAGTCACTACAATGGTTTGAATTTTATTATTTATTTACAGATGAACTCCCGCTGAGGCAACCACCCTCTGAGGCGGAACCTGGCACCTTAATGCGAATGCACCTTAAAATAATGAAAATAATTGTTTAGAAATGTTATTGTAATTTAAATCCTATAATATTATACAACTGTAGAATTGAAGAAAATGCAATTACCAATTATTTTGTGTGCTCTTACCTAAGAACAAGTCCCAAATAAGAAAACATTGGTGAGTGTCAGAATCTTCGTGAAAACTACGTAAGTGGGTTTTAAGAAGAAAATTCTTCTTAAGAACGGTTGGTGAATGAGGCCCATTGTATGTAATACTCTTGCTCAATAACACGCTAATGGCAAATTATACTGTTATTACAGTTAAAATAGCTTTTACTCTGAACAGCTTCTATAACTTATCCATGTTTGGTAAGTTTACCTCTTACCAGTGTTTGTTCCCCTCCTCTTCATTATTGCATAAAAATCTTTATTACTAATATGTTGCACAAATGAAGTATGATGACAATTATGAAGTATTCTTCAATTACCAACTTCTTTCTTTGGTTCTTTCATAAAAACAGCGATGACCGTAAAGCTGGAGACAGGCAAACGCATCCTTTGCAATGGACAAACTCACTTTCTCCTCAAAATGGCTCATCATTTTAGCTTGGGTATCACAATTTTCAGGCCACACCTTTCCCATTTTTCTGTCTTAATGCCTGTTAACCATATAAAGAATAGATTTTTATGGAATGTTTTTTTTGTCAATATCTAGATCCCCATTGATTTCAATTAACATATTGTTACATCACTATTATTCATGTTCAGTTAAGAAAATTCTAATCACATTGTATTTGTGACCTTACACCTTAAAGTGTTAAATCTTGGATCTGAGAAAAACGTAAGTGTTGTTTGATTGAATTGCATTGCAGACTGACTCCTTTATGTTCCACACAAAAAAACCAAACAAGCTGTCATGGTTCTGTGTTTCCGTCTCTGTCTTTCCTTGTTGGGCCGCCAGATGGCGGCACTTCTGTTTGTGTCCTGCTCGTTCCCCTGTTAATTGTATTATTGCTTTCAATTATTTTATTGTCTCGTTATTTAATCATCATCCCCACCTGCCTCGTTTTTCCTTCCCTCTGGTTTGATTGTTCTTTGAGTTCACCTGTGTCTTGTTACCCCTGTCTATTTAAGTTCTTTGTCCCCTTGACTCGGGTGCTGGTTCCTTGTGTTTGTTTCCAACTTGTGTTAGTTCCTTACCGTATGTATTACCCGTGTACTCTGCCTGCCTGTGTTCTGCCCTGCCCGTGTTTTGAGTTCCTCTTGTTTTCCGTTTTATCTTATATATTTTTGGAGTTTGTATTTTTGCCCACCGTGGCTCTTTGTTCTGTTTTTGTTAGTAAAGTCTTTTGTATCTACATTTTTGAGTTTCGTGTTTTTTTTCCCCACTCTGCGCCTGGGTCCAAAACCCCTTGCCCGTGACACAAGCAAAAAATAAAAATAACAATGATTTGTTCCCAATAGTGAGCATATAGTAGCTCCTCCAATGCTGTGAAGCCTCACTCTCCCAGTGATGTGCCCTTTAAAATGACATAAACAATGCAGGTAATGAGTTGTACTGCATGCTCAAAAATGGGGAAAATGATATTAGTATAAAGGAACGTAACATTTCGTTTTGTGCATGCAATATGGCTCATTTTGCCTGTATTGTTTATTTCATAGAGCCTTATTTGCTCATCTTCATGAAGTGAGTGAATAATCATGGAGAGCACTGTACTGTAACATTAGCATACTCTGAAACAGTCATCAAACGCTGCCTGCAACATCACTTAGGTGATACTGTGGTCTTTTAAGCTATCTACATAAAAAGGGCACCCAGGTGGCTTTGATGCCATAAATGCTTTGGACAGAAAATAATAGACCAACAAGTATTTGATACTGTTGACCATCAACTCCTATTTAAAAGACTGTTTAAAAAGAGAGCTGCATTACTATTTTTGGCTGGACCGCAACAGCGGGGCCAGCCGTACAAACGCGAATGTCTGTGACTGAGTGAGTGATGAAGTTACACCATTGGTCGGCCGAGTTATAAAGTTATACCATTGGTCGGCCGGATCACGTGTGTTAGGTCCAGCCATATACTAGGTTTTGATCTGGTCTTGTTTCTTTTCTTTCTATTCTTTGCAGTTCTGGGGTCTAGTGTAAAACTGAGGTTTTTAGTCCAGGTTCTTATCATCTCCCACCAGGACTACTGTACCTCTCTCCTTGCTGGCCTCCCTGCCTCCACCATCACACCTCTGCAGCTAATTCAGAATACTGCTGCTTATCTGATCTACAACCACCACTTAGCCATGTCACTCCCTTCTCATCACTCTCCACTGGGCAACTATATTGGCTCACATCAAATTCAAATCTTTGGTGCTAGCCTATCAGGCAGCTAAAGGGACAACTCCTTTCAAAAAATCATCAGGCCCAAAACGTCTACCAGACTCCTCCATTCTGCTTCCTCTTGGCATGTGGCACCTCCCCCGTGCATACCTGCATGTCCTGTCTGTTCTGCCCCCCGGTGGTAGAATGAGCTTCCCACTGCAGTCAAGACACCCATATTCCAATGCAGACTGAACTCTTCAGATTGCACCATGGTTTCCAGACTCCTTCTAGATAAACTTCCTCTTTTTTTCTTTCTTTGAGTTTCCCCTTGAATAATGTTTGTTCTAGATGTGTTGCAAAGATAGATTATCAAATGTAACCACAATAACCAAAAAGGCCCAGCAGAGAATGTAGCCTATTTCCTGAGACATCTGAAGAAATTCAACCTGCCTTAGACTCTGATGGCTCAATTTTACACTGCCATCATTGAATCCATCCCCAGCCCCTGCACAACTGTCTGGATGGGTTGGCCACCACAAGGCACAGGGCCAGACAGCAGCACTTCGTCCGCTCTGTGTAGGGGACCATAGGATGCAACTGGCCGACCCTCAAGGACCCCTATGGCTCCACATCCAGAAAACAGGCAAGAAAGATCATTGCTGACCTCTCAGACCCTGGCCACCACATATTTTAAGCTCTCCCCTCAGGGAAGCAAATCCAGACAATCAGAAAAAACAGATACAAGAACAGCTTCTTCCCATGGGCATTGGTCCTTATAAAGAACTGAATGCACACCACCATACCACTTTGCACTTGCAGCTTGCTCTCTACTGCTGGTATCTAGTCCCTACACTAACTGTCCCGACCTGGATAACTATTATAATATAGCCTGTATAATGTGTTGCAGTATTACCTACATTATTTACAATGTTATTACTTTATTGTTTTTACTATTGCTTATACCCATATACATTTTCAATACTCTCATAATGCGTATACATAATTCTGTTCATTTTTATATACCATTTTGTTACGTCCCAAAAGCCAACCCAAGTTCCAATAATTGGGCGCAACAACAGACAGCAGCGCAACAAATGCCATAAACAAAACAAAAACACACAAAATATAGTAGCAGAAAATTATCACACAAAAGCAAAGGGAGTCTTAAAAAGGTGTCTCTCAGCTGAGGTGTTTTTAGGCTTTATCCAGTCGACACAGGTGTGCATAGTCAGGCAATCAAGCCCCAATCAGCTCCACCTGCAGGATTAAGACATGCACGCGTGCACGCAGACTCACAGAGCAAGGAAGCGTAACATACTTCATAATTACATTAAATTATATATATATTCATTTTCATTTTTAATTGTATATACGTATTTCCATTTGTTTCTCTTACTTCTCTTACTCATAAATATTCTGCTGTTATATATGCTGTTATATTACAATTGCTGTTATGTATTATTTAATGTGATCTTTGAGAGAAAATTGAGGCACATTTCTTGTATGTGCAAACTTACCTGGTGAATAAATTTGATTCTAATTCTGATGTCTAATGGTACTTTAGTTACATTACAAACTGTTGTTTGTTAGGTTAACATTACACTTATTGATGGATCGCTGTCTGTGCATTATTGGTAATATCACATTTTTGTCCCTGAGTTCCACTGCTGCCCTCCACTGAATAATAACAGCATCGTCTTTATAGTGACATGCAGCGCCAAACGTTACCAGTGCTCCAAAATATTTCGCTGCATTGTACGCCCCTAGCTCATTTTATGTGCATTACACCCCACCGAAGTTTCCTGCTCCCTAAACCAACTGGCTTGCTAGTTGCGAGATAGGAACTCCCAGCTCGGGTTCTCTGTCCCTGCCTGGCTGCGATCACTGTCGGCCGTGGCAGGAATCAGCGGTGACCGGAAAAAGGAAAGTTTACAGAAGTATTTTGCGGTCTACATAGTTAATAAGTTTTCCTTTGAGGCGAAGGGACACACATTGCCCAGCGGGCTTGGTAACTGGTGAACCATCTTGGTGAATGGGATTTTTGCCTTGATTTCCTAAGGAAGTTTGGGTTGCACAGACAGTTGGCTAGCTAACTTAGCTAGCTTCGACGGATTGCTAAGGTAAGAAAGTTTGTTGTTAGTCTTGGGTGTTGTCTGCGTTTCTCGTTGATTTGTTTTAGAGTTGTGATCTACATATCATATTGATCTTGTTGGTAAGCGAACTAAACTAACAAGCTAGATGACTACAACGGGGAGTTTAGCGAGTGAGTTAGTGAGACAGAAATAGAAAAGGGAACATTGC
Organism: Anguilla anguilla; assembly: GCF_013347855.1. Lineage (NCBI taxonomy): Eukaryota > Metazoa > Chordata > Actinopteri > Anguilliformes > Anguillidae > Anguilla > Anguilla anguilla. The sequence continues at coordinate 26,965,739 of NC_049203.1, read as the reverse complement.
AGTTTATTTCCGATAAATAGTCACTCACTCTTTCAGCTCATTCTTGTAGGCCAGCCTGTGACTCATACTATGTGTGGCTGTTGAGTGAATTGTGGATTTGGAGTTCCGAACTTTGCTAGCTATGGACCCAGGGTATCTGGAAAACTAGAACTCCGCCTAAAAAGATGGCTTGCTGACGTTAGGTTGTTATGTAGCTTGCTAATACATAATGGAAACATTTCTCAAACTAGCTAAGCACATTTGTTTAGTTATGGTTAAATCTGGACGCTTAATGGTAGTTGCCTCTAGTAACATTGAACTTTTTTGTCTTTATTTTGTTCATGGCTGGCTAACGTTAGATTAAGTAGCATAGCTCTATCCACGCCAGAATGTAGAACTAGCCACCGTTTAAAACTTATTGGATAAATAGTTTGCTAACGCTACCTAGCTAATGGCCATCTAGCGCTGACTAACATCTGTTGCATTTTTCACGCCTATTTTTCATGCCTAAGCTTACGAGCTAGACTATCTCTCTTCCAAGACGGCATTCTGGATGTGATCATTATTTCAATTGGCTATCTGTATATTTTTCTAATTGCTTGACGTTATTAACCCCATAATATTGACTGAATGGGGTTTAGATAGTTAGCATCTTCAGTGGTTCAGTGGTCTGTTGTTGGATATCTGTGGAAATGTATCAGTAATACGTAACATAAGTAATCAATTATCTTTCAGCATAATTTAGTCTACTTCCCACAGATAATTTGCATTGCTTACTTAAGTGGAGTGTGAACGTAAACTGTTTCCCCCTGAAAAAAGTGCTTATTTCGGAAAATGGGAATAATTAGTAATTAATAAAAGTAATAATTAGAGATACTAAGAATGAACAAAATTCATGGAGATAATTCACTCTTTCTTGGTATTGAGCGTAAACTCATTCATGTCATTTTGTATGATAAATCTTGCCAGTACAGTGACTGCTTTCATTAAGCTGCAACATACAGTTGTAAGTGCTGCCTTTTCTGTGCTTATTCTGTTTTTCTTTTTTTGTTGTCATTTTTAAAATTGACAACAAGGGTAACAGGCAATTTGCAGAAGCTATGCCTTCAAATACAAATACGATTCAGATTAAAAGTGTTACAGCATTTAGAAAAAAATACAGAGTTAACATGTCGATGAAAGGCATTCTACATCTGATGACAGTGATTTCTAGACTTTAACAGTAAATGGCTGGGCATTGTTCAATATAACAGTAGTACTTTCAAGATTTACAGCTTTTGACCAGTGTCTATTCAAATAGATGGCATGCACATATTTGGGGTTATCCTGTTTTGTTTTGTAAAATCGGGTTACTCAGCAGAGGTAAAACGAGAGAACAATATTACAGTACATTTATTTGGCAGACGCTTTTATCCAAAGCGACGTACAGTAAGTGCATACTCAAGGTCATTGGAACAACTACGAAACACAGGTCCGATAAGGTACAATACTCATCATGAAACCGTTATCCATAGCCACAAACACATTAAGTCCAGTTCACAGTCAGAATGTTATGACTAGTCAAACTAGGAGGCATAACGACAAGCTACAACATCAAGACAATGATACAAATGCAGTGTATTAAATATTTTTTGTTGCTTCAGTCTCAAGTTAAGGTCCGAATCATCATTAAGAAGGCGCTAACATGAACACAATCTCTTGTTCAGAGAATTCCCTTGTTAATCCTGTGATAAATGTTTGTCATATCATATCATGTTTCTCTGGATAAAATGTTCTGACAAATTTTCTTGTAAATTTAAGCAATTTGATAGCTAACTACACTGGTAGTCAGTGCCGTTTAGCTTACTTGTAAGTTTATCCACTGTATTTATGAGTATTTGTCCACTCATCACCAAATATAGCACATTTTCACAATGGCGTTCTCCATTTTGCTGAGTGTAGAGTATAGCCTATTATAAATTGACATTTTATGCACACTGTTTAGGTTAATTTAGGTGAGTTGTACCAAAGATGTGGGTTCTTCCTCCGTTGTTCTGCCAGGTCCAAGTTCCTAGGGTGTTCCTAGGGAACAGTTTTTGCGTTGTGTTACATGTTTGCTTTAACACTCTTATCCTGGGTGACTCACTAGCTTATATTTTTAACTTGCATTTTTACACAATGTCCTTTTACACAGCTGGACATTTGACTGAAGAACGTCCGCTTGGACGCCTTGTACAAGGACAGCACTTAGGAGTTGAACTTGCAACCTTTACTTAAACTGGATATTGAACGTGAAATTGAATCCATTCAATCTCAGTTTAAGGCTGGGAATAAAACATATCTTTTCAGAAAAAGTTTTAATAATGTGTGCATAGTCTATAAGTACTGTTTTGGCTTTCCTTAAAATAAATCAGGATTTATTTAAGATCTCACTGAAGATCTAATTTTATCTTCTTAGCTGAAGAACTGAAGGCCTTGTTGCATACTTGTCCATTGAACAGCTGCAGAAATGCCATATTTATTATTACTGGTTACTGGTGAGTCATTGTTATTTCTGAGCTTGGTGAGTCTGTGGTTGCTGCTTGTCACTAACAAGGATTAAACATTTCAGCTATAATTTAAGGAGAGACCATATCTGCTTAGCTTTAGGCAGGTGCTTATGGAAGATCCCATGAACTGTTTGAAATCACATGTTGCAGTTTCAACACACTGCAATTTTTGTCTCGTTAAGCTAGTAGCACTTTTGTGTGCCGATTTACCGCTAGCAATGCATGCAAAAAATGCAACGCATCAACGTGTTGCAGTATTTTCCCACATTCTCTGAAGTTCTAGGCTCTGAACAGAGTTTGGTATTTGTGCTGTGGCCCTGAGGGCGGTGAAGAGATTGCTTGGCTATGTAGTTTCTGAAAGACGCCCAGACAAGCTTAGCAGAGGGAAGAGCAGCTGACGTTTAGCTGAGCTTCAGGAGAAGTGAGAACTGAATCGGCAGCAGCGGAGGCCGTCAGCTGTGCCTGGGGAGCACACGCCCTTCATTGGCCACTCGAGCAGAACCCATTGTCTCAGCCACAGGTCGCAGACCATGCATGTCTGTCAGCTCGCGCTGTTGCTCGGGAGATGATGACACAAGCGTTATGCTGCTTAAAGCCGTTTCCTGGTTGTATTTATTTATGTACTTTTGGCTGGGGCGTGGCTTTTTTCTTAGACCGACTCGTTCTCATGCCCTGTTTAATTAAGTCCCACATGCCGTGTTTGTAATCAGCCTCCCCTTGGGTTCTCTGTTTCCTGTGGGCCAGCTGGTATTTGAAAGGCCGTGTGTTGGAATGGTGCAGCCGTGTCCTTAGGGACTTCCTCGAGTTTAACCCGCTGTTACTTGCAGGCTGACTGCGCTCCTACAGTAACGCAAACGGCTGTCATTAGCACAACCTAGCACCCCCCACCCCCCACCCCATCGGGTTCTAGAGTGTTTGGGGGGGGGGGGAGGGTAACCCACGGCACTCCTCCCTTCATGGTTGACTTGGATGGACGGATGGATTGTTGTGTCCTCTGGATCACCGTCATTAAGTGTTAGCCTGCTTTGTCTTATGGCCACTTCCCCTGAAGTATTAAGTTGTTGTTGATGTGGCCTTGTTGTAATCAGGGGATATTGTGTTGCGTTGGATGGGCTCCAGCTGTGTAGAAGAGGCACAGTACAATACAGTGGAAGTGGTAACAGTCGCTCAGTGCATGTGGCTTTGGTGGAGAGATCACTGTGAAGGACAGTAAGGTGAGAGTAAGGTGAAAGGAAGTTACGAGTCAATGCCTGAGAACATCTTCTCTCAGTTACTGCCTTTTTTGAACAATGCTGAAAAGTCAAATTTTGCAGCATCATTTCCCCTTCTTTTGTGTCTGTTTTGTTGGAAAAAACAGCTTCCAGCTGTGACTCTTGGCTTTCCTCCACCAGTGCAGATAAAAGTTTAAAAGCAGTCAGATTCGAAAGGTCGGTGATCCCCCTGCTATTCCACAAAACCAGCCTTGATAACCCCATGTCACAGGGAGGCAGGACCCTTCAGTACTCTCATTTTAGGAGCTGTTGCTCCTGAAAATTGGTGTGTGCTAACTGGAAAAATAATTTGTAGCACATCTGCTAATTTGGATGCATTAGTGTGCTCCTAAAATTTTGAACTTGGGAGCATATGAGGTCTTTGGAAAAAATGTTAGTGTATCACCCGGGGTTGTGGATCAACAAACAGCATCACTTTATTTTGAAATGAGTCACGAAAAATGATGGGATTTTCTTCAAGTGAATTTGTTGACAGTGAATCCAATTGTTATATTACCTTGCAGTGGCATTTTAATGTAACAGTGTGTGCAGATTGGTAATTATTACCCAAGTAGCAACATTAACCTTGGAGTTTTTCTCAAGATATTTTAAAAGCAGTGTAATCCCTAAGCCCCCCTGCTCTCTACTCCGATTGGCCAGTGTGTTAGTGTAACAGACGCTCTTCTTCAGTGAGCTACTGTGGTAGTGTAAACGTAATGTGACATTTTCTGTTTGTGGAGGTTCTTTTGAGTTTTTCAGAGTTGCAGCACTTCTGCTATGAATACCCGGGGGGAAACGGTGCATACCAGTATGGCAATCGTTGTGTGGATACACAGATTGTCAAGAGGCAAGTTACGATATATTGCCATTTAGACGTGTTGAGCACAGCCTATAAAGGCCACAAGTGATTGGTCTCTCGGTTATCATACTGAGAAGGTTTTGCAAGCGGAGGTTGATTCACGTACGCTTTCTGTTTTAAAGTCGTAATGTTCAGGTAACGTTTTGGTGCTCTTGAACACGCCCACTGCCCCCGGACAGCGCGGTTACATTACAGTCGCTTAGCGTTCGAGGTGGAGGCATGAGCAGGCCTGTCTGTGAGGTCTGCTTTTAGTCAGGAACTGTGCTCGCGGTGTTTCTTTCCTTCTCCTTTCTTAAGTAAAGCCACTCTGCTGCAGGCCACTCCTCCTCCTCCTCCTCCTCCTCCTTTTCCTCCTCCTCAGGAAGGAACAGGCCTCAGCCTCTGCTGAGCTGACGCTAGAACGTGGGGGCGCCGCTTCCTTTTGGAATGCCGTCCCAGCGCTTTCGGTTCGAGCGGCTGAGCGAGCGGAGCAAGTCGCGTTGCCCCCCCCTCCCTCCCGCGCAGCGCCCCCCACGTTCGCTCGCCAGGCAGGAGAAACAATACAGTGCGAAACGAGCGGTTTCGTTTCACGCCTCTAATCCCGCTACTGAATGGAGGTCAGGTTGGGGCAGGTCTTGCTCGCCCTCGGCGTGCGTGGGTAGTGTGGCTGTTGTGGTGACAGTTGGCCAGCCTGCGGTTACAGCCTCCCTCAGGCGGAGAGGGAGAGAGAGAGAGAAAGAGAAAGAGAGAGAGAGAGAGAGAGAGAGAGACGGAGAGAGAGATACAGAGAAACAGAGAGAGAGTGATACAGAGAGACAGACATACAGAGACTGTGCGACAGTGAGAACAATAGGGAATACCGTTCTGTATAGAGAAACTGCGTACTTGACCTGTACTTCCCCGGTCCCTCCTTCCCCGTCTTCCTTTTTCCTCCCTGTACCCCTCTGTATTTATGGCTGTGGTGTTTAAACACAGTGGGACTTCTGCTTCTGTGGTGGCCCGGGTGTGAGAGAGCGGCTCTTAGCTTTGCTCTCCAGCTGGCTGTGAATCCTTCGCGCATGAATGGGCCCCACGCGTCTCCTTCCTCTCTCTGGCGCAGGACCCAGCCCAGACCGCTGTCCAAATGCTCTTCAGGGCGGTGCTTTGTTACTCTGACTATCAGGCTCCAGGGATTACTGACTTTCCTAACTCTGCCAATGCCTTCAGGCTTTCAGCACTCGGGCACGAGTGAAAAGAAAGCCCATTACGACAGCGGTGCAGTATAATTGTTAGGGGGACGGGTTTTTAACTCTGACCCTGCAGGTTTGATTCCTTGTTTTATTCTTGAGTAAGGTGCTGAACCACAGTTGCTTCTTGCACAAATGGATTGCATGTTTTTAACAAGTAAGCTGTGAGTGTCTGCCTAAACGTAGGCTAAACGGTGGAGAGCTCACCAGCCCCCTCCATTTTGCTGTCTTAACAGGAAGTTATAGACTGTGATTATGCACTTCCTTTGTGAAGAGCGAGGCACCAGACTCTGCAGCTCTCTGTGTGCCCTCGGCAGCTGTCTTGGGCCACAGGCTGGGTCTGTCTTCCCCGCTCATAGAGCGGTTCTGTGCTGGAGCAGCAACTCCGTAGGTCCCCCAGCCCCCCTCCAGCCACTGGAAACGCACCCGATTGCTCTGAATTCCCGCTCGTGCAACACTGAACTCTGAGAAATTGTTGGGAGTTTACTGGCCCTAACCTGCACTACATCTAACATCTTACTCTTCACCCTCAGACCCACCTTGTAAAGCATCTACTATGACACTTAACTTTATATGTTCCAGTTTATGTACTGATTACCACTATTGGTTATGACACTGAAGTCTTGGACTTGGACTTGGCCTAGGCCTTGACTTGGCCTTGTGTGTGCGAGTTGTATTTTTGTCAGTTGCTCTGGATAAGAACATCTGCTAAAAAGGTGTTTATATAGTGCTGAGCTCCTTCTTGCAAAAGACCAGTTTCCTTGCCCACCTTAAAGTAATAATCTCAAAGATTTTCATTAAAATAAATGTCTGTTAAGTCACTATCTATCGCCGAATTAGGTAACACAATGGTGATTGAGCCTATTATTATATTAATTTATATTATTATTATTATTATAATTTATGATTAAAGAACTGGGTGTCTGTGGCGACATTCCCGGGGAAAAAATCACAAGCGGTGCATAGTTAGTGGCGCGTTTTCCATCAGTGGTTGGTCCGCCTGAGAGGGTAGGCGGAACTAACGCAACAGGCTCGCTCTTCAACTCACTTGTGTGTGAGCGGCGTACTGTTTTTTCAGGTGTCTGCATGCGTTACAATAACAGAGAAAAGGGGGGTGGGGGGAGTTATGGAACCCTAAAAAGTTTTTGTGTAACATGAGAGATCATATTCTTTGTTGATGTTGATTTCGTATTACATTTAATGGCAATGTAACTTTACTAAATTACATAGCTATTTGCACAGCTATCGCTAGCTACCGGACCATGTCAAGAAAGACAACATTAGTTTAGACAACGTTGCGCACAGTATCCATCCCTCATATCAGGTAACGTTGCGTTAGCTAGCTAGCTAATGTAATTAACACAATCTAATGTCAGCTAACAATTAGAAAAAACGCTAGCTAACGCTACCGACCGGTACCGACCTCGCAAATTGTCTGTCGAATGCAATGCTACCTTGTTGCAACGTTGCAGTGTAGCTAACTAAAGGCCAGTTCAGATCAATGATTTGCAACGAGACTGGATGCAACTTACAAAATTCCAAGACGTCTGATTGTAAACGTTCTAAAACTGCACTTGGCGATTTGACAAGGTCGGTCTTTTAAAACCTCAGGGCAGGCAACGGCTCTGCTACTAGCCAGTTCACACCGCTGCAATTTTCTCTGCAACATTCTAAAACCGTTTAGCCTCGTTGCGAATCATTGATCTGAACTGGCCTTAACGTTACCGTTATTTACATTGCCATCAAGTTCATCAATATATTATAATGATCGGAATAAAGCCGGGGTATGTGGAGCAGAGCTGGCTTTAGAAGACGTCGCGCAGGAGAAAATTAAATAAAAGAATACGGCAGTATGGATTAGCATTGAAATCTCCTTTGTTTTTGTTTTATTCTTCTTGTTCTGATTGCTAATTTAACACCCAGCTCAGCTTTATTCTCAAACAGTTTAGCTAGCAAAACCAGAAAAACCAGGGGTAACATTTTGCAAGGCAGTTGTTTCAAAAATACTACAGAACAATCATTCATGAAAAAGACTGCTTATTGTGCGCGAGATACATAATTGCACGAGCCACAGCGAATCCCGCAAATTCTTCTCTGCAGTGTAAAGATGTTCATACCGGGCAAAAGGTGGATAAAGAACGTTTGCAGAAATTGATCATCACTAATTCTACCCCAGGTTTGCTACGGCATTTTAACCCAGCTCGGCAGTGTAAAGACATCTTAAGTTAGCCTAATGTTAGACAACGAATGATTATGTACATACCGTTACTTTTATAACAACCGTTTTTTATTCAGTAAATAGTAAGTGGTTATAGTTGGCGTGCCAACTGACTGACGTCACACAGGCGACACTGGTTGGATCCGGTTGGATCTCTGGGAAGTGAGGTCCAAAAACACACCTGCAATTACCACTTCTCGCCATTGGTACTGCCAAAGAGAACGAAACGGAAATCTTCGAGATTGTAACTAAGTGTTTCACCGGATATTTCGGACCTAACTTGTCAAACCTTGAGCAAAGACTCTGTGCTGCCATCGCATGCTACTCCTGCCAGTCACAGGCTTAAAGGGAAATGTAAAATACATTTTGATGGCACATTGGTAATATGGTTAAAAAAGACATGTCAATTGCAATGTATACATTTTCTAGATATTCGTCTCCCATTGTGTAAAAATTGACCTGAGTGCTGCAATCACCAGGACAACTGAACCCACTGTCAATGTAGCCGAGTCATAAGCATAGCCAAGGCAGAGGTGTGTTTTCGATACACGGAATGGCAATTAAGATATCTAGACAATAGTATTATTTTTAACATTTCAACAAGGGACAATTAGAGTGTAGTTTCCCTTTACATTCTGTACAATTGGTGCAGGTTTTGCAACAGAAGTTTATTTCCAATGGGAAGCAGGGGAAAGAATTACCTGCAACCAATCAGGGAACAGATGGTCATCTGCAACCAATTGGAAAATAGCTAGAATTTTGGTGACGCACGCACAGGAACTTGCATGACAAACATGAAATGGCATATGTCTAAAATGCAAAAAGTGTCTTTAATATTAGGTTTGATATGTTGCTCAATATTACTGTGTTAGATGACATTATTGGTTGTCTATAAGCATTATTGGTTGTCTTTGCCCAAAATACGCTACTGCTAGGTTATCTTGTAAGAAAAATAAGCACTCAATGTGCTCCTAGTAATAGCAGCGTTTCGAATGGAACTCTTGTATTTGGAGTGTGAAAATGAACTTTTGTGACCACCAGTCACCACAGATGTTGCCAGGTCCACAAAACTGCGATAGACACTTTAATTATAAGCTATCATTAAATATTTATGGAGCACCTGTGGAACAGGCAGTTGGCAATGGAAAAAGGATAAAATACATACAAAATAAAATAAGCAGAATAAGATGATGGAACCAGAAGGGTAAAATCAAGTTCTTATAGATGAGCTATCTTAAATAGATTTCAGCTGAGCAATATAAAAATAAATTACACTTTCACAGAAGTGAAGAAAATAATCAGTGCCACCTGTGATTTCCTCAGGACCGTGTGTGCAGTTAAATCACAAAATGCCTTCAGAGATTTTACCAAAAAGGGCTGTGCCCGAGTTGCACTACCAATGTTGAGACAAACAGGATTTCACACTATCAGTCTATCTGTTGCATTTCTAGGCGTTGCTCCAGCAACCACAGAAACAGGCAAAGCATATTCGACAGGGTGCCCGCCCAGCCGTCTTTCCTTCTCAAGACGAACATCTGCCCTGAAATACGGCGGATAAATTGGGCACCAGCACAACTGGCCTCGTCTGTTAGTTTTGCGAAACTAATTAGTATTCAGAGATTAAAATGAAACTGTCACTGTACCATTGTAAGAATAACACGGTTTAGTTTTTTTTTTTTTTGTGGGCACTGAAGTTAATGCGCAGTTTTTTATCATTGACATCAGAGATTCTTTTTGACCGTTCGTGATGGCTGTCGCTGAGTGAACTTCCTGCCTATGTTCACGTGAGTGTAGATCGTTTATGGTGATGTTGTCATGAGGGAGGCTTCCATGATGGGCAGTGCCCTCAGTTTTTTTTGTGGCTAAGACATGCTCTGTGGCATTTCTCCGAGAGTAGCGTGTGGAAATAAGAGCACATTCTGCCTGGCAGTGTTAATAGTGCACTCTTTCAATTTGTGGGATTTGCTCTGCTTCCTGTAGTCTGAATGTGGACTAAGGCTGTGGCTGAAAATTGACATTCAGATAACTTTATTGACCATCACATGACAGAAATTTGCCTTTAGTAAAATACGAGCTAAAGATGAAAGTTAAAGCACAAACCGCACCATATGGCAAGCAGCTGAGTCAGTTAAAGATTCAGGAAACTGGATTCAAAATGTAGTTATACCCCCAGAAGGGACAATTGATAGTCATCTTAATATTTCTTTCAAGTAGTTAACCCAGTTATAACCATTAAATTGTAATAAACACTGTTGGATTATCGTGACCTGTTCAGCAGACGAGGACGGGGTAGGTGTGTTTCCTCCATTCGTTTAATATTCATAAGAATAAGACGCATCATATGTAAACCATTCCTTCTGGTTTTCCAGTGCACCATTAGACCACCCAAGAATACGAAAGAAAGCTCCATAATTCAGATAATTAATACCCATATTTAAATATCAGTGATATTGCAGCGGTCAGTTGATTCTGGATAGGCCTGTGTTCTATCTTAACATTAGCAATAATTTTTTAATCTTTACTTTTCAGATGAGTTTTAGTTTAAGATGACTAAAACACGAAAGAACTACAGTTCATGCCCATGCATGATAGAAGCGCAAGTTCATCCTCTGCAAAGCAGGGCTGTAGGGACCTGGACCATTCTATTTGCGCAATCATGAGGTCATTGAAAATCTACAAAAATAAGATGAAAGCCATGAACGACTTGCTAGCGTAAGACAAAGACAACCACAACGTGGGCTAAAGATTGAAGCAAACAAATAGAATAAAGCTTAGACCACCCTATAACCTGTTATGTTACACTACTAAGATGGAGCATGGAGCAAATGATAGCCTTACTAAAACGATACAATCACCTCAAAGAGCATAGGCCTACGTTTAGTCTAGGAGAAAGTAGAAATTGCAGAAATATTGACATCTTTCTTGTTTATTTTGTTTAAGTTATAGGCTAATGATACATGAGCTTCAATATGTTACGACTGATGTCTCCTCATAATGAACTGTATGTTTTAATGTTACTCCACAATGAACTGAATGGTTTTAAAATGTGTTTTTACAGTGTTTTCAAACTACTATCCTTAATGTGATTAACATTTGAAAAGTTATTGTTTAATTGTAAATCCTGAAATTGACTCATTTACTATCCTTAGAACATTAGTATTGAACTTGAAATTGTTTTTCATTCAATCAGTCGGTTTTCAGAAATCTTCATAAAAACACCTGCACTTTCAACCAGCTGACTGGACCAGAAATTTTGGCCAATTTCAAATGCCAACAGCACACCATAGGATAGAGATACAGACAAAATGACAACACATATTGAAAGATGAAGTATTGAAGAGTACTTTCCACTATAGTTTTGATTTTGTTCGTAAATAGTTTTTTGGCTACATTCCAAAGAAGACATGTTGTAAGTTTAACTTTTTCTGTGTTGACAATACAGCAAAAAGGCTGGTCATGTCTATTTCAAATGCCATTTACAGGCCATAGGATAGGAGTGGAGACAAAATGAAAATAGCTATTGAGAGCTAAGAGATTACAGATTTGAATAGAAAAAGTTTGTATTGTTAAGATTTTTTAAATATATATTTATTTATCAACAAATCATGAAGTGGGCTTATTTGGAACACCCATGGACTTAAAGGGTACGTTAGGTACCCATTAAGCCCATGCCAGACTTTTGACATATTTTGACAAATTAAACAATAAAAACATTAGAAATTGGTATAAATGAATTATTGACACTTCAAATGAGAGATTAGACATTCATTATAACTAAAATGTTCTCACCCTATATGTCGTTCAGTATTTTATTATGACACTTGTAGCAGAACCGGGATGAAATAAGCTAACTGTAACTGAAGCAGACTGAAACCCTTTTCACCCCACCCCCTAGCACTCCTGTCCAGTTGAATTGTTTCAGGTTTTTTTAATAGATAGATGTTCTTGGCTGGCATTGTTAGCGTGTGTTAAGCTGCTTGTGATTTAGCAAATACACTCACTGGTCTGGGAACGTTAGTAGCATCTGGTTCTGTTGGTCATATAACTCAAATGAGTGTTATTATCTCTCCTGTTGTACGTCACTCAAGATAGGAGTGTCTGCTAAATGTAGTAATGATGTAATGTGATGTGGTGCGCATTGTCCTTGCCCATTCCCCAGCCTGTAGACTGACCTCTTGCTGCTTTGTCTTCAGTGCCATGGCGTCCACGGTAACGCTGGAGGATGCCCTGTCCAATGTGGACCTTCTGGAGGAGCTGCCCCTCCCGGACCAGCAGCCCTGCATCGAACCCCTGCCCTCCTCCCTCATTTACCAGGTCAGAACCACGCCTAGGGCCACCTGGGTGTTGCTAGGCTGCTTCAGGATACGTGTTCTCGTACCTACCATGCAGACAAATATGGTAGCCATTTTCTCTCCACAAAGGTTCTGCCCGTTACTGTTTTCAGATTTCTCACCCTTATGACTGCTCTTGGTTCTGTCTGTCTGTATTTAAAATAAGCTCAGTGACAGCCACAGCATTGAGCTGGAATTAAAGTCTGTGGCCCACACATCTCACAGTAGGACTCTCCTCTGCCCCTCCCATACTGTATATACCTGCTGTGTATATGTGTATTTTAACATGGACTGCTAATGCCCCTAGTAGCCATTTCTGAAGTTAAGTATTGGAGTGCTGGGCCTAGGGTAAGATAACGTGTGGAAGGAGGCTCAGAAATCTCTGAAAATGAAATTGTTTATGAGTTATTTTAAATATATATGAATGTGTATATATTCTGTAATCTATATTAGTTCTGTGCAGCTCCTCTCTTGACTTACGTGTGTGTGTTTTCACCTTTTCATCAGCCCAACTTCAACACCAACTTTGAGGATCGGAATGCCTTTGTCACCGGCATCGCCAGATACATTGAGCAAGCCACCATCCACTCCAGCATGGTAACGCACGTCCCCCGCCCTCCTGCTAGCTCGCTGCTTCTGTGAGCGCTTACAGAAGGACGGCTTCAGTTTTATGGAGACGGGCTCGTGTTAATGAACTGGCTGTATAACTCAGCTTAATCTCTGTCCGTCTGTGCCCTGACCTGGGGAGGGAGCTCGGAGCCAAACTCACTTGCGGGAAAGAAAAGGGATTGTGGGAAACATCGGCGGCATCAGAAAGCTAGCTACGGCCCAGAGAGGGCTGGCAGGCCCCGTTTGGCTCTGTGCGTCGCCCTCGGGGAGTTTTCTGACACCTTGACCCAGCGGGCATGTGCCACCCGAGTCGCCACGGTGACAAATGGCTGTTACCGCGGTTTTACTGCGCGAGAATGGTGGCGCTTTGTGCCTTATTAGCGCAGGGTAATTGCTTTGCGAAGCTGAGTGATTTGAATCAAGCTGCACTTTGTATGCAGGGAGCAGCAGCACTGCACGCTTCGCTGAGGGCTTCGCTACATCAAAGGACCCTTTCACTCTGTGTGTGTGTGTGTGTGTGTGTGTGCGCATGCGTGTGTGTGTGCGTGTGTGTTTGTGTGTGTATTTGCATGTGTGTGTTTGTGTGCGTGCGTGTGTGTACGTGTGTGCGTTCGTGCGTGTGTGTGTATGTGTGTGTGCGCGTGTGTGTGCGCGTGTGTGTGTGTGCACGCGTGTGTGAGCGTGTATGTATGTGTGTGTGTGTGCGTGTGTGTGTGTGCACGTGTGTGTGAGCGTGTGTGCGTTCGTGTGCGTATGTGTATGTCACTGTGTGTGTGTGCACGCGTGTGTGCGTTCGTGCGCGTGTGTGTATGTGTGTGTGTGTGTCACTGTGTGTGCGCGTGTGTGTGTGCACGCGTGTGTGAGCGTGTGTGCGTTCGTGCACGTGTGTGTATGTGTATGTCACTGTGTGTGTGCGCCCGTGTGTGTGTGTGCACGCGTGTGTGAGCGTGTGCGTTCGTGCGCGTGTGTGTATGTATGTGTGTATGTCACTGTGTGTGTGTGTGCGCGTGTGTGCACGCGTATGTGTGTGTGTGTGTGTGTATGTGTGTCACTGTGTGTGTGTGTGCACGCGTGTGTGAGCGTGTGCGTTCGTGCGTGTGTGTGTATGTATGTGTGTGTGTCACTGTGTGTGTGTGTGTGCGCGCGTGTGTGTGCACACGTGTGTGAGCGTGTGTGCGTTTGTGCGCGTGTGTGTGTGTCACTGTGTGTGAGGAGGAAGAGAGAGACACTGAAAGACTTACGCTGGAGTGGAATGAGACCCTTGTTTATTCATCTGGAATTTGGAGCAATGCCAATAATATCCCAGGGGTCATGTACTGTGTATAATGGATGGATATAATGGATTGTATTCAGGATGATTTTGATTTGTATAGCGTATATTATGATGTCAAAATTTTTCATTAATTCATTCATTCATTCATTCATTCATTCATTTTTTTGCTGTCTTCATTTCAGTTGGCGATACATTTGAATTAAAATATACTGTGCATGCGTGTGTTTGGTCCTGTGATATCCACTCTGGTTTTATGGGTACAGTAAGAATAAATCTGTCATGGCATGGTGATCTGCTGGCTGTTCTCAAAGAGCCCACAGTAAGGCCTTTCTCTCTTTAGAATGAGATGCTGGAGGAGGGACAGGAGTATGCTGTGATGCTGTACACCTGGAGAAGCTGCTCACGGGCTATACCCCAAGTAAGGCTGTGTGTGCGTGCCTACGTGCGTTTGCTTGAAAGTGTTTGTGGCTGTTATGTGTGTCTGACACTGTGTCTTTGTCTGTTGTGTATGTGTGTATGTGTATCGGTCTGTGTCTGTGTGTTTGTATGTGAGAGACTGCATGTATGTGTATCGTGTGCATGCATGCGTGCATGCGTGTGATTTCACAGCTCTGTCTGACTGCACTGGTTCCCTGCTATTTCTCCTCTCTCAGGTAAAATGCAATGAGCAGCCCAACAGAGTGGAGATTTATGAGAAGACTGTGGAGGTCCTGGAGCCAGAGGTCACCAAGCTTATGAACTTCATGTACTTCCAGGTAACGCAGCCAGTCATAAAACAACAAGGCAGCTCTGATGTCTTTTTACAATCATAGGTGCAGACATGGCACTAGGGTATTTTTCATTGACTTAAATGTTTCCTAAGTATAGTGTTGGCCAAGCTTTTATTTTTACAGTTTGGAGCCATTTAACCTCATATTCTGAATTCTAGACCATTTTACTGTGATACAATGTCTGCAATAAATCTGCAATAAGAAAGAATGCCTGCTACAAAAGCACAGTAACAGTGTTCCTCCTCCTCTCCCTCCAGCGTACCGCGATCGATCGTTTTTGCGGAGAGGTGCGCCGTCTGTGCCACGCCGAGCGGAGGAAGGACTTTGTGTCGGAGGCGTACCTGCTGACCCTGGGGAAGTTCATCAACATGTTCGCCGTGCTGGACGAGCTCAAGAACATGAAGTGCAGCGTGAAGAACGACCACTCCGCCTACAAGAGGTAGCCAGGCCACGCGTTTCCTCCTGTGAATTACCCAGAATTCACTTCCCGTCTGTACTGACTTCCTGAAGAAGCTTTTCTCTGTGTTACAGAAAGCGACCCAGTTTGGAAGTTCCTAAATTTTGCAGCCTCAACCCACTTAATTAGCCGTTCCGTTTTCTGCAGCTTGCTGCCTAACGTTACGTACAAGATAAGTTGTACAGTGTAATAATGCAGTTTTTTTTTTAAAAAGAGAAGCAGTACATTCTGCCCTCCTTTTGTATTTTTTTTTGCTTTATTCCGACGGATAGAAATCAGAGAGGAACAGAGAAGGGATGACTGCTCAGATGGTGCCATGCTGGGGTTCGAACCCTGACTGCACCGGGGAGTCTCATATGGCACAGGAGTTGGGTGCCCTATAGACTGCCCCATGTGCACTCATGGGTGCACTTTTCAATGGACAAATTCACACAAAAAAAAAAAAAAAATACTTTTACCGTATACACATGATAAAACGGCCAGACCATACATATGAAAAATGTATACTCATTTTTCCAAAGACACAATTATTATTATTTTGGCCAAAAATTCACAGATTTTTTAAAAATGTTTTCTGACTGGCCTCATAGCATTTCTCAGCCGACCAGTATATCCCATCTGAGAAACCAGTCACTTAGTTTAAACAATCTGCGAGAATGAATCAAGTGTAAGATGCTTCTCTGGATATCGTGTCTTGTAAAACTAATGCATATCAGATTGCTAAGGGCCAAGAGATGGCAGCATTGATCCACCGCTTGTGTCATTGCAAGAGCAGGCGACCCCCGCCTACTGTAGAAATGGCTTCGGTATCTGATGTTTGCTGTCATGCTGTTCAATTCATCATTTACTATTTAGTCATTGGCAGAAGCTTTTAGCTAATAGCTGTTTAGAGAAGTGCATTTCACGTGGCAAGCAAATGGCACAAGAGCTAAAAATAAGATTCCATACTCTCTGTGCCATTGTCAAAGTGCATGCCTCAAGACCTCCAAGATAAAGGGGGCAAAATAGTTTTTTTTAGTTAGTTTGCATGCAAACATCGACTGCGTTTATGGTGCAGCTAAATATTAAACGGTGATCTGCATTCTGTACAGTTGGGTTGAACTCATGTTTCTTTTATAATTAAATACCTTTTCATTTAAAAGCTTTAATGGAACAGTCAGAATTGCACAGGCTTTAGGAGTGGTGCAGCAACAAAAATGCTCCGTCTCAGTCCAAGCTCAGTCTGAGTAGAGTTTATACTGGAGCAGCAGTCCTCCCAGTCTTGAATGGGTTAGGAATCTGGGGCAGTATGCATAAAATGATTTTGGATCTGGGTTTCCCTTTCATATCCTTCTGCACTCCTGATCTCCTGCTCACATGTGTTATGAATAGATACAGTGCCATGTAAAAATATTTGCCCCCTTCCTGATTTCCTCTATTAGTGCATATGTCACACTGAATGGTTTCAAATTTTAGACAAAATGTAACATTAGACAAAGGCCACCCGAGTAAACACAAAACACATTTTTTAAATGATTATTTCATTCATTTAATGAAAACAGTTGTCAAACACCCATATCACCCATGTGAAAAAGTAATTGTGCTCTTTGTTACTCAGTCAACCAAATTGAATTGATAATTAGATTGAGCTGATTGAACACAGCTCCGCTTGATTGTAGCCAGGCCTGTTAAATCTAAACCTCGCTCATATTGAACATTACCATCAGTGAAGTGGTCTCCACAAAGTTTCTTCAAGCACACTGTGCTACGATGAAAGGAAATTCCAGAAGAGATGAGGGGAAAAAAGTTGAAATATATCAGTCTGGAAAAGCAAATTCTAAGGCTGTAGGATTCTACCAAACTACAGTGAGAGCCATTATCTCCAAATGGAAAACACTTGGAACAGTGGTGAATCTTTGGCCACTCTAGCCTCAGCTAAGGTCAGTGTTCAGGACTCCACAATAAGAAAGAGACTGGGGTAAAAATGGATTTTGTGGGAGAGTAGCGAGGTGGAAACCAGTGCTAACCAAAAGAAACATCAATCTTCTCACATTTGCGAAAAAGCACCTGGATGATTCCCAGGCCTTTTGGGATAATATTCTATGGACAGATGAGTCAAAAGTTGAACTTTTTGGATGACATGGGTCCCATTATGTCTGGTGTAAAGCAGATGCAGCATTTCACAGTAAGAACATCATGCCTAAAGTCAAACATTGGGGTGGTGGTGTGATGGTGCAATTAAAGTTTTGGAGTGGCCTGGCTGCAGTCCTGACTTGAACACAATAGAGATGTGGCAGGACCTGAAATGAGCAGTTCATGCTTGAAAGCCTACAAATTTGTATGAATTAAAGCAGTTTTATGAAAAAATGTGATATCAAATTATAGAAAGCATTTGGTTGCAGTCATTGCTGCTGAAGGTGGTATGATCAGTTATTAAGTCTAAGGGGGCGACTAAAGGGTGTTATGGGTGTGTGAAAACATTTTTAATTAAATAAATGAATAATTTAAGATGTTTTTTTGCTCAGGTTCCCTTTGTTTAAAATTGGATTTTGTCTAAAGACCTGAAACCATTCAAATGTGCAATAATAGAGGAGATCAGGAAGGAGGCAAATACTTTTTCATGGGACTGACTGCAGGGGCTGGAGATCCTGCACAGGCTGTGGTAGTCCCGTCTACAGAGACCTTGGCTCTGGAATATCAGCCCAGCAGCAGATGTGCCATTTCATTGCATGGCATCATGTTAATTTGGCACACTCTTATCTGCTGTTTCTCAGACCTGCTGTCACAGCCTGTAACACTGATCCTGTTTCTCCCTCGTGGGGCACACATATATACAGTGTCTCTTTCTTACTTAAACACATTCTCACTCTCTCTCTCTCTTCCCCTCGCACCCTCTCTCGACCCACTCCCTCAGAGCTGCCCAGTTCCTCAGGAAGATGTCGGAGCCCCAGTCAATTCAGGAGTCTCAGAACCTGTCCATGTTCCTGGCCAACCACAATAAAATCACCCAGGTAGCTACCTCCACCCTCCACACACTACCTGTATGAACTAGCACACTCTGCTCACTACCTGTATGAGTTAGCACACTCTCCTCACGACCTGTATGAGCTAGTACACTCTCCTCACTACCTGTGTGAGTTAGCATACCCTCCTCATTACCTGTATGAGTTGGCACACTCTCCTGACTACCCGTATGAGTTAACATACTCTCCTCACTTCCTGTATGAGTTAGCATACTCTCCTCATGACCTGTATGAGCCAGCACACTCTCCTCATGACCTGTATGAGCCAGCACACTCTCCTCACGACCTGTATGAGCTAGTACACTCTCCTCACTACCTGTATGAGCTAACACACTCTGCTCACTACCTGTATGAGCTAGTACACTCTCCTCATGACCTGTATGAGCTAACACACTCTGCTCACTACCTGTATGAGTTAGCATACCCTCTTCATGACCTGTATGAGCTAGCATACTGTCCTCATTAACTGTATGAGTTAGCACACTGTCCTCACGACTGGTATGAGCTAGCACGCTCTGCAAACAACCTGTATGAGCTAGCATACTGTCCTCAGGACCTGTATGAGCTAGTACACTCTCCTCACTACCTGTATGATTTAGCATACCCTCCTTGTGACCTCTATGAGCTAGCACACTCTGTACATGGCTCCACTCTCCTCATGACCTGTATGAGCTAGCACACTCTTCTCACGACCTGTATGAGCTAGTACACTCTCCTCACTACCTGTATGAGTTAGCATACCCTCCTCATGACCTGTATGAACTAGCACGCTCTGCAAACAACCTGTATGAGCTAGCACACTCTGTACACGACCTGTATGAGCTAGCATACTCTCCTCATGACCTGTATGAGCTAGTACACTCTCCTCACGACCTGTATGAGTTAGCATACCCTCCTCATGATCTGTATGAGCTAGCACACTCTGTACACTACCCCACTCTCCTTATAACCTGTATGAGCTAGCATACTCTCCTCACGACCTGTATGAGTTAGCACGCTCTGCAAAAGACCTGTATGAGCTAGTACACTCTCCTCACACCTGTGACTGATTGTAACCCGAGGGCTTCCTCTGCCCTACAGTCTCTGCAGCAGCAGTTGGAGGTCATCAACGGCTACGACGAGCTCCTCGCCGACATCGTCAACCTGTGCGTGGACTACTACGAGAACAAGATGTACCTCACACCCAACGAGAAGCACATGCTGCTTAAAGTAAGCTCCGCCTCCTTTTTAGAAACCAAGAATACCGTCTTTGCTACCAGTGCCATCCTGTGGCAGGATTTGGATTTTCAAAACTAAGCGGATTAATAATGTAATCGACCAATTAAGCAATTAATCAATGAGCTAACTGATACTTTATCTGTACTCCTTTAGTTATTTTGCACTGTTTATGGGTTCATGGCTTACGACTTATATGTATGTATGTATGTATGAAGCTGAATTTCTCATTCAATGTAATGTCAAGCAGATGAGTTTTTCCAATTGTTGTTTCTGACAATGCTTTGTGCAGGTCATGGGTTTTGGTTTGTATCTGATCGACGGGGCCAATAGCAATATTTACAAACTGGAAACCAAGAAGAGGATAAACCTGTCCAAGATTGACAAGTTTTTTAAGGTGAGGGTTGCTTGCCTGTCTTCTGTATTTGTGTTTGTATGCTTGCTTACGTATACCTGTTTATTTGTTCCTCTTGCATGAGTGTATTTGAATGCATGTGCATTTTAGTTTTTTATATGCATCTGTTGCTGGTGTGTGTGTTTGGTCTGATTGTGCATTTGAGAGTGTGTAATAGAGTGTGTATTTTTGAGTGAGTGTGTATGTGTTTGCGTGAGAGAAAAAGACTGTGTGTGTGTGTGTGTGTGTGTGTGTGTGTTTGAGAGTGAAAGCAAGCGTTTGAGTTTGAGAGATTGCTTTCTCGTCTCACTGTCTCCATTGTACTGAGTGCACATCAGGTCAGTAATCAGGAATCACACCTGAGTTCATCCCCGGCTACACCCCCTCCCCCCCACCACTATCACTGTCACTTGCCTGCCAGCTGTCCTTCTCATTGTGAAAAGAAGATGCTCAGTTCCTGTTGCAGACCTGCACTGCCACTTGTCTTTTTTAATTTTCCTCATATCTCTTGAGCATAAAATGAAGAGAAAGCTGGCTGTTAGGTTCATTTCCTCCCTCCCCCCTCCACCCCAGGACGTGGAAGATGTGGCAATAGGTTTGGAAGAGCAGTCAATTCGCCTCCCTCCCTCTCTCGCTCTCCTTTTCGTTCTTTCCCTCTCCCTGTCTCATTCTCTCCCTCCCTCTCTCTGGTTTGTCTCCCAAACCTGGGGGGGGAGGCTTGGGGCTGGGTGCTGGGGGGCTGGGGGGCTGGGGCAGATGAGCATTATCTGTGCACGGTTTTTGAGTATTCGAAACGGAAGATGAAAGTCCCTCTCTCTCCCTGTCTCTCCCTCTCCTATCCTGTCTTGTTTCACCAATCGCCAACAGCAACTCCAGGTGGTGCCGCTCTTTGGTGACATGCAGATCGAGCTGTCACGCTACATCAAGAACAGCGCGCACTTTGAGGAGAACAAGTCCAGGTGAGACGGACGAGCACGGGCGCCACCAGCCTTGGAGGGTTTCACTTTCAAAGTGACAAGCCCCTTCATTTATCATTAACAGTTCTGTGTTGTATGTATTTATTGTTATTTTTGGTGAATTTACATGTTGTGTCAAAAGTTACACATTTCCAAGGCCTAAATTGGCTGGCTTGAATTGCAAAGGAACCAGTAAGCACCGAAGCCATCAAAAGCACTGAAGCCATCAAAGATTTGAGTCTCTTGCAAAAGGGCATGTATGCACAGTGAACCTACCCTATATAAAGAAAAGTGAATAAATAAAATAAATAATAAATTGTGAATTTCTGCCATGGGGCAGGTGTACCAATGGGAGCTGGTCAGTGAACGCTAGACTTCCCTTGTCTCTTTGCCTCTGCTCCTCAGGTGGTCCTGCACGTCGACGGGCAGCAGCCCCCAGTACAACATCTGTGAGCAGATGCTGCAGATCCGCGACGACCACATGCGCTTCATCTCTGAGCTGGCGCGCTACAGCAACAGTGAGGTGGGTGTCCCTCTCAGCCATGTGACCCTCGCTCCAAGTCTCAGTCAGAGTGTTAAAACTGTGGCCTGAAGTTTTTATGCCTCCGTGACTGCACAGCCGTGGGAATTTCTTCACATTTGGCACAGACGTCCACTAGGACTCAGGGATGAACTGATTAAATTTTGGTGGTCAAAGGTCGAGGTCACTGTGACCTCACAAAATGTTTTTTTTTTCCTTAGCAAAGGCATACAACCGGGAGGCGGTATTTATAGTTAATTATTATTTTTTTATTGCTTATAACGTACATAATGCATGTGATTAAAGCCATGGTGTGCATGCAGCCAAAATAATATAAGTTAAATTAACTTAATAGCTTTTGGAAAAAAATCACTTTGCAAAGCAAGGGGCCCCAACGGCGTTAATGACAGAAAAACATGTATGTAGTTTCGTCTTGTTGTAGTTTGAAAGTGTCCACATCCTGATATGACGGAGGTTATATCCTCTCGTTCTTCTCGCACCTTGAGTTGTGCTGCTGATTAAAGAGGAGCTGAAGAAAACGTGTTCAAAGTGTTCCTAATTAACGGCTGGAGTTTAAAATCATTCCTTTTGTGTGTCGCTGTGAAAAGGCCCCTGCTGGGCCGGCCTATAAGAAGGCGGTTTGATGTCGATTGCTTCTCGCCCAAATTGGAGTGGGCTACAGTTCTCTTGCATGAATATATATATATTCATTCGGGTCACAGTATAGAGAATCATCCTCCATTAGGGTCACAGAGTAGAGGATCATCCTCCATTAGGGTCACAGTGTAGAGGATCATCCTCCATTAGGGTCACAGTGTAGAGGATCATCCTCCATTCGGGTCACAGAGTAGAGGATCATCCTCCATTAGGGTCACAGTGTAGAGGATCATCCTCCATTAGGGTCACAGTATAGAGGATCATCCTCCATTAGGGTCACAGTATAGAGGATCATCCTCCATTTGGGTCACAGTGTAGAGGATCATCCTCCATTTGGGTCACAGTGTAGAGGGTCATCCTCCATTAGGGTCACAGTGTAGAGGATCATCCTCCATTTGGGTCACAGTGTAGAGGGTCATCCTCCATTAGGGTCACAGTGCAGAGGATCATCCTCCATTTGGGTCACAGTGTAGAGGGTCATCCTCCATTAGGGTCACAGAGTAGAGGATTATCCTCCATTTTGGTCACAGTGTAGAGGATCATCCTCCATTTGGGTCACAGTGTAGAGGGTCATCCTCCATTAGGGTCACAGAGTAGAGGATTATCCTCCATTTTGGTCACAGTGTAGAGGATCATCCTCCATTAGGGTCACAGTGTAGAGGATCATCCTCCTTTAGGATCACAGTATAGAGGTTTGTCCTTCATGAGGGTCACTGTTTAGGGCATCACCTTGCATTAAACTCCCAGTTTTCAGCCTCCATTTTGGTCTCCACCTCCAGGTGGTGACGGGGTCTGGACGCCAGGAGTCCCAGAAGACTGATTCTGAGTACAGGAAGCTGTTTGACCTGGCCCTGCAGGGCCTGCAGCTTCTGTCCCAATGGAGTGCCCATGTCATGGAAGTGGTGAGTCTCCCAGCCGTCGGATTAGTCAGCCACTTCGCATGGTCACATGGCACAGGGTGGGCCTTTGGCCTCACTCCCTTCCTTTGTCATTTCACTCATCTGAAGTAACGACTGATTGGCCAGTTGGTTTCTGCTATATTGCTTTCCCCTGTCCATGCTCTGTAGATCAGGTGAAGGGTGAAAATGAAGGAGTGATGTCACTTTGCAGTTTTCAGACTCAGCCCTCGCCTTTCTTGGTGCCTCTTAGCTTTCTTCTGCCCTGAAGTGGGTTCTGCTGTTGTTTCTTTTTGAAGTTTTTCTCTGTGCTTGAATTAAGCTTAAGAAAAGCTGAGAGCTCTCTCAAATTCCCTGACAGACTTTAAAACCTAAAGTTTGTTCAATTTCAAATCATGAACTGAAGGGGGGTGGGTTGGTTTATCCTCTCAGAACTCATGCAGTACTTGTGATAAGGGTGAATATTTGACAGCCTTGTTTTGGTTTCTTGGTGCGTCCCAGTTTTTCAGGTCACTGCTTGTTTCTGCTGTCCCCAGGTCAGAAAGCTAATTCTTGGTTTAAATCGTCATATCAGTTCAAACGACTCTTTGTGCAAACCCTTCAGTTTGGATTCAACGGCATGTCAGATTCTGCAGTGACAGTGGAACGCTCTTTCACAGATGCCCACACAAGTCACACAAGCGGATTGTTTTATTTTCCCCGGATTTTTCCATTTGTTCCTGTATATGTTGTGTTCACTGAGTGACAAATGCAAACACTGCCATTGGAATTCCCAGAATGCT
The DNA here is from genome assembly GCF_013347855.1 of Anguilla anguilla. NCBI lineage: Eukaryota > Metazoa > Chordata > Actinopteri > Anguilliformes > Anguillidae > Anguilla > Anguilla anguilla. The sequence continues at coordinate 26,941,838 of NC_049203.1, read as the reverse complement.
TTGCACTGGAGCAGACAGTTGACTATTAGGGCTTTCTTAGCCAGCAGTTAGCCAGGAATTCATGGTTTTCTGGAAATCTAGCTACTGTTGGCAAATGTTTACATTAGTGAGAAGCGTTAATCAGGGTGCTTCTTTTTTATGCAAGAGATGTCGATCGCAGAATAATAAAAATGCATTCCATATTTGGATACATTATTTATAATGACAGACAAAGGTCAGGTTATTTTGAATGTTGTTTGCCTGCTAGATGTCTGCACAGAAAAATTTGGAAAGGATTTTAACCAGGAACTTGTGTGGAGTTGTTGTTAATACTGCTTTGGGGCAGTGTTGTTTTTGTCATTTAAAATGATGACAATTTTTAGTAAAAATATAAAATAAAATTTAAGTGCATCAGCAGAGCTTTGATGTTATTAAATGAATTTAAGCCCATTATATTTGCATAAAGCTCAATGCCATCAAGGAATATCCAATTCTTCTCAGCTGCTTGTGGGTGAGAAATAAAAGAATACGCAAAACTGTGCATGTTTTATCAACGTTTTGTCAGCTCTACACTGACACTTGGAGAATATTCACATGAAAGATCACACACATATGCAGTTGGGTGGGATTGGATAGCTGTAATTACTTCTGTTCAAATAAAATGTTATGCCCAAACAAATGCATGCAGTTACCAATATTTATTTAACTCAACCAAGTTTAATTAACAAAAACTGTGTTTTTTAAAATAATTTTATGTTTTATATTAATCTTTCATGTCTTTGTCTTCAGAAAAGTAAAGCTGCTTTGTGACAGTGATGTTCACACTGCAGCTGGACATTGCTGTATGCACATGTGAAGCAGTGTTCACTCATGTAAAAGGGACATGCACTGTCACAACTGAAGTATAGTCAGAAACACTCTGAGTATGTTACAAAGTATTTTATTGTCATGGCATTGACTAGAGGCAGGCCATTAAATGTGGCAAAACATTTAGGAAAAAAGTTAGGACTAAAATACTTGGTATATCCCATATACTTTTTGTCAACTAAAATAAATATGATTTTTAGTTATTTTTGTCTTGAACAAAATGAATACAGAATGCATGACTAAAATGTAAAAACTGAAATGCATTTTAGTCAGAAGACTTGAGACCATGAGTAAAACAAGAACTAGTGGCAAAAACAACACTGCTCTGGGCCCATGGCTGTCGATACCCCAAAGATACGTATCATTGCAAATTCATGGTTTTTGGATAACCTTAGTTTTTAGTGGGTTTTTAACACATAATTACACTAATGCTCACTAGCTCAGAGGCACAGTGAATTATAATCCTATAACATTATAACACTATAATTCGTTGAAGCACATTGGTAAGGCCTGTCTGGTTTCTTTCTGCTGTTCTGTCTCCTGCTCCATCTCTTCCTGTTACCCTGGGAGATGAATAAACTTTTAGTTTGTAATTTATATTTAAGCCAACAGCAGTCGTGAGTTACTTAGTCTCATCTGATCAAAAGGGACAGGTCTGTGCTTTCACCATAAAGATGACTGACTGGCTGAGGTAATCATGGTTTGGCTTTTATAACATTTGTTGAAGGTAAAGAGCTCTTGCCTGCATATTAGGCAGTTCAAAGTTTTGTTGTATCTATTATTTAACAATCACATGTGATGTTCACTTAATAAAAAAAGCAGAAAAGTGAGACATTGAGGTTGTTCACTTTTAGGCTGTAATGTAGCCGACACAGAAAATGAAAGGAAATCACATTAATAAGCTACTGACAGCACTGTCTGCAATGAAAATTAGTTCCAATATAGGACCCAAAAATAAGAGGTGTCTTCAGACACATTAATTTTCTCTGCAGACATTGAGGTTGTTGGCTTTTGTCGCCTACACAGTGTATGAAAAGAAATCACATTAATAAACCACTGACAGTGCTGTTAGCAAGGAAAATTTATGTGGTCTGACATGCCCCTTATTTTCGAGTCCTGTATTAGCACTGATTGTGACAGTGGCTGTACAGGTTTTTTGTCAGTCAACCTATCGGTTTGACCCCACCCCTTAGTTGGTGGTTGTTAAGGTCACAGCGATGTCACTGTGGGTCTTGTCTGTCTTCTAACAGTACTCTTGGAAGCTGGTGCACCCGACAGACAAGTACTCCAACAAGGAGTGCCCTGACAATGCAGAAGAATATGAGAGAGCCACCAGATACAACTACACCAGCGAGGAGAAGTTTGCTCTGGTGGAGGTGAGTGGAGTCACTTACGTGGCTAAAAGCATCTGCTAAATAAATGTAATGTAATGAGTCTTCTTAGAACAACGAAAAATAAAAACGGGAAACTGTCAAATGAATTGCGTCCAAATTAATGGGAGCGAAACATCTGTTCATGCCTTAAACTTAGAAATATTTATAACTTCAAATCATTGCTCTGTATCTCAAATATCTCCTGGTAAACATTGTGTCCTCTGCGTAGTTTAATGTTGGTCAGTCTACAGCTGGGATCTCAAACTCATCCTGCAGGGTCACAGTGTACACAGGTTTTTGGTGCATTTTAGTGCTTTATTGAATAATTTAAGTCACAGATTAGCTAAAGGGCCCATACACTTTGATTGCTAGGCCTAAATTGGCTGCTGATTGAAAAGAAAATACAAAAACCTGCAGACACTGCAGCCTTCAAGACTTCATTTATAGCCATAGTCAATGGGAATAGGATTGCTTTAAGTGAACAGTGTGTTATGTGTATTTAATGTTAGAGACAAACACTAGAACCACTGGAGCTAGAATCTCTATTGTATGTGGCATATCTTTTCAGGCTGGTCCGAGTAGGTCTTGTAATTGATTGTGTATATGGCGACCAGTTCTTGTCTATGTAATGTGCCAGACTGACAGGTGACCGGATGTGCTGTTTCTCTCTGCCAGGTGATGGCCATGATCAAGGGTCTGCAGGTGCTGATGGGTCGCATGGAGAGCGTCTTCAACCACGCCATCCGCCACACCATCTACTCCGCCCTGCAGGACTTCGCCCAGGTCGCCCTAAGGGACCCCCTGCGCCAGGCTATCAAGAAAAAGAAAAATGTCATCCAGAGGTACGGATACCTGCATGGGACAAATAAAGCTTAGCTCAAAATGTAATGGTGACATCAGTACCCTCACAGTCTCCTAAAGAAGTTATTGTTGACCAGTGATGTGAAAAGGGGGCTTGATGCACAGAAATGCACACTGATGATCCAAATAAGATGGTAGTGTGACAGACCAGTGCAACTATAAGAACAAAAATGGCATATTGAGCAGATGCTTGGATTGTCTCCAGAATGAAGTCATTAAAAATATGCGGTATTTTTACACTCCATTTAGGCATCTGGTTGGGTTACACAGCTTAAATTCTTTCTACATGCAGTAAATTTCTACACCGGAATATTTTACTGTAAAATGTAAATATGTATAAAACGGGTCGTTTCGATCCTGGATGCTGATTGGCTGGGATGGCATTCTACAGTGATCATAAATCCGATACAATAACAGTTATTCAAACGGGCTGTTTGTATCACTCCATGGACGAACCGTAACTTACAAATAAATATTGCAAAATACATATTCTGTAATCAACTGTTTGTACTTTTGTTCCATTTGTTGTAACCGTTAATAGCAATATAGAAGCAATACAGCGCTCGAGGCTGTGCTGTATCGTGAGTGTAATCACAGATACCCAGGGGGTTGCTGTGGCCCACCGCATAGCATTGTGCCTAGCAACACCCCTGTAGCCGTGACTGTAGTGACGATACAGCTCTGCCCACAGTTCATTGGCTCTGCTTCTCATATCATATTGCTTAAATGAAATATAGGATGAGGAACATCAGTTGGATGAAGATGAGGTTTTGGTGCAATTAGTTTTCATTGTAATTCATTTGATGATTGTGGGAATTGACTTGTTATATTTTCCTTCCAGCTGTCTGCACTATGAATATCTGATAGGTGTCTCTTAGCTCTTGCAATTCTGATTATCATCCGCTTCCCTGAACCTGCCCTGTTTCAACGGCCTATTGTCATTGGCTGAGGTTTCTGGGATTCTGTCTCCAGTGTTCTCCAGGCTATCAGAAAGACCATTTGCGATTGGGAGACGGGACGAGAGCCCCACAATGACCCTGCGCTCCGTGGAGAGAAAGACCCCAAGGGGGGGTTCGACATCAAAGTGCCCCGACGTGCCGTGGGACCGTCCAGCACACAGGTCTGCCCCGTGTGCCTCCCTCTCAAATAGCCCCTCGGGGTGAAGGAGTACGCTTCCCTGCTCCTGGAGAGTCACGCCACAGCCTACTGGTTTTTGTTGCTACTCGGCACTACATTCTTTAATTAAGCATGTTGATTACACTGTCAGGTCGCTAAGGCGGTGTATTACAGAGGCAAGTTAGCCAACTAGCTATGTTTTATATCAAGTGAAATCTGATTGGTCAAAATCTCTGTAGTTTTTTTCAAAATAGAAGTTGTAAACTCCTGAATCTGGATTTATGTTTCTTGGTCCTAAATCTGTTACTGATTTTTTAAAATGTATTTATTTTTTAATGAAAATGAAACCCAGCAGGCTCTGTAGCTCTCCACAGTTGTTGACCCCCTGATTTAGAAGTTCCCATCAGAAGAGGCTTATTCAGCATGCCAGTGACCATTTCTCTCTCGCCCATAGTGTACCAGTGTGAGGGTACCTCTTATATCAGCAAATACACGATTCTTCCATCAAAGCAAAAAACAAAACAAAACCCTGATAAACTGATAAACTAATCTTGACTGTGAAATGTTGAATTGTCCATTGAAGTGGTATCACACAATTATAAGAGATGATGATAATTCTGAGCCTTTTCTTAAGGGATTTTCACTGTATGGTGTCTGTAAATGTACAAATGTAATCCCTTTGTTGTTTTCCCTATGAAAACTGACCTATCAATGGTCCCAATATGGGTCCCCCATTGAATCCAATTAGATTAAATTGTACGGTGTAACGTATTGATTTTATTCCTATAATTACTGTGAGAAGCATTTTGTGCATTAGTGCTCCACCCTCCCTGTCCAACAACCTCAATCCCATCTACAACACCCCCTCCCTCCCTTTCCCTCTCCCGCCACACCCCCTCCCTCCCTTTCCCTCTCCCGCCACACCCCCTCCCTCCCTTTCCCTCCCCTGCCACACCCCCTCCCTCCCTTTCCCTCCCCCTGCCACTCCTTGCACCCCCCCCCCCACCACAGCTGTACATGGTACGGACCATGCTCGAGTCCCTCGTCGCCGACAAGAGCGGCTCCAAGAAGACGCTTCGCAGCAGCCTGGAGGGGCCCACCATCCTGGAAATCGAGAGGTTTCACCGCGAGTCCTTCTTCTACACCCTCCTGCTCAACTTCAGCGGTAAGGCTGTCCCCGATGGCCGAGGAACATCCTTGCACAGCAGTGTAGCCTTCTCAACAGCTACAGGGTCACCACTAATGAATGCTCACCGCAGGCTACTGTAAGTGTATGTGCCGCCGGGCAAACTCTTAGCACCGATTCCTTGTTCGCGCTGCGTGGCTGGCACGGCGGACTGAAGCAGTTTCAGTTTCACTAAATGATTCCAACAGATCAGCTCTCTGGTGTAAAATGTTGGCATTCGGATCTCGCGTGTAAAGAAGCGAGGACTGAGTGAGTTTTTGTAGGCCCAGGCTGCGTTGTCCTTAGAATTTACACCGTGAGGAGTGTACTCAAGGATACATGCCTTTTTAAAAGCCTTCTCTTTTGAGTGCTTTTCTGACATTCAGTTATTTCAATTATATTAGACCCCCTAGTATTTTTGAATACTTGACCGAGGGTTGTTCTCTCTTGAGGTAATTTTGTGCTTGAATTGGCTAGCACTTCCCAAATCTCAGTTTGTCCATGTACTTCCAATTTGTTTAGTTTTTTTTTGCATTTAAAAAAGGGGACTTGTGTTTGCTAACTGGAGACATTTATTTCTTCTCTATACTGACTTTGAAGATGCTCTCAAAAGCATATCGAGCACACAAAAGGGTGAATTTAGGAAATCCTCTGCATAAGGGTCCGTCTTGCTCTATTCCTGACCAAACAGTCAGAGACTGGTCATGGTTGTCACCTGGGGTTTAACTTTTCTCCATTGGTCAGGTGAACACTTGATCATGTCAGTTGTCTGATCTTTCTCTCAGAGACTCTCCAGCAGTGCTGTGACCTGTCCCAGCTTTGGTTCCGGGAGTTCTTCTTGGAGCTGACCATGGGCCGCAGGATCCAGTTCCCCATCGAGATGTCCATGCCCTGGATCCTCACCGACCACATCCTGGAGACCAAGGAGGCGTCCATGATGGAGTAAGAGCTGGAGCCCCTGCTGTGCCCTCAGGAGAGGCGGGTCCCTGCTGGGAAACACACAGCTGGTTCTTTGCGCCACACTTTGGTGTGCCGCATTGATGCATGTCAAGTGCACAATCAAGATTCTAGACGGCAATTCAGAAACACAATCTTTTACACACACGCACACACAAATGTAAACTCACAAACACACACACACACACACACACACACACACATGAACTGAATATTGGCTGCTGAGAGAGTGCACCCAGTTAAAGACAGACAGAAAGTGTTCAGCGAAGGTTGCTCAGAGGTGCGTTGTCTACACAGGACACACATACACTCACCTACGTCATTAATTGCATAGCTTGCTAAGCTGCTGTCTCAGACCTTCACCTTTTGATCAAAAGATGTCACATTCTTTCCAATCTGTACAAATATGACACATTGAATTACGTCATGTTCCCTAAAGAAACATTTTGTTCCTCGTTTCGTTTTCTTTTCTATGTGGAAAGATGACCTAGGTGTCACTGCCTACAATTTTCAGAGAACTGTAGCAGATAACAATGTGGAGTTTATGAAAGCCATGCAGCGAACATGCACGCCTCTTTTTCCAGGGCTGAAATGCCCTTGTGGCTTGAGCACAGAAAACCAGGCAACAAAAGATTTGTTGAACGCTATTTACTGCAGGGTTCCCGCTCGTCCTGGAAAACCATGAAAACCTGGGAATTTATCGTCTAGTTTTCCAGTCATGGAAAACACCTGGAAAATGAGAAAATTTACAAAATGCCCTGGAAATATTTGTGAGGTCCTGGAAAATTGTAGCCTGGGCTATAAGTCAAGCTATTAAATTGTGTATTTAGAGCTGAGATTGCATATATAATTCTGTATTTTTCTCCGCTTTTCTCATTTTTATTAGCTGCTGAGTTTACACGGCAGCACAAAATTTTAAATGGTTATGGTACTTGCACATTGCCAACCCCTACGCCCCCCCCCCATCTCCGGACCGCCACCGGCTTTGGCCTACCATTGTCCATGTTTCATGTCTGTAAGTCTCCGTCATGGAAATTGTCCTTGAAAAGTCCTGGAAAATGATTTCCTAAAGTGAGTGGGAACCCTGCACGGTCAAAGCAAAAAAAGAAGAAGAAGCTCAGTATGGCAGAGAGGAGTTCCCTGAATCGCGTGGGGCTGGTTTGTGTGTTCCTCTGAGCTGAAAAGTGGCGTAGCCTGCGATGACCACCTGTCGCCTCTCTCTCTCTCTCTCTGCAGATATGTTCTTTATCCCCTGGACCTGTACAACGACAGTGCGCATTACGCACTCACGAAGTTCAAGAAGCAGTTCCTGTACGATGAGATAGAGGCTGAGGTACGACTTGCTTTCTGTGAGCAGCTGCGGTTTACAGCAGTCTTCTGCGCCTCAGCCCTTGATGAGTTGCTCCAGGGCTGGGGTCAGTTCTACTTCAGTCAGTAAAATCGAGACATTATTTTTCAGCTCACTTCAAGAATTTGAGAAATACCCATCACGTTTGAAGATTTTTCAATTAGCGAATTGAACTGAGATTGATTTTGTGATTTGACTGACTTTAATTGAGAGAATTAATTGACTCCTACTCCATTTTTTTATTGAACGAAATTTAAGCTGAAATGAACCAGTTATTTTTTTTGCCACAGTGAAATATAGCATTAAACCTGGGACAGTTGGAGATATCAGTGTTTTAAATGAGACAAACGAAGAGATGGTCATTTGGTGAGCATTTAAGCTGTTCAGATCTGTAGGTTTTTAGCTTGTCTTTACACTAGCAGTTCTCAGAGAAGCAGTGTTCAGAGGAGGCTTTTGTCTGTGCAATTGGTTTTTATTTGTGCCATCATTCACTCTTGAATATTCTTGCATAACCTTTTGATTCCCCTTAAATGTGCCTGTCCTTGTGTTTGATTATGTAAATGCATGAAAGTAAGGTCATTTATTGTGTTCAAGTCTAAAAAAAAGCACTTTCCTTATAAATCAAGTAAGAATTGACAAAGTGTTTTTTTTTTTTCATTCAAGGTGAACCTGTGCTTTGACCAGTTTGTCTATAAACTTGCTGATCAAATATTTGCCTACTACAAGATTCTCGCTGGAAGGTATGTGGCATCATTGTTGATAGGAATAGTGATTTGAAGATTGGGAAGTAAAACTGAATTATCTTGTTTCTTATTTTTTTAAATGAAGCACCTTTTTGGACGTGCTTGAATCCTACTGTTTGTGATGTTCATTGGTTGGCTAATTTTACCTTCTTTTCTGGGGTGTTAGCAAATTACACCACTCAAATATCGTAGACACAGTACAGAGATGAAATAATACAACAGCATTTGAAATATTCTCCTTTGATAATAGAACTGAGGATGGCTTTACAGATCCAGAACGCTATGAATAAATCATTTCTGCCTTTTTATTATTTGTACTGGCTTGGGTGTGCAGTTCATTACTTATTTCGGTAGGAAGACTCATGTGAAAATTGAGCTGCGTTGTAAGGAAATGGCTCGCATCATAGAGTCAGGCGTGGAAACAGACAGATTATGAGAGGAGATTGAAATGAACAAGATGAACCTGACTGTCAGTCACCGGAAGCTCACGTGAAGAGGGGAATTGGCAGTTAAAGTGCACAGGAAAAAGCCCGAGTTTAAATGGTAACTTTTATGTGCAGATTACCTGTGCGGACCACCCATCACGTCCCCTTACAATCCTAGTTGTAATAGTTCTGGTAATGTTCTTTGAAGACGTTGGCATTTTCTCACTCGCTCAACACTTTATTTAAACCCCTAACAAGCTTTGAGGGAGAAGCCCATTTATAATATGGCTGAGTTACAACTAAAATAAGAGGTAATGGAGATGAACATGTTGGGTAAAACAATTGTCGATAAAAAATCATAAAAATATTTTTTAAACAAAATTTAAAACAGTAATTAAAAGAATTACAGTACAAATCTATAAAATTCAACATTAGTTTTTAATCCTGGAGAAGAACCAGGAACATTAAGTAAAATGATTGCCCAAAAGCAATGAACTACACTAACCGACTAGGAACCTACTGAAACCAGGGGTGTCTCAAGAATGGCTGGTGTTGATGCAGGCTTTTGTTCTAGCCCGACTTTTTTCCTTAAAATAAATAACTTAAGAAAGGTTGCCAATGCCAGCTCTGGCTAGTTGCCTGTTGCATAATTGGTGGTACCGTAGTCCAGGGTTAGGGAGGGTTCAGTTGGTTGCGGTCTGCGTCTCTCCAGCGACCCCTGCTGGTTGATCGGCCTGAGTTGCATAGTTCACCTGAGAAGCTGCACCTGAAGCGCCTTCCTCCGATGCGATGTGGCTCTCGCCTCCTCACGCTTCCGAGGAAAACACGTGCTAGTCTGCGCTCTCCCACGCCAGTAGCGGTGGATCCAGTAACAAATGCCGATTCCAAACTGGGGGAGGGAAAAAAATTCGGTATTTCATAAGATTTCTGAGCCGAAACCCAGGCGGAAAATGTGTGCTAACGTACGTCTTTTTTCTGTGTTGCTTCGTGCCATCAGCCTGCTCCTGGACAAGCGCTTGCGAGCCGACTGCAAGAACCAGAGCGCCAACATCCCCTGGCCGGCCACCAACCGCTACGAGACCCTGCTGAAGCAGAGACACGTGCAGGTAGTGCCCGCGAGCGCTAACACACTGGGGCTTCCTGCACACCTTTAACATGAGGAGCCATGGCTATGGAGTCCTGATGCACATTTGGGGAATTTGGGGGAAAAAAACGACTGTTTCTTTCATTTCTGCAGTTTGTTAGCAATGTTGTTAGCAATGCTCAAGTAGGCAATAACTAAAAAAAGTAATGAGGGACATTATGTCGTTCATTACCCATCTGAAGAAATAATTCCACCTGATGTTGAATTTTCTTATTCTCTGCGGGTTATTTTAGAGAAACATGGGCGTTTGGGTTCACACGATGTGGACAACGCTCCCTTGTTATAAGAGCAAACATACATACACCAAAAAACTTCACGCAAGGTGCAGGGTGACAGGAACGTGTAAAGAATAAAATCAATTACTTGCATTCATGGTGTTTTATTCACCGTTGAAGTTTCGAGCCCCAAAGGCCTTGATCGGAACCAATGATGTGGACCCGATGAAGACTTGTGTTCAAAATGTTCACTGCTTGCGTAGGGAATTTAACATCTTTTCTGTTTGGGAGCATTAAGCAAGTCTTCAATTCTCAGTGCTCCCATGTTCCCACTTTGAGGAAAAACCCCGGGGGTATTTTGTTGCAAACTGGATGATACTGCTTTTCAGTGTGCTGATGTTAGACAGACTGGAAATATCCCGACAGCCTCTCGCTGTTCTAGTGGCGGGACGGAAGCGTAGTTGCGTGATTCTGTGGTTTCTGGCAGTTTGTTGGCATTGTGCTTTGTGATTTGTGGAACAGAAACCAGTGTTTTTTTGGACTTACCCCAGTCTGTGATCTGAGGTAGCTTTCTGCTCTTTTTTTGGTGGGTGTCATTCCTCTTCACTTGTATTTTACAGAAATACAATGGCAACAAGAGCATGAGGAAGTAGGGAACTATAGGGGGAGGAGGCATCCACAATGTTAAAATTTGTAACTGTCAGTTTGTTTGTCACTCAGTGCTAATAACCTAGCTGAAAGTTATTCTTTTATTTTAATGTTTTTTTGTAGCAATTTTTTCATATAGTTCATTTTTCCATCTGTCTCTTCATTTCAGCGATGTTTAAAAAACAAAAAAACAAAACTTGGTTTGAAAATGGTTTTCAGACCTGAGCCCCTATGGTGAGTGTAGCTCCTGTTGCAGCCAGTCAGTTAAGGTTGTCAAAAACATGATTGATTTTCTACATAATTCCTTCCTTCAGCCCATTGAAACAATGCAGTTTTGGCCCGTTGCCATTGGCTTCATCTTGTACCTCTTTATTTGGTTGGTTTACTTTGCTTTCTGTTGTTTGCTTCCAGCAGAGAAACTGCAGCAGCTCTGTGTCTGTTTGTCATAACATCGGTGTCTGTGTGTCTGTCTTTGTTCTGCAGCTCCTGGGTCGGTCCATAGACCTGAATCGCTTGATCACCCAGCGAGTGTCAGCTGCCATGACCAAGTCCCTGGAGCTGGCCATCAACCGCTTCGAGAGCGAGGACCTGACCTCCATCATGGTTAGCCTGTTGCTCCACCCCCCACACTTACCTCAGGAAGCTCTCTGCACAAAAATTTTGCAACCATATTCTGAAGTATTCAGTATTCATTCAAACTCTAACAACGTTTGTGAGTCTGCACTGGTTTCAAGGTCTCCTTCAGAATAAAATTATATCAGGGTTGATTTTAAACAGATACATTTGCTTTCATCTCACTGCAGCATCGTTTTGACACGATGTGGGTACCGGGGGAAACGGTCATCTCATGGCTTTGGGTTGAGAAGCTCCTGACATTTTGGGCAATTAAAATATCAGTTTGGAATGCAGGTGTGCGACTGGATCCTGGGTTGACTTATTTCGGACTGTGCCCCCTCCCGCAGGAGCTGGACGGCCTTCTGGAGATAAACCGCATGACCCACAAGCTCTTGGGAAAGTTCCTGACGCTGGACAGCTTCAACGCCATGTTCCGTGAAGCCAACCACAACGTGTCCGCCCCCTATGGCAGAATCACGCTCCACGTCTTCTGGGAGCTCAACTACGACTTCCTGCCCAACTACTGCTACAATGGCTCCACTAACCGGTAGGTTTCCGATGCTCATCCCCCTCCACGATTTTTCCCACGGCGCCGTCGGCTATGCATGGCAAATTGTGGTCACTCACTCACTCACTCACGGACGACCTTTGAGGGACGTTTTGTGGGACGCATGCGCAGGTGGTGCCAGCTATAAGGTGTCTGCGGAACTGAGTTGCGCCGTGGGTCTGGAACAAAACAAAACTTAAAAAAAATAATATATTCAGCCCAGGCTCTTAACAAGAGTATATTTTAAACCGTAAGTTCAAAATGTTTCACATTGTTTTCACAAAAAGACACAAGGCACAATGTGGGGAATAATTACTAATAATTAAAAGTAAAAATTCTAGTAAAACATTATTACTTATGACTTTATGATCTTTCTCTCCTCTATGGCTTTAGACGTACGAGTATATGGATATGGCCATAAGCTTTAGCCATAAGCAGTGTCATTCATTCATCATGCCCCACTCTTTCTGTCTCCTTTCTTCACAGGAGAGAGTCTGTTTTAACTACCCGTTTCTCATTTTAGCTCCAAAGCTTAAAAAACGGTTCCTTGTCAGCCTAATTTACCTCAGAATCTGGCTTTCCAGACGCCTCATCAGTGTGAGTCCATCAGCAAAACCAGTGCCACTACGTAGTGAGTGGCAATTCAACACTCAAGCATAATAACAGTTTCAAAATAGAACACGGTCACGTGACCTGTTGCTTTGATGCCTTGATTTTTGCAATCAGTGATCGCATACAAAACACGGACAAAGGGAAAAGTGACATCCACATGGTGAAAATGGTGACCAGACGTTCAGTCTCACACAGGGTAAATATCCTGTGTTGGTGGTGTTTTAACCTTTGGGCTAAAGATGTTGGTGCTGGCTTGGCAACTATTTAATAAAAATGGGACCGCAAAAACCTCCCAAAACAGAGGAATCATTGCCAGACACGCTTTTTGTTCTCTTTTTCAAGCCCAGCAGGGGGCTATAAGATCTGGTTACTGCCCTACATAGTTCAGAACCTGTTCAGTTATTTATTGCTTTACTATTGCAAACATCCCTGTAGATTTTTGGGGACTTAGTTTGTGATTGAGTGGCATGTTTTCAGGTTGATTTATATGGCTAAATAAACAATCTGTGATAGCATTTAGGCATTTAATATACATTCATTTTACACAGATTTGCATTCTAAAAATTTATGTACAATCTTTTTTATGGCTTTATTTACTAAAGCAGTGTAGGTTAAGTAAATAACCTTCTACCTTTGACTACTAATCTAGTTCCCTAACCATTGCCATTCTACACACTACAAGCTGCGTCACTAATCTTGAGGCTCTGAAATGGATACGAGTCCACTAGTGTTTTGAGTACCTGATATAATTAGATTGCTGTTGAAGACCCAGGTCTCCGGGGACCTGTCTATGCATCAAAGCAATTTCGAGACAATGTTGTCAGCATTCAGGAGGAAGAGGAGCACAAAGCCTTCTCTTTGACAGCTTTTAAAGTTCTGCTTTCTGTGCTGATTGTTGTTTTTCCCATGTGGAGACGTCTTAGTTCTATCAGAAGGGGCTTGAAGCTCTGCGATTGTCCTTTACTTGAGCCACTCTTCTTTTCTGAAGCACAATAACGTACTTGGAAAAGAATAAGTTGCCAGGCTGTCCCTGTTATCTCTTAAAAGCGAGGTTATACTGGAGCTGTCGGCAGTGTCTGAGTCTTTTCCAAGTTGCTTCTCTAAAAAAAAAAACTGGAAACTTATTATGTCGGCACATGACTCTGAACCGAGGGAGATGGACTGATTTAGAAAGAGAATATCAAGGAGGTAGTATGGTCAGGCTATGCTCCACTGCAGTTTTTACATTTTTTAATAATTTTAATCTCTTTGAATTTCACTGATTCGTTCAGCCTGTCATCTTCAGACTCTTTCAAACGCGAGTCTGGATGCCAGAGGATAGCCTTTAAATGAATAATGGTTCAGAATAAGAGGGACCTACATTTCAGCTGTGCTGTGTTCAAATTGCCCCGAACTGTATGAGCAATGAATGTATTAGCTACTATAGGTTGTGACACTAGTGATTGATATATGCTCTGCTCGTTGCTAATCCTTTTTGTGCTTTATGCTGAAGTGACTTATTTTAAGTGGCTTTTGATTAGAGCATCTGCTGAATGCCTGCTTGTAAACGTAAGGCGCAGTATACTTCAACAAAGAGCTCTGTTGGCGATGACATCAGCAGGGTTCTTTGAGGCCTCTGACATGGGCAAATAAGAGGTTACTGAGACATAGATGGGTGGTAGACTGGTCTGTCCAAATATACGAATGCCAAATGCCACAAGCCGCTCTAAAAAAGAGATTTCAGAGTGCTAAGCAACAGTCAGGTTTGATTGATGCTTTGGGGGTGGTGGTGGTGATGATGGTGAAAGTGCTTATCACGATTCCAGTCCCCACAGAATAGATTTGAAGGGCTCGCTTGTGGTCTCTAGCGTCTCATTACGGTGTTTGTATCCCGCATTGCTTTCAGTCTCCTCCTTGATGTTTTCTCCTCTTTCCCAGACGCGATGTTTATCAGGGCAGCTCTTACCTGTTCAGACACGGACTCACTGCACCCTGTGTGTCTGTTTGGCCTCTTCTGGCTGTCCTTAGTGGAGCTGGGATCGGTGTGTCTGGCTGTGTTGTATGATTGGCTGTCTCACTGGAAGCACTGGAAGGCTACCTTACAGTATATTACATTAATTTAGCGGACGCTTTTATCCAAAGCAACGTACAATAAGTGCTCAGAGTTTCCTGTGAGACTGTAGTGGAAATCATAGTGATGGATAATTTTTTGCTCGTTCATTTATTTATATTTATTCCTGATTTTCTTTTCCCCCATCTCTCTTCCCTCCTTCAATGTGATCTCCTTCAATCTTCCTTATCTTTCCTTCTCACCATTCTGCTCCCTCCATCTTTCTCCTTTTCTTTCTTTCTCTCTCTCCCTACTTGTCCTGCACTCACTTTCACCTCCCGTTCTCCCCCTCCTTTCCTATTTCTCTCCTTCTTATTTTGTACTCTCTCATTCTTCCTCTGTCCCCCACACGCTCCCTCTTTTCCCAGGTTTGTGAGAACTGTCCTGCCCTTCTCTCAGGAGTTCCAAAGGGACAAACCGCCCAACGCCCAGCCACAGTACCTGTACGGGTCAAAGGTCAGTGCAGAGGACCCTTCTACTTCCTGTAACAGGCTGCATCTGAAATTGTGTACTATGCGCTACATACTGTATATGTATATACTGTACTCTAATTCAGTGTACTTAGTATGTGAGTAAGAAGTGTGATACAGACCTGCCAACCTGCACGCATTTTGTGTACCAACCACGCAATTCTTGGTCAAAATACGCAGGTACGAAATGCCAGCTGAAACTACGCAAAAAAAATATATTATTGTAATTTAATTACGGAAAACAATCAATTAATACAAAACGATACTGTACATTTATTCAGTATTTAAACTACATCCCTCGGATTGAACCAGATGCTACGACCTTGTGCTTGTGGTTCTGTAACCCCTCCCCAACCCACTCAATATCCACTGATACGCAGCGGTACTTTATTATCCACCGAGGCGTAGCGCTGCATTGCTGAGGTAAATGGGGAGTAATAATCAAGCACAAAAATGTGACCGTAATGTTAACATATAAAACGTTAATTCATGTTCAGTAACTTTACGAGATGATGCATTTCAAGGGGTATATCCTAATGAGATAAATTTGTGTATATAGTTAGCTGTAGTAGTAGCTCGCATACGATTTAGCCTCATTAGGAGACGTGCGAATAACTGATGGAGTAATTTAGCTGCAGTAACTCAAACGCTACGGAGACTCCCTGTTCAAACTTTGAATCGCGCACGCTCTGTTGGAGCAAAGTGACCATTGCAAAGGTGTTTGACTATAGACTGCTAACGTAGCAAATAATCCCCATTTTTATTAAATAATTGAATGCAATTCACTTAACTGATGGTTATCTGTTTGTATAAGCACACATATCATATAATGAAATATTAATCATGAAAAAAATGTTTTAAGCAGGCGTACTCAAACTTTTGACTTGCAAGTGTATCATGATATAGCCCAGTGCAGTGCAAGTGATATTTTAGAATCGGGTCAAATTATACAATTTTGCCTGATCACTTCAACAGTCAAAACTAGAATTATGAAGAAAGGCTTGTGTGTGCGTGCAAAGCGAAGTGGTGCGAAAGCATGTGAACTAAGCGTTACACTGACTGTTGTGGTACTCAGAATATTTTCCTAAGGTTGGCAGGTCTGGTGATGGCTTTCTTCGGCCATTCTGTCATCATCATAGAAATGTGTTACTTCCTTTCTGAACTTTTCACTGTCATGACGGCCACAGACCAAAGACTTTGTATCTTTGCCCAGATCTGTTAACAGCATGCAAATAGCATCTATCGGCATGTTGCCCCGTCTCGAAATGACCTCTTGGCTGACAAAATGGCGTACTTTCAAGTACGTTACGTAGCAGTAATTCTGCTGTGTATGTTGCAATAAAAACTAGCTAGTTGATGTGGCTTTGTGTTAAGAAAACAGAAAAAGATTTAAAATGTAAATATACCCATTGTTTTCAACTTATTTCTGCTAAGCATAGTGAAAGGTAATGCATTTAAATTGTTCAACTCTTCTGTCACTTTGGGCTGAAACAGCCCTCCAATTATTGATTGATGTCTGGTTGCTTGGATTGTGAACTATCGTAATGCATTGTGGGATATTCTTGCCAGTGCAGTGTCCTGTGTTTGCATACTACGATATTTCAGAGTATAGTATGACATACGGGTATTTTTTGCATACTGTTTGATGCATGCTGTAGTTTCGGACATACTAAATACATTCAAGTACCATTTTGATGCACTCTGAGAGAAGTACAGTCAGATGGTGATGATGAAACCCCAAAAACTATCCGTCTGCCTTAATCAGGTGGGGTACTGCGCTCACAACTTAACGAGTTATCAAGCCACTTGGACTGCGCATTTTAATTTTCCTCTGTAGTACCTATTATTTTCCGTGTCGCCATCACGCGTGAATAGGAGCTGGAGTTCCTTTTTGCGTGTACGACATTCCTCCAATTTGCTGGGTCAGGACCTCGTAAAATTTATGGAAACATTCTGCCATGGCTTCAGTTTGAAGAAAAGCAACAACATTTTTGTGTAAGGCACGCAAACGGCTACGACATCCTTATGTGGAGCGTGCAAGCCAATCACAACGAGAGACTCGGAGTGTGGCACATTACATTTTGCGACTTGATCACGGCGCGTGTTTGTTTGTAAACCAACGAACAAAAGAGAAGTAATAAACCAACGAAAGAATTTCTGTAAAAATGTCTGGTCTGAGACGAGGGAACTTTCATCTTTCTGTGCAGAGGATGAAATTAAAAGAGAGGATTGTGGTACCTTTAGTATTTGTGTTGTTTGGTCATTTATGTATGATTTATGTATAACTATTAAAAATGATGATTTTGACTAAAAGAGCCCCTTCCCCCACCCCGGTATTGAGCACAGGGTTGATGCATTCTCAATATGGACCTGATTTTATTGCGGCTGTTTGAAAAGGAGGAGGAATAATTTATTGAAATTGCAGAGTAGGAAGTAGAAGGTCACAAATTTTGACCCGAAGTGGTACTTCGGTCCCGGTGATGTTTGATTGCTGTCGCTGCAGTAAATAAGAAAAAAAAAGAAAGAAATACAGTGGATAAAAATAAAATAAGTACCTTCTTGAGTTTGCCTTGTTAAGGTACACCATGGTTCTTTAACTTCGTCTTCCGGGGGGCCAGATTATTTTTGAAAGTGCTGCATAGGGGCCAAATATGTATCACATTATACTTTTAAAACAGTGTGGGAATAAGATGCACATTTAATCTGGTTACCTTAAAATATGCATGATGCACTTATTATTGTGTCTTTTGTGGGAGGTAAGCAAGCACACTGTAGGTGAAGGCTGGCAGTTGTCACAGTTTGAATAGTATGCTTTTCTCAGGGGTCAAAGGGCCAAGACTTAATCTGTGGTTGGCTGCGTTTTACCCTCGCACCACTGCTTTAATAGCCATTTTTGTCACAATGGTCATGGGACCAAAAAGCCTGGTCCTTGAGGATCATGTGACCAAAGGGCCAGGCCCCTAAGGGTCATGTGACTTTAAGGGTTGGGCCCCAGGCGTCTGTGTTACTCCTTTTCCACCAAGGCATTTCGAGGGCCGGTTCGGAGCCGGTGCCTAATCGCAAACCAGTTCTTCGCTTTTCGACAGCAAAAGAACCGGCTCTCGGCCAGGAAAACTGGTTCCAAAGCGGCACCAACACTTTCTGTGCCGGCAGATAAGTCAGAGGTGGTCCAGCGCTAGCTTTTGGTTGCTAAGGGGACGTGTATTGACCACCCCATATAAATGAATGGAACTTGTCATAAATTTGCTAGCATACTGTTTAAGTGTCCTGTCTTGCGTATTTGAGGTTAATATATCAGCACGTCTAGGAATCCGTACAAATTCACTGTTGTAACCCAAGTCGCAGGACGCAAAGTAGCTGTTAGGAAAGTTTGAAATTATGAAGCAACGTCTGCGCCATTGGATTTAATGGGTCACAATGAGATAATTCCGAGCATGTTGTTTGTCTTAAAGTTGATATAGTAAATAAAGCTTTAATAATATAACTAAATGTATATGTATGAAGTTGTTTTTTTTACATTTAGACCGTTTATTATCTGTATTTTTACAGGACATACATTTTAATAGGTAACGATGTTGCTGGGAAAGCGGAGATGTATACAGACGTATACTGTGACGTAGTGATGTGGCTCTCTAGCCCGTGGAAAAGCAAACCGGTTCTTAGAAGGTTCGCAAGTTGAACCAACTGCGAACTGGCACTAGCACCAGCCCAGAACCAGAACTAGGTTCGCGTTGGTGGAAAAGGGGTATGTGAGGGCCAGCTACAGAAGTGGTGGGATTGTGCGTCAATGACCTCCAGGCTGTGTGCCTACCCCTCTTGTTGGCTGCAGAGGTGCAGATAGGCAGAGTTCCTGCGCCTCATTGATTACACCTGGAGGAATGAAATGCAATTGGTTGGAATGACATGAAGTGGGCGGGTACAGAGACTGGCCAGCCACTGGCTCTTTCTCACAGCCTCCAGCTGTTTTTAGAAAATTGGGTTTCATTTACGAACTGCTTTCAGAGCCATACGAATATGAGAAGGTGTTTCAAACCTTTTTTGCTTTCATGTTAGTGTGCATGTGTCAGGGCATGAATGTTCCTTAGTCTGTGTGTGCTTGTATGTGTATCTTGTTGTGTTTATGTGTGTGTGTGTGTGTGTGTGCATGTGCATGTGCATGTGCATGTGCGTCCATTCTTGTGTTAGGAAGAGGGCATCTCTGTTGACCGGTTCACGGTTTGAACAGTCTGACCTGCTATTGCTGGCAGTCAGCAGTAAGGATTCTTTGTTGAGAGAATGACTCATAGCTGTCTTGCGGTATTGATGGAAGTGTCCTTTGTTTTCTTAGTTCATTCTTCTCTCTATCTCTCGTGACCACCTGGGTTCTGTGCAGGGCTTGACATTAACTTTTTGACTCACCAGCCACTGTGGCTATTAGTTTTTCAAAGTCCTAGTGCACTTTTCTTCTGTTGCAATTGTTGTCACTTCCATATTTTACGATCAGAACTGGAGAACCACAATGAATCTAAGTAATTAGATATACAAATGTTTGTTTGTGCGCCATGTTTCGCTGTTTGATTTAGGCCATGTTTGCCTTCTCCCCCAGTGTCCTACTGAGCAAGCCAGAGGGCAAAGTGGATAGCCAATGGGATAAGCACACCGTGTGTTCCCAGTGCTCATGGGAGTTGTAGTATGTAGTATCATCACAAATTGACTTAAATATTTCAAATGCCTTTTGTAAACTACAAAAAATGTTTTAATAGAAAATGCTCCCTAAGAGGTCCCCTGTTGAAGTGGCTAGTAAGAGTGAACGAGTTGCATGTCACTGCTGAATTCTACCTGCATTTGGTGGGTGTTAATGTCAAGCCCTGGTTCTGAGTCTTATTTCCCCTTTCCTCGTCTATAGCTCTGGATATAAATAACCTGTTTGTCTTCATGCAAGTGCAGTTGACCCTTATTTTTATATTTTTATTTTTATCCTATTTAATATGTTGCACTGAATTAATTAGTGGTTTATGAAAACCTTCCACTTGATTGGGATTTACACACACAAATTATTGTGGGATCTCACTGAATTTCACACTTTTTTGAAAGCTTAGTCAATGTTTGTTTGGTTGAAAGGCTGATGAAGCATCATGCGTTGCAGTCCTTTTTTAACTGCCTGGTACAGAGTTTGGCAGAGCGGATTCCCGTTGTGCCCTTGTCATGTTGAAGGACCTGCAAAAAATGTTTCTTCCAGAGTGCATCAAGTACTGTAATTGCTTTTCTATTCCAGTTCTGTCTGCTTGAACTGCTGTTCAGTTCATGGCTTGAAAATACCTAGAATGTTCTATGAGGAATGTGCAGTGAATGAATTGGATTGCAGTTCATTTCCTGAGGTGAGATGGAGTGAACCCGACCCCAGTGGTCACTGGCCTGGGGTTGCTTTGAAAGGTCGCCTTCGGGAAGCGTCCTTAGTCGGGTCTGCTAAAAAGCACTTGTGATTTCTTATTTTGAGCCAGTCTGCCCAATTCATATAAAGGTCATTGCTTTGGAGCCCTCCTCGAGGACCGGGATCTGCCATTTCCCACCCTTCCTTTCCCTGGGAGTGAGGTGTGAAGACTGGCCAATGTGTAGCACTATTGGTTCAGTTAATTAGCTGGGAGGAAAGAAAACCAGGCCCGTATTTGGAATCAAGGGCCATATTTGAGTGTCCATGCTGTAGAGACGGAGACCCTGGGGGTCTTCCAGTCCAGGAGTGATACAGTGCTGGATATTCTGGAGACCAAGGCACCCCAGCCGATGTCCTGAAGCGCTGCGGGGTCTGCTGGTTTTTGTTGTGACTGCATTTGGTTCTGAAATAATTCACAACGTGAAATTTCTATTTTATTTTATTTTCTTAGCAAAGTACATTTACTAGACATTGGACATTTTTTTTGAAAAGCTCAGAAAATGGGTCACAGTTACTGGCTTGCAATTAAATTAGGCAGCATTTTGAAATGCTTTTTTTCCCCCCCCACACCAGCTTCTTTTAAACTCTACAGTGCGGTCTTCCTGAAGCAATAAAAGCATCAAGGGTCCAAATGTCATTGAATTTGTGTCCGTTTTATGTGGAGTTTGTCCCATAAGCTAACAGCAGGCCTCTCTAGCAGTAGTATAAGGAGCGGTGGGACTGTGGAATGTAGTCGCGGGGGCAGGTGGGAGGGTTTAAGGCGTTGTGCGGGGTTCCTGTGGGTCGGGCTGCGCGGATAGCGCCGCTTGTTCCGGGGCGCAGGTGCGAGGAGGCGGGGTCACGGCCGACCGGCTGGGGCTCCCCGTGGAGGAGGCGGAGCTGGGGCGTCGCGCGGCCCCCTTGCCGTTCCCGCCGTGACCGTTCCAGTCCTGCTCCCAGTGGCACCAGGCCCGGAGGCAGCCATACAGGAGGACCCCGGCGATGACCGCCAGCAGGATGGTGCTGGCCAGCCACACCCCCATGGCCAGCTCGCCGCTGGCCCCGTCCCATGCCCTGCTCCCGGGCGCCGCCTCCTCCTCCAGGGTGTTAAAGACCCGGCAGCGGTCCCGGGAGAGGTGGGCGGGGCTGGCGGGCGTGGCGGCCTGGCACGTCACGCACAGCACGTAGGTGGTGTGGGGGCTGAGGTCTCCCAGGCCGGCGCTGGTCTGACCGGCCGGCACCGCCACCTCGCGCAGGAAGTTCCGGTGGGCGTGGCCCGTCAGCAGACTGTTCCAGTTGGGGTGGTACATCACGCTGTAGAAGCCCCCCCTGCAGCCCCCTGGGACGGCTGACCAGGCGACGGTGGCCGAGGTGGCCGTTATGTCCTGCACCGCTAGCGACATTCCGTCTTCCTGCGTTTTTCTGGCCGGGTCTTTGTCCCGTGGTGCCCTCCAATGGGAAGGCGACTTCTGGAAGCTGAGAGTCTGCAGTACTGAAAGACAGAGAGGGCATTTGTGCTGATGTTCACATCCACACTGTCCGCTTGATCAGTTGAAGCTGTTAGCTCCGGTCACCTCGTTTCTTGGGTCTGAATTTGTCGCTGATCTTAAGGAAAAAAACTATAACCAGCAGGCTCTGTGGTTTTCCAGGATCAGAATTGCAAATAAATCTTTTTCATGCAAGTTAAATGTTATATAACTGCTTTCATTTTTAATGTGGGCATTTCCTGCTGCTTCTAACAAAATCTGCCATGCCCCTGTGCAACACATAAAAACACTGCAGCTTGTCCATGGTAGCAAGTAATCAAACTGAATTTAACATGCGTGTTGCTTGTAAACATTGCTGTCAATCATTTTCTGTGCTTAAGTAATGGCAGTAGCTTTATCAGCTTGTATTGTTGAGGTGGTAAAATGGGGTGAATTTTTAAGAAAGGGCTTGACAAAGAGGCTATCGTGGCCTTTAGCTGGCTGAGGACTGAAGCACCATGCGCAAAATCAGGAGGAAATTAACTGGTGGCACTATCCGTAGCACTCGACCAGACATTAAGGCGTGGTTTATTCTGTCTCTAATATGTAGTTCCATCGTTAATGTTTATTGGTGACATTCCTTTTTAAGCGTCTGAAAAACCCTGCAGCGAATATTTCAGAACCGCATTTGTTATCTGGCTAACGTGGTGTTTCCCATATAGTATACAGCGAACAGTGCTGAAAAGTGAAATCGACTAAACCCCAAAAGTAATCTTCCTAGACTAAAATACTGTTTTTCAATATGTTAGATGAGTGCTGCATAATAGTTTTAGTTCAGTTCATATTCAGTTCCATCATTTGTTTTCTGGCCTTGTTAAGTGCACCTTCTTGCCCTGGCTGAAAGCATCTGCTAATGGCCGTCATTGTGAATTGTAATTGGTTGTGGTTGAATGAATGGGTGCTTTTTGCACGGAACACAGTTGGATTTGGAAGGGAATATTTTATTGATGGTCAGTGTTTCAGCAAAGACACTCAAAAGGCTTGAGCTTTTCTTATCTTGTGTTGCTGTCTAGGGATCAAGCTGCCATTAAAGGGGGAAAGAAACTCATTGCTGGAAACACTGAACTGCAATAAGTCAGTTTTTCTTGTGAGAGGAGACTTGCATTTCTATTCTCTTGGGAGGAAAACGATGCTGTTCACAGAAAGCTCTGCCTCCTCTCTGGTGTACAAATTAACAGCTGGAAGTGTGCTTGCATGGATTAATTCAGAGGGGAATTCATCTTGGCAATGAAATTGGCTGGATGAGACTCTGTGTTGCCTGGAAGGATATTTTTTAAGAACATTAATCAGTAGCTAGCTCAGTCCCCACAGATATCCAGTCAATTTGTGGTTTGCCACTCAAACCGTAGAGAAGTAACTCGAGGCTTCTTATGGATCTCTTTGCTGGAAAGCGACTGTCAAGTAAAAAAACAGTGACAACAAAATACTAATATGTTTTCACTGTAAGAGACCTTTAAAGACCCAGTATACAGAAAACAAATATTGCATAAGTAATCCTGTTTTCTCAGTCGAGATTTTAAATGAGTTTGTCTTGAAAAATACAGTATTATACTGCCCACTACAATAGGATTTGGTTTTGATCTTTTGGAGACAGCATTGCTTACATAAGCAACATAGTGATTTATGCTTTAACCAATCAGCAGTGCATCCATTTTATGGGCTGTCAGGAAAAAAAAAAGTGCAACAGACAATGGGTCATTTGCCAGCAACTACAAAATACACTTGTAGCTGATAATTGGCAGCATCTGGAAGGCAACTCAAGAAAAGGACAGCCGTATAATAAGTCTTTCTTTTGCTGTTTTTTTTATGCTCGCATTTGGTGCTGTGCGCAGAGCTCATGTTCAGTGCCTGCCAAAAGTGTGGGAATGGTTTTAGGCATTTGGATTTGAGATCAAAAGATGAGTGTGAGACAAAAGCACGATCAGCTTTTATTTCTTGGAATTTACATGTGTATATGTTTTACCATTTTATAGAAACTTCTGTTTTTGTGTAGAAACCCCCCATTTTCAGTTGTGCAAAAGTAAGTTACTGGATGACTGGCAGGTGTTAACGGTTGCTCAGACGTTTCCTTTTGGATGGATTGTTCTCACATAAAAGAGCAGTGAGTGTCTAGTCCTTTTGTTTTCATCTTTGGAGAGTGCATTTGGAGTCAGAAAGCATACACCGTCATGAAGACCAGAGGATTAACTATGGCTGAAAAACAACTAATCTGTAAGCTTTGAGGATAAAAGGCATTGAGTAGGATACACAAAAACTGGATTTATCAAGTACAGCAGTTTGGAAAGTCTTGGAAAAAGAAAGTATGCACTGGTGGACTCAGAAATAGCACCGTACACTGTCTGCCAAGGAGGACAACTGCAGTTTATGACAGACAAATCCTAAAAGCTGTGAAAAGAAACCCTAAAACAATGGACAGTGACATCATACGCAGTCCCCAGAGGGCAAGGGCGAAAATATAATTAGTCACTGTTCGCAGAAGACTTGGAGTGGAAAAGTTTAGAGATTACACTGTAAGATCCAAATGCTGTCATCAGCAGCAATTATCGAAAGTCCAGATTAGAATTTGCTGAAAAATACAGAGACATGCCTGAAGAGTTTTGGAACAAAGTGTTATGGACAGAAGAGACCAAAATAAATCTTTACCAGAGCGATGAAAAGCTGGAATTATGCAGAAAGGAACAGCCCATGATCCAAAGCACCCCCCTCATCTGTGAAAATGTAGAGGAGGTAGTATCCTGGCTTGGGCATGTATGGCAACTTGTGGAACAGGCTCCCTCGTATTTATTGATGATGTAATGGAGGCTGTCAGCACTAGGGCAAATATGGAAATGTACAGAATTGTTTCTGGCAATGTACTGTACAAAGAAATTCCTGCAGCCACATTGGTCAACGCATCATCCTACAGCAAGACAATGACCCCAAATACACTGCCTATGCAACCAAAGCAATCGTCAATGGGAAACAGTGGAAAGTTTTGACTGGCCAAGTCAGTCACCTGATTTAAACCCAATTGAGCACACATTTCAACAGTGATCAGCTAAAAGCAGCTGCAGTGAAGGCCTGGAAAGGCATTTATAAAGAATATACCAAACGATTGGTGATATCAGTGGGTTGTAGGCTTGATGAAATTATTGCATTTGAAGGCTATGGCACCAAATATTAGACTTTATGGCTTTGATTTACTTTCAGGTTTTCTGTTAACTTACTTTTGCACAGCTGAAAATGGAGTGGGGGTAGGGGGGAAGGGGGGGGGGTCGACACAAAAAAACAGCCATTTCTGTAAAATGGAAAAATAAATGCATGTAAATACCATTAAATAGAAGCTGATTGTCTGTACTTTTGTCTCATATTCATCATCTCAAATGCCTCAAGTGAACTGCAAAAATAACTAATTCCACTCTTCCCATGCTTTTGGTGGGCACTGTAGCTGCCTATGCTAATGTTTTGTAGGCTACTGCCCCTCCTACTCCTGTGATTCATGCCTCAGAACACCAGGCCTTGAGGAATTTTAATTCAGCATTGTAGGCCATTTCTCAGTTTTAAAACGTAATACAAACACTTTGATGTGAAACTTGATTCATACCATTTCTGGATGCTTCCCCTATTTCAGTGGGAAGGAAATATTTCTGTGTTCAGCTGATTTCAGCTTAACGTTGCATTTTAAGTTCCTTTTCATGCATTTGAAAAAGTACTTTTATGCATTTCTAAATGCAATTTCATTTCCAACCTTGCACAGCACTAGAAAGGAACCAGCAACTACAGTCAAAGTACATACTTACTTTCAGCTCATTTTCAGCATTTTATCATGCATCAAAACCTTGAAATATCAGAGTAATGAATAAATGTATATGCCAAACCTGAAAGGCAATTTTCAGCATTTTGTCACACATCAAAGAATTGTCAAACACAATAATAAGTAAATATGAAAAGACATCAGAAAATGACCGCATTATGGTATTCCGTGATTACCATTAAAACCGCAGAGGATGTAGGCTGCAGATGAGATCGGAGCCATTGAGGAGTGGGGTGGCAGTTGATTCTCCTGTGAAGCTGCTGAGAATGTTTCCAGGTTTAAAATGCTATTCGGGCTGGTTGAAAATTATCAGTAGTTCAATCAAATACTTTCATGTAACAGTGGGTTGGTTTTTCTCTGCCTGTTCACGGAGCACCTTGAAACCTGGAAGCTACCGGCACCTTCTTTGTTCTTGTTTCATTAACAGTGTTTGTAATTCAGGCTGTCGGGATCCTCATAGCTTCTCTCTCTGTCTCTCTCCTTGTCTGTCTCGGTTTCTGTCTCTGTCTGTCTGTCTCTCTCTCTCTGTCTCTCTCTCTCCCTCCCTCCCTCACGCCCCCTTTTCCTCTCCCTCTCCCCCTCTGTCTCTCTCCCTCTCCTCGTCAGTAACTGTTGAGGCTCCGTACGCGGGTTTGAGCCCTGGTAGGTGCAGGTGTGACCGGAGATCAGAGACTTACAGTAATTGGAGGTGCCGGCTGGTGTGAAAGGGGGCTGGTACCCTGGTGCCCCCCTCCGGGCCGCTGGTTTGGGGCTCCGGGGTCCCCTCCGCGTGCCCGGTGTAGCCGAAGCCGTGTCCTGCCCCTGGTGCCCGAGCGAGAGAGAGGAGAGGAGCAAACGGAGGGAAGGAGTAAGAGATGGGCTGAGCGGAGAGAGATGGAAAGATGAAGGGAAAAGAGCTGTGCCTCGCGTGGAGGTGACCGTGCAGAGACGATGCGCTCTAATGAGGTGCAGGGGGAGAGGAGGGAAGAAAGGAGTGAAGAAAAGGAAAGGATTATGGCAGAGAGCTTCCCTCCCAGTCGACTCCCTCTCTCCTCCTGCACGCTGTGTGATGCCAGCAGCGCACAGTCCTAGAGAGAGAGAGAGAGAGAGAGAGAGATACAAGCCAATTCAAGCACAGCGTTACACCTTTTTTTGCAAATGTGCCGTGGGTTTTAGTGTCCAAGAGCAGCGACAGCTTCCTTTCATGTATAAAAGAGGGACTCTATGGCATTGGCTGCACAACATGTAACCGAAGGACAGTGAGTGACTGCATGACTCATTCATTCATCGTCGCCATTTTCTGTTGTACCATTAGTTGCTCTTATTTTATTGATACCCTAGTTCCTTACGCTTACTCTGTTCTTTTGTTTATTGATAATAATTTAAATATTTAAATTATTATCGCAGCCACCTGAATCGCTCCCCGCACGGCTGTGGGTCATCGTTAGCACGATGTTGACACAGTCCAGATTCGCTAACAGACCTCGGGGCTCTTTAACGCGTTGGAACAGTGTGCTCCAACAGGATGGGTCACCCAGCAACCCCCTTCATGCTGTTGTTTTAAGATGAAGTTGGTTGTTTGGGGTGGCGGGTGTTGGTGGTGGAAAAAGCATCAAATACTTCCTCAGTTGTCCCTCAGTTGACCCTCTGAATGCAGTTCTGCAACATTGCACCGATAACTCTGCCCATCGCATTACTCGCTCCTGTATCAATTTCTTTCCGTAGATCTTGTTGCATTCAGCAGGGCTTTCTTGAATGGTGCCCATTGAATACCTGTCCCCTTTGTCTGCGATTGTACCGGCCTCTAATCCTTCCCCTCGTTCTCCCCTCAGGCTCTGAACCTGGCCTACAGCAGCATATTTGGGTTCTACCGGCACTTTGTGGGCCCGCCCCACATCAAGGCCATGTGCAGGCTGCTGGGTTACCAGGGTATCGCCGTGGTGATGGAGGAACTGCTGAAGGTCGTCAAGAGCCTGGTGAGAGCCATATCTTGTTTTTGCCGTCTTCCTGTTAATGAACAGGAAGACATTTTCAGTCATGGAGTACGTGGGTTGAGCAAAAAAATAAAAAATAAATAAATGAAAATGCAGTGGCTTTATGACCACTGAAGTACCCATTATAAATATGGCTGAGGACATTAAGTGCTTTCAGAAAGCACAGAACCTTTTTACTGAAAAGCTGCGTTCACATACAATTTATCAGCCATTTGTCTGTGCTGCTTTGGAGTCTGATAACAGGGAACAGTGTACATAGTGCAGTATGTGCAGATTTATACACGTTCTCAAAGCATATTGTTTGTCAGACTGTATTTAATTATTTAGTTTTAAATTGCCTCCAACTTAAAAGTAATTAGTACAGCGGCAGGGTACAGCAATTTGAGTACAGCAGCAGTAATGAATAAAGACAGAAACAGCTGTCAGGAGTGTATAAATAAATCAGAAAGGCTGGGGTATATTCACAGCCTATGCCTTCTTCCACAGTTGCGTTTGTTTGCAAGCTGCAGTTAGAAACCCTCCACCACGGTCACTTATTACAAAGCAAGTGGGCAAATCAAAAGACAGTTGACCTTTTGACCCTGCTGCAATGCATTCCTGGGTAAATTTAAATTTGTCGATAGGCAGAGCAAACTGTTGGATCGACCTATCAAAATGTACAACTCACGACCAGATTAAAATTTATTAAGTTACAACAAATATTCATGTTTAATATAAAGATGAGGTTCAACTACCTTAAAAAAATTAAAAAAGGTTTCAGTCA
Source organism: Anguilla anguilla (assembly GCF_013347855.1). Taxonomy (NCBI): domain Eukaryota; kingdom Metazoa; phylum Chordata; class Actinopteri; order Anguilliformes; family Anguillidae; genus Anguilla; species Anguilla anguilla. Next base: position 26,913,220 of record NC_049203.1, on the reverse strand, counting down.
TACAAGAAATGAATGAAAGAAGATGCTAAACCACAGCTTATTTGTCCCAAAGAAATCCAAAATGCAGAAACCAAAAGACGGCAGAATATTCCAAATGCCAGACCGAGATGCAGGACTCAGACGCCCACTTCCAACTAACTGTTACAAAAGTTCTTCTTTCCAAGTTGCCCAAACTAACTTAACCAAAAGAAAGCTGCATAATTTATCTACTGAAAAAGAGGAGAGGAAAGGGGCATGGACACCCCCCTGTAACACACACACACGCGCGCAGACACACACATTCACACCTCAGATCGCTAACCCCCCTCCAGTTCGTTCTGATCTCCAGGCTATGCTGGCCGAGTGCTTTGAAGCTTCCTATGGGTGAGAGAGGCCAAATGGTGAAATACATGTCTGACGGTGTTCTATTGGGCCATACAGCAACAAAGTATATTATAGAGACTTACAGAAATTCCTGATGGTTGCCGGCTTTACTGTGGCTGGCATAAGGTCTGTTGCTGCACTGAGAAAAAAAATGAAAAACATTAATTAATAAAAATACACTCCACATACATAACTCCAGAGCAGCTTGCACAGTGAAATTATGCCTCCAGAGGTTGTAGATGTGTATTTTACCTCATTATTATTATTATTATTATTATTTTTATTAGTATTATTATTAATAATGATATTAATGATATTATTTACATTTAGTCTTATTTTTAGTATGTTATTTAATGTGCTCAAGGTAAGAAGCATTTGCAAAATAGCACATATTTGTGTTTTCTAAATGTATTTTGTGTAAGACCTATAGAAATGATGTTTATATGTAGACCTTCTAAAAAAATAATGTCACTATGCAAGCTGGTTTGGTGGTACTTGAAGTGTATTTTTTTTTCTGTATACTACAAATAAGACTACCCCATAGTCTGGATTTGATAGTAGACCATGGGCCCCATCTGTCCATGAGAAAAGTGCCTTTACAGAATGTGCCACCCACCAGCCCTTCGATATATTTGCATTCCTGACTGAAGTATTGCTTACTCACTGTGGTATGTCTACTCTGAACCATGCCTCATTTCACAGTGGCACTTTTTTTGTACAGCAGATAATTACAGAAGTATGCTTTCAGAAGGGTACTTTTGATAATTACAGAAGGATACCGAAGCGTACAGTAAATAGTTACAGAAGGATACTGAAGGGTACTGTAGATAGTTACTGAAGGATACTGAAGGGTACTGTGGATAGTTACAGAAGGATACTGAAGGGTACTGTGGATAGTTACAGAAGGATACTGAAGGGTACTGTAGATAGTTACAGAAGGATACTGAAGGGTACTATAGATAGTTACAGAAGGATACTGAAGGGTACTGTAGATAGTTACAGAAGGATACTGAAGGGTACTGTGGATAGTTACTGAAGGATACTGAAGGGTACTGTAGATAGTTACAGAAGGATACTGAAGGGTACTATAGATAGTTACAGAAGGATACTGAAGGGTACTGTAGATAGTTACTGAAGGATACTGAAGGGTACTGTAGATAGTTACAGAAGGATACTGAAGGGTACTGTGGATAGTTACTGAAGGATACTGAAGGGTACTATAGATAGTTACAGAAGGATACTGAATGGTACTGTGGATAGTTACTGAAGGATACTAAAGGGTACTGTGGATAGTTACTGAAGGATACCGAAGGGTACTGTGGATAGTTACTGAAGGATACTGAAGGGTACTGTGGATAGTTACTGAAGGATACTAAAGGGTACTGTGGATAGTTACTGAAGGATACTGAATGGTACTGTGGATAGTTACTGAAGGATACTAAAGGGTACTGTGGATAGTTACTGAAGGATACCGAAGGGTACTGTGGATAGTTACTGAAGGATACTGAATGGTACTGTGGATAGTTACTGAAGGATACTAAAGGGTACTGTAGATAGTTACAGAAGGATACTGAAGGGTACTGTAGATAGTTACTGAAGGGTACTGTGGATAGTTACTGAAGGATACCGAAGGGTACTGTGGATAGTTACTGAAGGATACTGAAGGGTACTGTGGATAGTTACAGAAGGATACTGAAGGGTACTGTAGATAGTTACAGAAGGATACTGAAGGGTACTGTAGATAGTTACAGAAAGATACTGAAGGGTACTGTAGATAGTTACTGAAGGATACTGAAGGGTACTGTGGATAGTTACTGAAGGGTACTGTGGATAGTTACATAAGGATACTGAAGGGTCTGGGAGCCTGACGGCTTTACAGATGGCCTGTATACAGGCCACATGTGTCATACATCCTTTTATGAAACCATACCTCTCTTCAGTCTGGTGTCAATCTCCCCTGGCTTGACCATACCTCTCCTTATGCGGTATGTGTGTACTCTTGACTGAAGCTTGCCTCTTCTGTCCCGCTCAGCTTCAGGGCACCATCATGCAGTACGTCAAGACCCTGATGGAGGTGATGCCCAAGATCTGCCGCCTGCCCCGTCATGAGTATGGCTCCCCAGGTAAGGGTCTTCGGGTGTGGCACCAGTGGGTGGTGGTAGGACAGCCTTAAGAGTCGTGCGGCGCTAAAGCTCTGTGTCCACTGTGTGATAAACGGGTTTGGGCTGTCTGCTGTGGGGCACACCTCAGGTTAAGCCGTAAGCTCAGGCGAGTTTGAGCCTGAAGCCTCAGGCCAAAGACTCAGACTGTGGGCCCATGTGCTTGTTGCCTGTTGGGCCTCATAGGTGTCAACATCCATATAAATCCCTTGCCTAAAACACCTCCTTTGTGTTCAAGTTATTGAGAGATGAATGCTAACATTCATGTTTCCTTAGCAAGATACACGTGATCTGGCAGCACGGTCATGGTCACCCACTTTGACCATGACCATGCCATTTTACCCTTGCTGTCCCAGTCAGGACCAGGGGGATTGGAAGGTTCAAAAGTGTGGTCTTGAGAAGGTGTGAACGAGCACCGCTGAAGACTGGAAGTTGCTGGGAAAAAAGCAAGGAGAACTGGCTAGCACTAGCTCACACAGCTCACTTGAGTATACCCAGATCCTGACATTATCTGTGCAAACTGCTACATCGCACAGCAGCTGATCTGGGTTGAATACGTATTCTAAATATTTTACCGCTCTTTAGGGTAAAACTTTACTCTCAAGAGTTTCACGTAAAAGTTTATTGTGAAGAGTTGAAGTAAAATATGACATAGATCCTTGAGAATTCTCCAACAATACATTTTGGTAGCCAAAAGGTACAATCAGAATATTGGCGCAGCTAGACATGTCTAGATATTTTCTGTAATTTTTGCATCTAAAGTGCTAAAGACCCCCTTCACTCAAAAATATGGTTAACTCCTATTGGAAGCATGACTTTCACTATACAGATTGACTTTTGTGCAGAGCGACTTTTTCCACGTTATTTCACTGTAGATGGAGGGCTTCTCTGTACGTCCCTCAGATCTAAGTTGGAAATGTATAAGCCAAATTTTGGATGTCACATAAATGTTGAACTTATCATGGTCCACTGTGCAAAGATATGCAAATTACAGTATTCCTAATAACCTTTTTTTTTTCTAGGTTATTAGGACTATTTTTTAAAAGGCATCTGGAGGGGCACTTTAAAGGTGTTTCAAATAATTATCAGACTGAGGTCAGCAGAGAACCTGTGTGTGAAGAGTAATTTAAGAATAAACAAGTGTAATTAATTTACTGTTGTCTTGGGGTCATTTGCCATTAGGCTTGAAGTGCCCTTTGATATATAAATTGGCCAATTATAAAAGGGCATATTATAGCAGCGCTCACACTCTTGTGAGTCCTTAAATGTCTTCATTATAGCAGCAAGCCACCGTATCCACAGGGTGGAAGCATTTCACATTACAAGTACCTGGTTACCAGCGCAAGCCCTGGCTCACTATCGCATTTGTTCAGAATTTCAACATTTTGAATGCCAATAAAAAAAAATACTATTTGCTTTGGGAACTTTTTTTTGTTGCAATCAACTAATTGCATTTAAACTAATTTCCTGAAATTTGCTGAATAGAAATGGAATTGAGTCCTGCTCTGATGAGCTTGTGTGTGTTTGCGCATACCTGTGTGTGTTCACAACTCGGGACTCGCTCACATGCCTAAGGTCTGGCATGCTTCAGACAAGGGACTCACGCATGGAGGACCAGGACCATGTCACATACGGCTTCTGACTTCATGAGAGTGAATGTTCTGGCTTTTTTAGCGGATTATAAGGTGTAGTTGGTAGATTTTCAGCAGCAATTCATCAATCTCATGTTTCGATTTCAGAAATTTAAAGTCTATGGTCTCTATAGTACAACTGAATTATGTTGAGAAATTCAGTTGAGTTGTATACAGGCTAAACAACCGGTGAACAGGTGTGCACAGATGTTGTGTAGGGTACAAGATGTGTTCTTACGAGACGTTCTTGCATAGACCACAAATGCGCGTGTGCTTTCTTGGGGAATACTAAAGCTGCCAACGAACCCTTGTCCCTGGGGCCCTTATCTCTCGCCCAAAGACCCTGAGCTGGAGTCAGTTGACTCAGCTGATGTGTGGCGTCTCGACCCCAGACGCCCGTCTGACCTCCCCGCCTGGAATTGCGTGTTCCCTAACATGATAGGAGAAATAAAATGGGCGCAGTCTTCAAAGCACAATTAGCAGAAATGATTAGTGGTTGTTCCGCGATTGCAACTGCGCACAGAAAAGAAAATACAAAGGGGTTCGTTTATACTGTACGCTCCCAGCACATCAAAAGGTCTCGGTGAACCAAAAAAAGCCTTGGTCTGCACGATTATTCACAGAACGATTAACACTTTAACTCTAATCATTGTAATTTAGTCTGTAACGTGGTCACTGAATAAATTCAGTCACACAATGCAGGGAGTCTAGACAGTTCTGCAATTTGCTAGCATCTACACCAGAATTCTTCATTCATTTGTCATTCTTGGTCAAACGTTCAAAATAAAAATGGTGCATATGGGCCAAACATTTTTTGTGTGCTATTTTTTTTAAAAAACAACGAAAGAATAAGATGTAATCTACCTATGTGCATAAAAGTAGGTGTATAAAATATTCATAACTGTTGTGGAGTATCATGTCACCAGTGGGCATAATGCAGACACTGGACATAGATTCAGACCTGGACATTGTTTTAATGCTATTGTTTTAATGCCTTTTGATACTTAATTCTAAATTGTGTTTCCTAATGATCAAAGGGCCCAGGGTATGTCTATGAAGGGTCGTGTTTGGCCTCTGGGCCACCTGTTTAATGGCCCTGGCTTAAACCCCCTGCAAGGTGTGACTTGATATATCCAGCAGTCATGTCACAGTGGGTGTATACAGCCACTCCTATGCATATATGTGGTTATTTACACCAAGCATAGCGTGATCGCTGAATGTAAATGGTCACATGATACAGAGAGTCTGGTGGAGGTGGTTACATGTCTGGGTGTTGACCTGTAGCACGTTTGGCTCCTCCCTCACGGTCCCCTCTGCTGCCCCCGCAGGAATCCTGGAGTTCTTCCACCACCAGCTGAAGGACATCGTGGAGTACGCCGAGCTGAAGACTGTGTGTTTCCAAAACCTGCGGGAGGTGGGAAATGCCATACTTTTCTGCCTGCTAAGTGAGCAGAGCCTGGTACGTACCACAGCCGTGCCTCCTATACCACGGGTTCCCAAAAATGGGTCCTCGGGACCCGCTGTGTGTGCTGGTCCCCGCTGTGCTTGGGACCTGTGGCATATGCTGATGTAGCAACACGCTATCATTATCGGGCAGGCAACTTTTTATACATAAGTGCATTATATTTTCTTCCCAAATTTGACCACTCTCCTTGGGCAGCTTTCAAGCTGGCCGCACCAATCCAACTCTCATCAGTCAGACACTGGTGTCTTTTGTATGCCACTTTATGAAATTCTGAATAGCTTCTGAAATATATAACGTTCATAAAAAATTTCATAGAGAATGAATGGCAGATATTACAACTCAGGAGTTGCAACAAGAATGGAGTCACTGGAAATGAAGGATTCAAATTTCAAAAGAATTCAATAAGAAATAAAGAAAAGTTCGTCAGGAAACCAGTCATTTAAGTGATAGGGTGCCGTGAAATGTATAGAGCAAAAGTGTTGTGAGGTGCATAACAACACAAATGTAAAAGAAAACAAACTAAACCTCATGCCGGCTGGGAGGGAGGGAGGGAGGGAGAGCGAGAGCCCAGCTGACACTCCCGCTTTTATGCACCAGGATGCACAGGGCCTAGGTGGGTCTCAATTGCGCTAACGATTCCCCTGACTCCTCCTGCCAACGTACAAGAACAGGGGGAGAAAACCACAAAGACCCGGCAGATGGAGTCAGGAAACATCACACAGAAATGTCAGATGGCAATTTCAATGAGATGGTAAATGATAGCGACCTGAGCTTTGGCAATATGGTCAAGTAAGTCCAATATAACTTTACTTGGCCATGAGGTGGCACTAGCATTAAAGATCCAAATTCTGCACCTTTAAAAGACACACAGTAAGATTTCCATGAAGCTGGGTTCACATAATCTCTTGAATCAGCTCTACAAATGAAACCACTGAGGTCTGTCTGATGGATTTTTCGCTGTTTGCTTTTCTCTGATGGGTCTTTTATTTGTGGGCTGATCTGCACCAAACGTGCTGCCCAGCTTTATTGGACCCAGATTAACTGGCCTGAAGGATAAACAACATGGCCATTGATCATTGAGCTTGAAAAAGGGCATGCCCTATGACAACATTGGTTACAACTCTGTAAAGGTTTGTGCTATGTAAACGTTAAAGGTTCCTCACACTGCAATTAAAGGGATTTCAAAATCAATCAATAGGAGGCGAATGGCCGAATGAAACAAAAGTAGGTGCACATATTAGATATTCGTGAAAAGATCAAGTTTGGGGGAAATCGGTCCTTGTGGGCATGGGCATGGCGTATGACATAATGGCTTATAAATCCAAGGGGATGTGGCCGATCTCTACGAAACTCAGTATGGTAAGGTTATCTGACAGTCCCTTTGGAAGTTGCGCGTCAAATTTAATCACCTGACAACTGCGTACGATTCGCGCACTGCGTTTTCCTTAGGAAATGTACCCCTGTAGTTTTAAATACTCTTCTGTTTTTCACCTTAGCCCACCTGTACGTACAAGGACAAAGTGTTTGTTTTTAGCCACCTGTTCCGCCTGGCCAAATAGAATGTTGCCATAGAAACGTGGCAGCACGTAGATTGCGTCAGGATACAGCTCAGACTGTTTAATGAACTCCCGTTTCAGCTTTCCGTCCTTCTCTTTACGCACTCCCCCAGAGGAATCGTCTGCCTTTACATTTTTTACAGTCACACTCCTGGTGATATTGTGCATGAAGAACCAGCGTTACATGCTTTTTTTTTTCATTTTTTAAATGCTTTTCACCCCTTTGTTCTCCCTTATTTGGAATGCCCAGTCGTTTGTATATGAGCATTCATTGCTGTAACCTGTGCTATTGAGTCAGGAGAGCGGAGGCAAGTATGTCCGCTCCTCCGAAGCATTTGATGCTTGCGCTGCTTCCTATAGCACCACAGTGAGTCTTGATTTAGTGTTTTATGGCAGCAAGGAAACATAATGAAAAATTCGTACAATACATCAGTGTAATTAAATGACATTGTTAATTGAAAAAACCCAGAGAACATTATGGGTATTAAAAAAAAGAACTTCAGTTCACTTGCTGAACTGACAAAATAAAAATAGAATTTTTGTTATATCCCTGATACCCTTGTCATGTAACATCATGGGATTTAGCCGAGGAAGCGACACGTTAGTTGGTACAGTGCTCACACTGGAGCCACAGTATCACTGGGTTAATACACTGTTACAAGTACTAAGACCTGTAGCTTAGTGTGCTACCTTTGTTTTTCTGGGGTGGCGCTGTACTTTAATAGCTAATGAATTGGTTTGTAACTCAAATGTGGGTTTTATTCCCAACTGGGGTGCTGCCATTATTCCTTGAGCCAGGGTACTTAACTCTGATTGCCTCAGTAAAAACATCCAGCTGTGTAAATGGATTGAAATAAATGGAATGCGAGTTATAATGTAATCTTTGTAGTGTAAACTTTATCAGGGTATGGGCATCTGCTGAATGGCGTAAATGTAAGTGCGCTGGTGACAGTGCAGATGTCATTGTTACATTGAGGAGCTGCGTCCTGATACAATCATGCCTTAAGTCTGACCTTTTAGCTCTGATTGTGTGATTGTGTCTGTGTGGCTGAGTCATGAGGCAGTTTTACTGGCAGCTTTGAGACAGAGTGCATTAGCGACGCGCAGCTTGTTTCTAATGGCTCTCTTAATTATCTGCATTTTGTGAAGGGGGAGAAAGATTGGAAAGTTCAATGTTTCTGTCGAATTAGGCCTTTTTTCATGAATGTCACCAATAAATTTGTATGTGTGATGCACTTTCATCGTGATCAGTAAGATTTGACATTTGGGTCTCTAGAAAGTGATTTGGCCTCTGGCTTGTTTCATGTCTTGATGACAGACTTGGTGTCTTTGCACGCACACGCACATTCACACACATGATTTGACATTTGGGCCTGGCTTTCCAGAGACCTAAATGTTACTAATCAGGATGAGGTCGAAGTGCATCACAAATGCAAATTTGTTGGTGACATTTATGAAAAAAGGCCTCAATCAATGGAAACACTGAATTCCTCAACCTTTTTTCCCTTTTTACACGCACACTAATACATTCACTTTTGGGAGGGGAAACCCATGTTTAAATACAATACGTTTGGTTTGTAACTGAATGGCTGCAAGAAAAACCAAAACCAAAGATGTCCAAAAGCATAATATGTGTTTAATCCATTTGATTGCAAAGGCATATTGAGAAACAGCTGGTTTGGAAATGAGCGCTCTTGAGGTGAGAGGGGTGGTGTAAAGGTCGCGTGGATATTACCAATCCTTTATTCTCTCCTGAAATAGCCTTTCTAGAGCAGAAGACTTGCTACATTCTACAGTGTACCCGTCACTGCCACCTTCATATTCAAAGTGCTTGGATTGCCTTTGTATGAATGTGAACAGCTGGTGCTGTCTGCCTGAATCAGTCGTTCTTCTGTCTGAGACTGAAGTCGGCGTGCTCCTTCTTCCGCCTCCATCAGGTCTTTATTCATCTTCAGTACCCCCCCCCCCCCCAAATTTCTGAATATAGTCGAGCTGTGGCGAAGGGGTGGGGATTTCTAGTTGTCTAAAAAGAGAACAAAAGGAAGCACAAAGCTTGCACATAAAGAAGAGTTGCCACAAACTGCTATGTGTTTCACGTAGCTTGAAAGGTTGTTACAGTCAAAGCCACCATGACAGTGCTGATTTAAAGAGAATTTGAAAACAGTTTAGTCCAGCCAAGGTCACTACTGGTGGAAAAAATAAGATACATGTCCTGGTGCAATGACTTTTTCTAACATTTGAAGTCTTCATTAAGCCATAAAACAAAGATGTAGGCCTATACTTTTTTCAAATTCAAAACAGGAAAATAATACAATTTCTTTTCTTGGTGTGAAGTATGTCATTTCTGAATGGGAGAGCTAGAAGTTTGAAATGGTGTGTCTGTTCTATAATGGATATTCACTTCTAGTTTCAAAGGACTAGAAGTCAAATTTGGGTCTTCAAATGACCATCATGTGCTTGGAAAAATATTACTTTTGTTGCTTTTACCATACGCCTGGATAAATTGGCTTATTTTCATAGTATTTGTATTTTTTGTTGTTCATTTTAATATTTATAGTTGTATTCTAATGCATTTTTCAAGACTTGCAATGAAGAAAAACTTTTGACATTTAACTTTGTAGAATATTAGTGCCATCTGCTGTCAGCAAGCCAGAACACAACTGAAAGTCCTTTAACGTTTTTTCCAAATGTATTCTGATTTTATCTAACAAAAAGGTGGCTTCACAGAAGGAAATCAATTATTCAAGCTGTTACTTTTGTTCAAATTAAAGAAATATGCAATATGTTGTTGCTCCCAAAGCTAGACTATGTAGCATTGTCTTTACCCATAGCCATCTGTGTCCTGCAGGAATCGGCATGTTCTTTTCACACAAGTAATCTAGGTACATTACATGGCCAAAAGTATGTGGACCCCTGTTATCCAATATCTCATCCAAAATTATGGACATGGTGTTGGTCCACCCTTTGCTGCTATAACAACCTCCATTCCTCTGGGAAGACTTTATACTAGAAGTTAAAGCATTGTTGTAGGGATTTTCTTCCATTCAGCCAGAAGACCATTAGTGAGGTAGGGCACTGCTTGGGCGATTAGGCTTGGCTTGCAGTTGCCTTTCCAGTTGATCCCAAAGGTGTTGGATGGGGTTCAGATCAGGGCTCTGCATAGGCCAGCCAAGTTCTTCCACACCAATCTCGACAAAACCATTTCTATACTTCTGGTCATATAGTGTATGTTTAGCTTCTGTTTACAATGTCATCTGTTTTGACTGCATCATTGATTATGTTATGGAGGCAGTTTTTGAGGAAAGGAGAAGTGTGATGTAATCTCTTCTGATTGAAAGCCCAAGTATATTGGATTGTACTAATCGTTTTTCTTCCTGTGTTTTCAATATGGATTTATTCCCCCTCACACATATCAGACCTTCTCATAAGGTCATTGTCCATATGCAAGACAGATGGACCATACAAGTCCCTTCACCCCCCCAAGTTTAAAATATACATAACGTGCGTCTGTGAGTTTGTCTACAAAGCCACTCCTTCAGAGCCAAACAACATTAGTAGCCCAGACAGTAAAAAAATAAAAAAATAAAACACAAAATACAGATTCACCTCTTGTTTGGTGTATGGTGGTTTGCCTCATTGGTCAGTACACACCATTTATCCTCTCTCTGGCTTTGTTCCACAGTCCCAGGAAGAGGTGTGTGACCTGCTGCATGCTGCTCCTTTCCAGAACATTCTACCCCGGGTCCATGTTAAAGGTAGGCATGTCATGTGTCTGTGAGTGGCTCTTCCTCTCTTTGCTGGTGAAGCACACACAGTGACCGAGCAACTGAATTGGCATGACATTAAAAAAATTGAGACAAATTGATTCAATACAATTACTGTACAAATAAAGAAAAATATAGTATGTAAAGGGAGATACATTTAGTGGGCAAGTTGGAAAAAGTGACTGTGCTGGTACCTAGTGACTCTGTATGGGAGAGGGGTAAACAATGACAGAGTCTCCCTCTCTCTTCTCACTCTCCTTGCAGAGGGGGAGCGGCTGGATGCTAAGATGAAGCGTTTAGAGACCAAGTACACCGCCTTGCACCTGGTGCCCCTGATTGAGCGCCTGGGAACCCCTCAGGTACTGCAGGACCCCCACAGCTGTACAGTCGCTCCTTTTCAGTTATTATACTGTAGCATTTTTAACAACCATTACAGGAACCCAAATAAAATATTTTTGCTTTTTGTTGATTTATGTTTGACTAATTATATATGCATTATAATTCCAGTGGGCCTTCACATTTTTTGACTATATACATTGTTTTTAAATGTGAATGCTTTTAGGGACTGAAACGTTACACATTCCTGTAATGTGAGTGAACACAAGCTCATTTTCTCCCCAAGGATATCCTGCTGTTCTTTTGTAGAAATATACTGCTGAAAAGCTTTATTCCTGCGGTTTCTTGCATCGACCACAACCAGTTTATTTTTTGAATAGGCTAGATGTCATGCAAGTAGTCGGAGTGACTTGATTGGTTATTGATTGACTAGAATGTGCTGAGGTGAAGCTTGGAGGTTGATGTGTGTGAGAGAGTATGTTTGAGAAAGGAGTGCGTGTGTCTGTGTTTATTCACTTGTGTGTGATGGGGAGGTGTATGTATATGGTTATGATGAGGAAATGTGTGTTTGTGTGATGGAAGATTGTGTGTGTGTGTGTGTTTCCCCACTTTGCAATCGAGTTAAAAACCACTTAAAATAAAAACTTATTTTTCTGCAGAGGAATTAAGAAACCCCATGTCCATGCAGACTTCACTACACTTGAAGAGTAATGGAGTTGCTCTGCTGAACCTGCTCACAAGCTTCCTTCCTGTTTCTCTCCGCTTTCCACCACAGCAAATCGCCATCGCCAGAGAGGGGGACCTGCTGACCAAAGAGCGGCTGTGCTGCGGCCTGTCCATGTTCGAGGTCATCCTGACCCGCGTGCGTGGTTTCCTCGACGACCCCACCTGGCGGGGGCCGTTGCCGGGCAACGGAGTGATGCATGTCGACGAGTGCGTGGAGTTCCACCGGCTGTGGAGCGCCATGCAGTTTGTCTACTGCATCCCCGTCGGCGCCCATGAGTTCACCGTGGAGTGAGTGACTGACCTGTTCCTGTGCACCAGCGCTAGTGATCATAAAGCATCTGAGAGTAGGAGGCCTGATCTGGGAGGAGCTCCATGAGCATGGACATTAGCCTGATATATGCTTTGTAGCACGACCCTTTCGACAAGTGTCGCATGACAGCAATTACATATTTTCAAAGGAAAATAGTGTCGCACAACACTTTTTTCCAGTGTCGCGCACCGATTTTGTTGTCGCAGAACTTCATACTTTGTTGCACAATGTTGATTGGACAGCCAAATGGAATGCCAGAATTCATTGCCATGGATAGGTCATTATTTTCGGTTTATCTGCGCGAAAGTCCGCCTTCTTTTTTCTGTTTGCATCATTTTCTTAAATGAAAGTAGATATTAAATTTATTCCTCTTCTATTTCTCAGTAATTTCCCCGGGCGCCAAAATGTTTTCGTGGATGTTAACTTCAGCAGTTTGGTGTCTCGTTACCATGGACAACAGAACCCTCTCCACAGTCCATTTCCAAATTTGAAATGCAAAACCTTGTGTGACACTTTCATTTGTTACACGACACTTGTTGAAAGGGTTGTATGACGAAGCATAAATCAGGCTTTAGGAGCGGTGTACTTCGTGACTGGAGGGTCATATCTATTTCTGTATTTCATGCCAATTTCCTGCTTCCTGATTGCTTAATTAGACCTGTGATGTAAATCTTCTGCCACCAGACAACTGAATATGAATTAATTATTAATAATATTTATATTTTATACAAATTTGTATTTTTGAATTTGATTGCATTGAATATGTATTCCATAATTTGAACTTCTATGTGAGGTTCTAAAGCTGAATTCTGTGTTTGAATCAGAATTTCAAAAACTTGATCTTGTATGGATCCCCTTGAAATTCTGTTTTTCTAGTACTTCAGTAAAAAGAAATCTGCATGCAGTGTTCAACCTTTCAAGTCTCAAAAATGTTAAAAGAAATTCTAATTAAACTCTCCAGAAGATTCAGACTCCAATGGCTTTCGGATCTCCGAAAGCTCTCAGTTTGTGAACAACCGGGCAGTTAGGAAAAGCAGTTGCTCGCAGATATCATCAATTGCTGCAGTGCGTCACTTGCTTCTCATTGGCTGTTCCTGAGGTCTAGAGGTTTTCTGCTCAGAGCCACAACAATCTGTCAAACTCTACTTTTAGACTACTGTCTGTAAAGCACTTTATCGTGTATAATAACAATGTTATTGTAGCTAGTTAAAGTCTTGAAATTCAGATTCAAATCACAGCATTTGGTTTTAAAAACCTACATACAAATTCAAATTATGAAATACAAATTCAGATGAACTAAATTCAAATTCACTTGTCAAAGTGGAACAAGACTAGCCTGTGGTTCTCTGGTTCTCATACAGTGTTTTGGAGACGGGCTGTACTGGTTATAATCTCGTCTGTGGTTCTCTGGTTCTCAGACAGTGTTTTGGGGACGGGCTGTACTGGTTATAATCTCGTCTGTGGTTCTCTGGTTCTCAGACAGTGTTTTGGGGACGGGCTGTACTGGTTATAATCTCGTCTGTGGTTCTCTGGTTCTCAGACAGTGTTTTGGGGATGGGCTCCATTGGGCTGGCTGCATGATCATCGCCCTCCTTGGCCAACAGAGACGGTTTGACATCCTGGACTTTAGCTACCACCTGCTGAAGGTCCAGAAACATGATGGCAAAGACGAGGTCATCAAGAGTGTGGTGAGTGACCAGCACATATGAATAACAACCACCCCACCCCCTCAGTAAAGTTTATTTCCGTGCAGTATTATGAGATGTACTGCTGTAATGTGTCTGTGTGTTTGCTAAGGTGTATAGCACACACGCCCAGTCCAATCCAATCCAGTCCTGGAGGGCCGCAGTGTCTCCTGTTTTTCACTGTGTTCCAGCACCAGTGCTTCACTTATGTCACTGGTTGGCTAGAGAATCCACATACCTTGTTCTCAAGGCCTTAATTGAAGGCTGACTGAAAGGAAACCACAAAAACCTGAAGACACTACTGCCTCTCAGGACTGTGGAATGACGCGCCCTTGTGTAATTTAACTGGGCAAAACAACTTGGTCTTGAAGGGCAAACACACCAACATGCAGACTTTGATTTGTAGTGCACTCGTATAATGTGACTTATGGATGAACTCCCTGCTGAGCACAAACGTACATCCTGTTCTGAGAGATTCCAGAAAATAAAATTCAATTTGTTTGTGTCTGTTGGTACTCAGTGGGAAGGATCAGCAACAGCTTAAATAAAATAAAATAAATAAAATGAAAACACATTCCTTTTTTAAGCAACAGCCTGCCAAAGAGGCTGTTTTCATGTGTGGTATGTCCCTTGAAGCATTTCACAGTGAATCTTCATTCCAGAAGGTTTGGCATACCATTAGATTTTTTTCCCATAAAAAAAAAAAATAAAAGTAATAAATTCTAGCTCAATCTCTCGCTTCGTAGCTGTGTGAGAACTTGTAAAACAAGTTCTGTGGTATCTCCATGGTAATGCCTTCCTGTGAAAACCACTCAGCATTGACTTAACAGGAGGATTTCCATTAGTTGGCTACATCCCACTGGGGTCTTCTCTCAGAACGGTCTTTGAATAGAGCTGAGAGCCTACTTGAGGCATGTCATTCTAAATTACATTCAGCTGTACGTGACTGAAGAATTATTGTACCTAGTGCGGCGTGATATTGGGCGTGTTGTCTTAAAACTGAATATCAAATACTTTTAGGCATACAACAAACTTATTCAAATGGCAATGGTATCTTTCAGGAGAGAGAACCACATTATTTTAAGCTTAGTGAAAATGTACAACAGATAAGCAGTGGAATGAATGCTGCAAATGCTGCTCCCTAAATCGTTGATGTATTGCTCACCACAGTCAACACGATAAAAGCTTTGACTAACGCTGGGTCTTTGTCAGGACTTTGTATGTGTGGTTGTGATTATGTTGTTTGCGGTGAGTAATAATTTCATATAGGTAGTGGTGTTTAGGGTGTGTGGACTTGTTTCATTTTGCCCACATTGGTTTTTGTGTCTGGCATTTTTTGTGTGCATTACCTTTTAGTTTAGTTAATCCCATTAATCTATGTAACTGGATCTAGATTCTGCGTCATACTGTCTTATCAATCTACTTTGGTAAACCATGCCTGACATCATCTCAGTCAAGGGTGACCAGAGCCTAAAACCTGTCAGTGGTTATACTCTTCTTGGATGGTAGGATAAAAGTTCCAGTCTTTCATTAATCATGAAACCTTAGATTGTGACTCTTAGGTTACCAATATCATTAAGGTTCGTCACCATGAATAAATGATTGTAACCTTGGTGTCGCTAGCCAGATTGCCAACATGACTTCTCAGCCTGACCAAAAAAACTTCCTTTCCCTTTCTGAACAGATATATGAATTTTGGTGCATTGGGGTAACTGGCAAGTAGTTTGTCATAACAGCAGTGGCTGAAGTGAGAGATGAGGTGAAAGATCTATACAATCCTGTCAATTCATAAATTGAATTGAAATTCTGTTAAGTGAAAAAAATCCTCATTTACCACTTTGTTAATCTTCTACTGAATTTTGGTTATTTTTTACCTGCATTGAACCTTGTGAGGTACCCTATTTGTCCAGAATTTAGCTATTTGTTCTGCTTTACAAAAGCTAAGTCTGTTGTAGCCAATGATCGTATTGCTGGTAAGAGTGGTGAGGAGGGTGATCTGCACCTGTGGTTCTACATTATTATAACTGCTGTGTCACATGATTTGTCCACTGACTTCAATGTTCTCCAATCCACAGCCTCTGAAGAAGATGGTGGACCGCATTCGCAAGTTCCAGGTACTGAACGACGAGATCTTTGCCATACTCAGCAAGTACCTGAAATCGGGGGATGGAGAGAACATGCCAGTGGAGCATGTGCGTTGCTTCCAACCACCAATCCACCAATCCCTGGCCAGCAACTGAAGTTTTATTACTGCCACCTGCCAATCCCTAGTCAGCGATTGAAATTCCATTGTTGCTATCCACCAATCTCTGTCCGACTAACATCCAATACACCTAGAGTCCATAACCTGGCCTGTCTGCCTTTAAGGCTGTCCCTGTTTTAGTCACTGTTCCATCACTGATTGTCATTATCAGCAATGTAAACCTCTGCTGTCCCAGAGAAATGATCTCATTTAACACGTGCCTTATTATGGAAGTGAATAGTTATCATTTAAATATTTTTATTAATACCACACTTATGTTTTATACTTTAAAAATATCTAAAAGATTTAGTAGGGGAGTGCTAAATTAATGCAGGTTTTTAGTACATGGGTATTTAAAGGGTTCTTTAGTGGTGAAGTACTGGTTGTGCACAATGTATCAAATAAGTGGGATTGCCAGTATAAAGTTTTCTTTATAGTTTTGAATTTTCATACACTTTTTCTAGGCATTACCTTAAATCAAGCTGAAATCGGGAATGTAACCAAGTTTTTACTCATGTTAACCATTTATTGCCTCTGACTTCAATTGTAATCTCATTTGAACTAAATAAATCATCATCTCTATGTAATGTATCTTGGTTTATATATAAAAAACAAGAAATCAAAAATGTCTTCAAGTATCATTGAGAATAGGACCCTCTATGGTCCTGAAAAGTGTGAAAACTGTCCATTGGACATTTGTTTCCATAAGGATTGGATTTATTATAAAGTTAAGGGAACTGACCAGTTTAATTTATAGAAATGAACTCTGTGCATGTAAATACAGATCTCTGTACAGAAAGAATATGAAAATCATTTTTAAAAACATTGGGAATAATATTTACAGTGCTACATGGGTGAGATGGAACCTAATCATGTAGTCATGTTAAATTCCAAAAAAGGGACAGATAAGGCAAACAGAAATGTTCAATCCATTGGTCCGTCCGAGGCTTTCTTTTACTTGAACGTCTCAAGTTTAGTCTGTTTTCACACAAATACACCATCTTCCATTGGGCCTGTGCCCAGCAACTTGGCCCATTTTGACCCTACAAGGCTGCCGTAGTGCCGTTTCTCCTGGAGACGCTCTCGAAGGGCGGGCCCACCTCCATGTCCACCGTGGTGTTGCTGTCCAACAGCTCGTAGGAGGCGTGCGGTGCCAGGCCGTTGGCCACAGGCGGCCCCCTCTCCTCTTTCCGTATGGACACGGCCAAGCTCGCCAGGTTAATGCTGACGTCCTTGAAGGCATGCAGCAGGAAGATGCCTACGATGATGGTGACGAAGCCGGCTAAGGTGCCGATGATGTCGTCCGGGCCCATGTGCTCCCACTCCTTGAAGAGGATGGCGGAACAGCTGAGCACCGACGTGGTGAAGAAGACGTAGTATATGGGCGTCACCAGGGAGGTGTTGAAGATGTCCAGGGCCTTGTTCAGGTAGTTGATCTGGGTGCTGACGCAAGCGATCAGGCTGACGAGGAGGAGCCAGGCCAGGGGCTTCCTGATGGTCGGCTTCCCCGCGATCACCTCCTTTATGACGATGCCCAGTCCTTTGACGCAGGACACCGACAGAGCCCCGATAACGGAGCAGATGGTGATGTAGACCAGGATGTTGGTCTGTCCGTGCCGAGGTCCCACAATGAAGATCAAGATGAGGGCCACGATGACGACAAAGGTTGCGAACACCACAAATCCTGAGGAAGATGAACCAAGAGAAGAGGTCAAGCGATAGTTCACCTTGTGAGTATCGACTACCTGGTTACAAAGGGCAGGTGGGTGGGGTGGGTTACAAAGGGCAGATGTGTGAAATGAGCAGCCATCAGTGTTCAAAGCAATGTGTAGGGAACAGAAACATTTTACAGTAGGAACTGACATCAGGATCACATTTCCTTTGGCTCACTACATAAATCTAATGGTGTAAAAGTCTCTTCCCTGGGGTTAAGTGAGGAATCATGTGTTGGTATGAGATTTAGACGGTACGAATACAGTCTGAGGACATATCACGGTTTTACGATTATTATAGGCCAATTTATTGTTCGACACTATGGAGGGAAAAACTACAAGCATTTTAAAATGAAACATTTTATTGTATTTTTCCACACCATTCTTTTGTTCCTGAAAAAATAAAACATGTATGGCAACATGTGCATAAGGTGGGGAAAAGTAGATTATAGCCATTTCCCTGCTAAATCAGCTCAAATAAAAAGTAAAGTAAACTCGCATAGAGGACTGTTTAACAGTTTTGGGCCAGCCCTAAACTTAGCTAACATTAGTTAGTGTATCATTTTTAAAATTTTTATTTTATTTTTTACTTTGCATGGGCATAGAGATGGATGGTTGAACAATTTTAAATGTGTTTGATCCTTGGCATCCACTATTTTGTAAGTATGTTTTGAGAATTGGATCGGCTATCCTTCGTCAACAACCCCCTGGTCATTTTTTTTTCCATCTCTAGCTTGCTATAGTCAAAAACAACTCCATCCGGTTTTCCCCCCAGTTTATTTTAAGAAAGAGGTTTGCCTTTGGAAAAATTCTGATTACTGCCAGGTATAGTACAGCACCTGCCATTTGGTTATGACTACAAAATCGGAATGCATCATTTCCCTATGCACACTGAGCCTGCATCAGCTCCCTGCACTGGAAGCGTACACACTGACTGTGAATCACCCATTATCCACACACAGATTCTTGAAAGTAACCCCGCCTGTTAAGACTTGTAGGCCTTAATATGGTTTAAATGCCTTAAATTATACTAATAAGTTATAAAAACCACATGAAAGATTTTAGTTATTTAAAAAAAAAATTAATCCCTCAACTCGTAGGTTGCCATTGTTACTACCGTCGCAGTGCACTCTGGGTAGTGACGTCAAATGGTTGCACAGCTCTCTGTCCTTTGCTCTTGTCCATTGAAAATGTCTTCTTTTCGGCCTTTTCAATTCGAGCCAGAGTGGGACATTACTCGGTAGGAAAGCACCGAGGACAACCCTCATCAAATAAATCAAAACGATGACGATCGGAGGCCAGAGGAGACGAGAGGAGGGCATAGGACTAGAGATGGTGTCTGTGTGGCAAATGCTCGTCGATGCCAACAGAGACGGAAAAGTTGTCTGTTGTAAAGAGCTCCGCTCTTTAGCAGCAGCCATTTAAAGTCACTTGACCATATGGGTCAAACTATCATTTTTGGTGAGACTGAAACGTGTATGTTATCCCCATTAATTAAACTGACGTAACGTTATAATTGACGTAACGTTATTATTGATCCATGTCGTATATATGATCTTACCCCGGTGATAATACTTCCTTTAAATGCATAATCCCTAATGATAATACGTGCTGATACACCAAGATGTGTAATAAATTCATCCTGTTCACAGATATCCCGTGTGTCCTCACACACAAATTCTGTGGCATTGTATTGATATTTTCACTATTAATAACAATATTAATAATAAAAATTTCTATTCTATATTTCTATATAACTGAAATCTGTTGTGTGGTTTTTACAACGTATTGCAATATTTGAGGGCATTCACAACATATTAAGCCCTACAAGTCTAAACAGGCAGGCTTCCCTTTAACGCATGATGTCAGAGGCACAGCGTGGGCGTACCTGGATCCACAAGTTTCTTGGCCATGTCGTCCAGGCTGTTGATCTCCTCCTCCTTGGGGGCGTGGATCACCATGGTGGTGGAGCCCAGAATGCTGAGGAGGCATCCCAGCTTCCCGTGCAGGTTCAACCGCTCAGACAGGAAGTGCGAGGATAAAACTGAGCTGAAACAGGAATCGGAGTGAACTCAACGCAACCTTGTGCGCTTCATTTTCCACATGACCACATTTCCCTCAAAATCATCCACAATAGAACATAAGTGGCCAGGGGTGGGGTTAGCCAGTTTAGTTGAGCCAGTTCAGGAAATGAATTCAAGTGAAACTCAAGAGTTAGAGCAAAATCTCTGTAGAACAATGGGCATTTTTCAGTTCATGAATTGAATTTCCGGTACTGACTGAATTCAAATGGAATTGACCCCAAACCTTGTAAATGTAAGCAGTTACAAAAATGGCCATGCAACATGTATGACTTAACTCGCTGCACTTTCGTGTGGGCATTTAGCAGACCTTCTTGTCCACAGCAGTGGCCTTAACCAAATGCTAAAATATGTAAACGTATACATTTACATAGCATTTACATTGCATGCATCAGCATGACCACGGCTGGCTGTTGCATAAAATCCAAATATTCTACACACAGGCTGTGGCCACGCCAATGCGCGTT
The DNA here is from genome assembly GCF_013347855.1 of Anguilla anguilla. Classification (NCBI taxonomy): domain Eukaryota; kingdom Metazoa; phylum Chordata; class Actinopteri; order Anguilliformes; family Anguillidae; genus Anguilla; species Anguilla anguilla. The sequence continues at coordinate 26,892,723 of NC_049203.1, read as the reverse complement.
GGTCTGCAAGTCGAGTGCGAAAACTTCACTTGACATTTCTGAGGCTAATGAAAGCTGCCCATTTTATGGCAAAGCAGCAGTCCGCATGGATTAAGAGGTACTCACCTCACAAGGACGCTCAGGGCTCCTAAAGGGGTGACGAGGGTGGCTGGGGCGAAGGCGTAAGCAGCGAAATTTGCCGCTTCGCCGGCTCCCACTACAAAAACACAGATCACCTGCCTTAGCCTCCCTGACAAACTCGCTCAGGACAATTCACAGCTTTCAATGTAGCTGGCAAATATGTGCCATTTTGTCAATGAAATGCTAGTCAAAATCATATTTAAAAATTTAATTTAAATCTGCACTTACTTGATAATAAACCAGCCCACCAAAGCCACTCTTTCAGGTAGGCATGACCACCTTGACCTATGAGGAAGAAGAAAAAAATTCAGATTAATTACTGGATACGTTTTGGGATAGTGATTAGCTTTTATCCAAAGCAACAGCAGTGCACGTTGCACAGCTTACGTGCTGAAATATTGGCATGGATTTTTATATTTCAACAAAGGCACTTATCAGCAGAACGGTGGTAAGTACTAATATATGTCACTATAGGCCCTGTGGTAAGGCTTCTATTGCGCAACAGCAGGCAGAGTTCAACATGCTGGGCATGGACTACAATAGAAGGCCATTATTTATTAACTGGTACAATGTAGTGTGAGCTACATAACCCATACCTAAAGTAAAATAACATATGATATTGAACCTCCGAACAAACAACCCTTGTGTGTGTGTTGGGTGGGAGGGGGTAGATAAGTAAAAAAAAACACTCCGCCTCCGTCATTCGTGACGGTAGCCGTAATGAAGCAAAAGTCCAGTGAATATCTGTTAATGATTGCTGTAGGCTGTAAAAACGGTCGTTGGTAAGCGCGCAGTAATGCAGTGTTTTTTGTGACCAAATGACTGCTAAAGTACGGGGCAATGCTGACAGGCAAGCTGTGGCAGGATTTCGCACGAGGAAAAAATTACTAACGAGCTTCTTTCAACTTCCAAGAATGCGAAAGCATAACGTTATTGTTCTGCTATAATAGCAACGACCGCAAAAGAAACCCGTTTCACCATAGCAAAATGGTCCAGTTCAACACATCAGCGGGATGGGTACGGAAATGTTGACATTTTAAAATTGCATAATCTCTCTACACATAGCCACAGTGTATAAATGAGGCGTAAATCAGTCAGGTTTGCCGGTGCTGCTATCACGTGCTTCGGTGTGTCTGTAAAAGTGACCGTACCAGCCCGCATGGAGCCCTTCCTGGCCAGGCGCAATAGACCCTTCTTCTTTAGAATGAAGCTGCCCCCGATGAACGCGCTGGAGCTGATGGCCAACCCCAGCCCAATGTAGAAGTCATACTTCCCCCTGTCCTGACCCATCGTGGCGCTGGATATACGATTACGATCAGTTACATCGACGACCCCCCACACACAGGCGAGCTGCCGATCAGAAGGCAGGCCTGGCCAACAGCTGTACCTGAGAGAAACGGATGAAACATGCACAAAAACAAGTTATCGGCGGCCAACTGGTCAGTCTGCTGTGCGTGTGGGTTAAACTGAAGTTGGAGAAAACAGACACCTACTGTTGGCAAGCCCAAATGAATGCAAACTAGCAGGGATCTTTCATGCATTATTAATCGTGCCTTCTCGCGAAGAAGTATTACGTGTTGTTGCCGCTTCTATAAACCTATTCCACGGTGGAGTTCCGTATCCTGACTTGCTTGACTAAAAAAAAATGACAATCACTCAACTATCCTTCAACCGTGCACTCTATTGTAGTGGCCTTGATCGGTTTGCTCGTGCTACGGTCCTGTGTTGCCCTCTGAAACTCGATTCCCTGCACTGTGAACATTTCAGGAAGTAACTACTGTTACTAGTCGGCTACCTTACCTGTCATCGACCTCAAACCATTGGTCTACAAAATACGACTGCCCGAAAGCGTGCCAACTTAAGGGAAACAAGCATGTTTAGTAGATAGCCTAGCTACATCTTAAAACGACGTAATCCTGAAAGAAAACTTCATGAAATTTTCGTCTATGACCACAGTGACTTAACAGTCAATATTCCATACTCGTGTTTCCGCCACCATTGCCAAAACAGAACAAGTGCTTGTATCCGTACAAATATGTTACATAGCGATCTAACAAGCTGCCCTTTTAAAAAATCAAACCAAAACAACCTAAGTACCTTTGTAATGTCCGCTAGATAAGTGGCCACCAACCTCACCCGAAGAACAATTGAAAATGTGTTCGTGCGACGTTAGCTAGCAAGCTGGCTAAAACTGGCGCACCTCTGGCGATAATGACTATGAATGAGCGTCCAGCTAACATTACCTTTCTACATTTAACCACAAGTATCAGTACAGTTTTTTTCGCTGGCCAACGTTAAACTTTACTACCAAGTAGTATTGCCAACACTTTTTGCATTTCCGCAATCATGATGGCTAGTGTTCATTATATCCATTATACCCTTATGTCCATCAGAGGAAGGTAACGCTAGCTTTTGACACTGCAGTTAGCTCAGCTAAGGCATCGTCAACCTAGCCATCGTCTGTCACATCGACCCATAACATTAACGTTACGGTTTCACCTGCTGTAATGTGAACACTAGCTCGTGAGCTGTGCCCATTGAAGCGTTCAACCCACACAACCCGGAATTAGCTTGCTCGCTACATGGCTATCAAAGCAACTTCTGCAACCAACTGAATCGGTCTCTTAAACGTCTGTAGCTAGCTGGCGCTAGTTAGTTAGCAAGCTAACATTAGCAATCTAGCTAATAATGTTCCTTGGTATCCTGGATTTGTCACAATTAAAATGCTAGTGATAGCCTTCTGTCCACGCTATTCAAATAGGTGACTAGGTACAACAACAAAAACCCCAACGACACACAAATAAGAAATATATCTCATATAAGTTTTCTACCTCTGTGATTCGTGGGGTAAATTGATCGGTGGCAGACAGCGGTAGGCGTTATCTCAGAAACCCTCCTTCCTCCCCATCTCAGCTAGCCTCGACAAGCTTGCGCTTCCAAAGCCAGAGGCTGCGTCAGACGCGAGTGGGCGTGCACATCACAGTTCATTGGTGCACATATTCCCTCACTGCGTCTCTTCAGTGAGGAAGTAGAGTGGGTTAGGCCACAGAACTGTTGCGAGAGGGAGGACACATCCAAAAAGTAGAGATGCCAGCTAAATAAGCAAATCACAAATAACAACAAAAGCCATATTCAGTACTCCATTACCTGAATTTTATTTATTTAAATTTCAGATAATAAACCAGTGTTATAGTACAGCCAGTGCCATAATTTCTTATCAATGACATTCTTATAACATGCCTCCTCTATAACGCACTACAATGACATGTTTTTTCTGTGTTAAATGTAATAGCCATGCTTTGCCACAGACCTTTATGTGAATTAATAACATAAATGATGTCTCAGGTTCATTTGTATATTTACTTGTGCTTTAAGTCCACCATGGCATACAATTTGTAAACTTCTGCCTTAAAATGCCCACACTGACTTACAACTAACAAATGTCCTGGAAGATCTGCTTACCATTTTAGTATAGGATTTATTTTTATTTATAGAAAAAATAACATTGGAAGTACAATAATAATTACACTAAAACACTGTTGTACATTTTATTCACAATCCCACAAATACCCTGAGATTTGGGCAAGGTTGTGTCTTTGTGCGTTTTGTTCGGGTGGGGCTTTTCATTGGCTCTCAGGTGACATCTGCACGTGCTTTAGCTGCACAGCACAAAAACAGCTCAGCTGAAGCACGTGCACTTCTCTTGACACGAGAGCCAATGAGTGAATGTACAACAAGCCACATTGTGTACTATAGGAGTTTGCGCAGTCTGCATGAGAAGCAACCTGTGGGCATATGATGAGCTGCTCAGTTGCCAGTGTTCCTTAGCTGTCCAATAGAGACCCACCCATCCCAGGCACGTGATATAGGCTGTAGACCACTCACCATATAGGCTGTGCTCACACCTTAATTGACTGTGCTACCCACTGAAGGCATGTTTTGCCAGGCAAATTACGAAGATTGTACAGACACCTGATCCAGGTGTTTTTTCATTTTTTGCTCAAACCTGACAGTGTAATAGAAAAGGATTACAATATTTTTGTATCAGCCAGCGGAATATTGTTTGCCTGGCTTTCAATTTTCAATTACATATATTATTATTATTCACATATTCTTTACTTATTTCCTCGTCCTCACTATTCAATCTAAACTATAGCTGAAGAATTCTACAAAGTGAACTAGCAGCATTAACTGGAGCATGACAAGCGATTCAGGCTTCAGCATGAAAGAACATCTTTATCTATTGGCCTTCTTGGTATATGACACTTTCCTTCAAATTGCAGGAGAACAAGATTTTCTTGCTGTAAAATGTAGTTCTGCCACATTCAGCCAAAGAAACACGTGTGTTGTTGGATGTATATGCCTGTTTTGGTTGGATGTGTAAAAGCTAAACAACTAACTTCTGGACACCTAACTTTTGTCAGCTTTCATGGACATAAACTAGGATGCAATATACACAGAATAAGGAATAAGCACATACGTCATCAAAGCATGACATACACAAAGAACATGATGATGTGAAGGAAGTAAGAAATTGTACTCTTATTTCTCCATTTACACTTGCAGTTGTGTCATAGTTTAATATTTTAATAATCTTGATATTTTTAATTAATTTTTTAATTTCACTCCATACTCATCACATATTTACATATATTATACCTATTAATTTAATAAGCAAACATTATTGAAATTGAGACAGGTAAATTAACGAATTAATAGTTTATAGTCCTCCTCAGTGGCTTCCGGAGAAATTCTGAAAACAAGTTAGTCCTCTTTTGCCGGCACTTTAACCTGCTTCCAGGTGAGAGAGGCCTCTTGGGAGACACGAAGCAAGAAAACGCCTGCCGACACGGTGGCGAGGCCGCAGAGCACGCCCAGGCAGTCCACCAAGCCCACGCCTCTCCACTCCCTCAAGACGACGGCCGAGGACAGGATGACAGTGGAGGAGAAAGTCACGTAGTAAATGGCCTCAAATATGTTGGAGCTGAAGCTCTCCAGGGCTTTGTTGATGAATGTGAACTGAATGAGGATGCTGACGGCCAGCGTTCCCAAGAGGCCCAGGAAGAGACAGAGAGCTCCCGCATTGTCAGGACCTCCAGCGAAGGCCTCAGGGGCTACCATGCCCAGCCCCTTACTGCTGGGCACGGTGAAACTTCCCAGCAGCGAGCAGATGGCCACATACACCATGATGTTTGACGACCCGTAGACTGGGGCCAGCCACACGATCAGCACAATCAACAGCAGCACAACCACAGAGATGTAGGCCAAAAGCACTGCGGAATGAGACCGTCGACAGTTTGCCAATTTTACATTTTGAAAAGACAATAAAAGGAAAATTTGCCCTCACTTGTGAATCGCTCGATTTATTAACATTTCGATTTAAAAATTCAGTTGGAAAAGCTAAAAAAACAGTTTGTTGGCACCACAAGAAACACATTTTTGAAGAGGAAGGGTCTCCCCATTCACTTCTGAATATCAAACTGTAGTAACTTGGGTTTCATTTGTAATGGGACGTGCAATATAATGCAAAGGCATGCAATACAGGAAGGAGGAGACAAAGTTAATAAAACCTATTTGCAAAATGGGATTACTGAGCTGTAGGAATGAGTCATGGTACCTGGATCTCCTAGCCTGTCCTCCAGTTCAGCTCTTGTGGTCACATTTTCAGACTTTGGAGCGTGAATGACAAGCATAACTGAACCTGTACAGCACAGCATACAACCAAGCTTCCCCAAGATATTCAGATGCTCCTGGAGAATATGAGAAGCCAACAGAGCCCTGCACCACAAAGCAGGCATTGTAGTTATGTGGACAATGCAAGTGACAAGCACAGAAGCAGGTGCATTGAGCCACCAGGCTTCAATGGGATCTCTGTTACTCAGCAACACAAACAGCTTCTTACTTGCTTGTTACAGACCTTACACAGGGATTTAGTCCCTGATCCCAAATGGTCTGTGAAACAAAAGTACATCAATACATTACAGTTCACACATTTCTCAGCTCTGACTGTAAGATACACGTGAAAAGATCACCAGGTGGAGTAGCCACATAGGAAATGTAATTTTTGTTTTGGTCGATCTGAGAAGATCAACTGCTCTTGCTTCTTTAAATAAAACTAGTGAAAATAAAAAATCAATTTTGCAATATGACCAATTTGAGATAAACTTCCTAGATTTTAAAATTTGAAAGAGATGCTGCCTGAGGAAGACAGGTTGGTCTCTAAACGCATCTCCAGCTCATAGGTAGCAGTGCAGATAGCCTCATTTGCTCCTTGGCTAGTAATTCACTTGGTACATTAAAAGCCTAATAAATAAGCGTTTTCCCAACTGTTCTGGTGTTAACATTTTAAAGACAGCAATAGTGACTTGCACACTGCTATCTTTATTGCAAGATACTAATTTTATTTTTTAGAGGGAGGTTTAATGTGACCATATACAGTAATACTTACAGTATTGTAAATGTCAGCAGATTTAAACAAAAAAATGATTTCACTTACCCAAACAGAACACCTAGGGCTCCTAGGGGTGCAACCACCACAGCAGGGGCCACATTGTATGCCAAGAAATTTCCTATTTGACCCAAGATCACTGTTTGGAAGGACAACAGGGGACTTATAACTTCAGCATAAGGTGATCTTCAACAAACACTATTAAGTTCAGATATAACTAAACAAAGTATGCAGCAGTGATTCCTAAACTCTGAGAGACTCACTGTGTATGCTGGCTTATTGTTACAACCAATCTTTAGATCACGGCTGTTGGAAACACGTGTTTCCGTTCTACTGACGTATTTTCTTTCACTGTAATTTAACACAATGCAGATTTGGCTTGTCATTTTCTTTTCTTTTTTTGTTTAAACTGAGAATTTTCCACAGAAGGTTTATTTTCAGCGACCAGGTGTCCACTCTTTCAGCGATTAGAACCCAACTAATTTCATCTGCCAGTCTATTAGCGAATCACAATTACAAATGTAACCTCTTTCTACGGAATGATTTCTCAATGGCAAATTACAGTAAATGAAAGCATTACCTGACCTGTCTGATTAAATGTCCTGATAATTGAACATGGGTCGTTTTATTCTTTATAGTGTGCATGCATAGCCATTCGTGACATTGCGGCTTTGGGATGAGTGTCTAAGAACAATCAGCAGCCGCCACAGGAGGGCGTAGTACTCACTAGAGAACGTCCCGCTCCACCACACCCCGTCTAATAAATAGGAATCACCTGGAAATGCACAACAGTATTAAGTATGCGGCACAACACTCCCAAAAAGTACAGCTCAAAAAGCAACATACACCATTAAGAATTTGCTTCCCATAAACGGCCACATTAAAACTTGAACATGATAGGGACAAGCCACTACACTTGCCAACTTCCTACGCGTTATTAAATTCTTGACTTATACTCATAACCAACCATACCTCGTTTTCGGGCACGTAAAATTCCCTTTTTCTGTAGTACAAACGTAGATCCATTGATAAAACTGGACACCACGGCTATTGCGACTCCAGCAGCCACAGATTGGGATGAAGTTTCAACTGATTTTACACTCATTTTAATAGAAGCTTGCAAGCTAGCATTGGGCAGTTAGCTAACTTAAAAAAGTGCATATAGCAAAATAAATGTGCAATGAATGGTCTCCTACCAGTTTAAAAGTAGAACAGAATTTTACACATATCTAAACAATCCAAGTCATGGTTAAATTACAACATTTTCTGAAATACTGTTAGCAGCTAGCCTGGTTTTTAACCGGAAGTTAGACTGAAATAGCTGCTGTTTTCATACGTGCGCCCTCTTTCGACAGTTTAAGTTACAGAAAACCAGTAGCCGATAGATGGGATAATTGCAGTTTTCCGTCAATTTCGTCGAGTGTTTTGTTAACAAGTATTGTTAAATATACATAGCAAATATTTGGAAAACAAGGGTTTTTCTCAAAACGTGTTGTGCTTTGAGGCGTCTGGTATAGCCAGGTATCACCAGACTGATAAAGGGTGTTGTTCGTCACTCAGCCTTTCATATTTTGTCGTGAGACAAACACAACGTGTGAACGCGTTTGGTGCAAAAATGTCGTCCCTTAAAACAAACTAAGTCGGTAATATTTAATTACTTTTTATTATTACTATTAGTAATGTCCTAATGCTAGGGATATATGACCTTACTGCACGTGCAAGCCATACATTACTTTACATTTTTCCAATAAAGTCGGTGTAAAATCTGTCTAGTATATTAATATCGAAATACACCAAGTTATAAATATACCAAGAAACAGGTGCATAAGGTTTCCTACGACTGTCCAAGTAAATTACGGGATGAATGACATTAGTAATTTTCACTAAACTATATTTCACAGAACCTTTCCACACCTCACGCATTCTGCAACTATATCATATGAGCTAGAATACTCCCACCTCGTGTTATGTCTACCTATCTTTATCAAGAGCCTTATCGTCCCGCCCATTTAAAACTCGATTTGACGTCACTCGTATTCCTTCCTTAGTCCCTTGGCTATCGCTCCTGTCAATTATGGTCCAACATGGATGACATTAGAATGCAGCAAAGCTAGGGACTGTAACTGGACTGAAGAGAGAAATAGGATAAGACAAAGACAACAGGTAAGCGTAACATTGTTTTAAATGCAATCACTTAATAGACAACGCTTAAGATTAAAGGTGCGGTCGCACTGAAATATCTACGAAAGATTCAAATGGCTTGGCCATAAATTGGGATGTTCTTGCTAGCTGGCTACCAAGCCAAGCAAACTGCACCAAGGCAGTATCAACAACACAGGGGCAGAGCAACTACTAGCAAAGGCACCCAACAAGCTTGAGGCAGCTTCTCGGTAGCTAGGTGCAGTTAGCGACAGTGTTGAAACTATCGTGATACAAAACCACATTATCCTTGCTTTCAGTCAGATGAGTCGTGTTAATTAGCTGAGCACAAAAGGCAACACCCCTGTCTGCGATTATTAATTTATTTTGCTTGACAACTGTGTCTGACCATGACGTTCGGCATTGGTTGATGGCTAGCTAACGTTAGCCTAGGTATGGAAGTGGCATAAGCGACATCTTGTTGAGGATGGCTTGCTAAATTAGACGGCAAATTCCCTAGATTGTCGATAACGAAGCAAACTATGAATTTTCGAAAAAGAACGTTAAGGAATGACATTTAGTAGATAGACAAAGAAGTGTGCTTGCTAAATGTTATAGCTACCGATATTGTTATAGTAAGGATTGGTGGGCATGTCGACTCGTCGGATATTGCACTGCTGCTACAAGCGGACATTTTCAAAGTGAATTAATACCGAAATATGACAGTACATTGTTTTATAGCTACATACCCGTGCGTGACAATATATTAAAATTAAATCCAAGAACAAATAATTCAGCAAAAACTTAATTTGATGCTAAGCAAGCTGTTGAGGAACCACCCTTGTGTAATAATATTTATTTATTTCTGCTTTCTCCATGGAATGTAAATCATGTAACGCTGACATTGCTAGCAAACGGCCCGATGTGAAGACTGTGGAGCTATTTGTCTTTATTGTAATGCATTTTGTTTATATTTAATTTCGTCCAGTTCCCAGTGGTATCATTGTGAGTGATAGTTATAAGAATTCAGTGCATATATGAGTTCGAGAAGTGTGATGGCTAGCTAACGTACGTGGATGTATAACAAAGAAGTACTTTACACGTTCTGTGTCTCGGACAGATTTTTCCAAAAATTAATAGATAAAATAATATCAGTATGTGTATGTATGCAAGTAACGTGTATGTTTATGTAAGTATATGTATATATGCGGAAAACCCATATGTCATAAATATATTCCATATTATTATTATGCTTGTTTTAAGTATATCATCACAACTGTATTTGAAAACCAAGTTGCTTGCTAACTACCTGCGTAAACTGCTTTATCTGTCCTCAATCACTCAGAAACCACAGCACACACATTAGGAACAAAGCATTTCATTCATCATTTGAGTTGATATGCTGTGTCATTTTGTCTCATTTTGTCTTGTGCAGTACAGGCTGCAATTTGCAGCCAGGAGAACAGACGGAAAGATGCCTTCCCCGTCCTTCTCCTTGGATGCTCAGCTGAGGTTTCACAACAAGTGGCTGAAGATAGATTTACAGGTAAATAGATTCTGTCAGTCCTGTTTTTCCCTTCGCTGCCTGCAACACTGTCACAGCATGCCAGTTTACTGACCCGTCAGTCCTGCCACAGGTCACACTGTTTTAGGCCTTTGGATGCAACATTGTCTTAGTCTGACTGACCTCATTGACAGGGCAGTAGTCTCTGGTCTTTAGGTAATCATCTTCTAGGAGTGTTTGGTGTGACGATTAGAGAGGAACCTCCTTCCAGCTCGGACACACAGCAACCTCCTCCTTTGACTAAATTGGTGTAGCGAGTAGTTTCGGCTGATGGATGTGCTTCTTCAGGCCATCTCGAGTGAAATGTTTGTTTGATATTAGCGTATAAAATGTTATTTTGACTAGGTTTTGCACCGCTGCACTGGAGGCTTTAGCTGTTGCATGTGATGGCCTTTTGATGATCTTTATTAGTTGTTGGTAGTGATATGTGAGTGTTGAGGGTTCATGAAGCCTGGATTGGGTGGAGCTATGGTTGTCTGTCAATCACTGACTTGTTTGAACAAATCAGGTTTCACATGCCACTGGGGATGATTGGTTCAATTACGTGAGACAATGATAGTGTTTTTGGGTTCATGAAAGTGTTATATGAAGGAATAACACAGACATAGCCTTGGATTATGCAAGTATTTGGCTCCTCCATGAACAGTAGTTTATTACTGCGTAAATCATCTAATGAAAGGTTAAATAAAATAAAAAATAAAAAAATTACTGTAGGCCTAACCTTTCAGTGGTTGGTCAAATCAAATTGTTGTGACATTTGCTAATAGATTATTGCAGTGTACTTGTTTTGTTCCATATGAAAAATAGCTGCAGGAGATCATAGTTTTGTGTGACTGTGTACAGCTAACACCAGAACATGTTTTTCAACAGAAGTTCTTGTCATTTGAGGACATGTATTCCTGGTAATTAAGCAAGAGTACATACATAGCTATTTTTAACTACAAAAAATCTTTGGCTACTTTTTCTTGCGTGAGTGTGAGGTTGATGCGCATTTGTAAGCAGTCCTGGGGAAAATTGAAACAGCAAGTTGAATAATTCAGCAGTGATCATTTAAAACACCTGCTTGTGTTTTTTGTGACTCCAGAAGACCTGCATTGTGTATGAATGGCCAGAAATGATGTGCATTGAAATTGCAGGACAATGTGTTCTGCTGTTTAAACTGAATTGTATTATGCTTGATTCTATGATCCCAGTCTCATACAGAAGATTTGATTATCTCAGACAGATGTGAGGGACAATATGCTTGGTCTGGTGCACCAGTCAGGTTGCGATTCAGCTTGCCTGAGAGAGTTGTCACCATTCATTCTTGTAGGACAGTCAGAAGTCTGATGTGTGGTATGGAGCATTCTCCTGGTCACTGAGGTTGTCTCCAAAAACATGTTGCACCCTTTTTTCCTTCACCTGATCCACAGAGCATGAATAAGTGAAAGCAATATGGCAGAAACCTGTACCAGGTCAATCAGTGGCCTCAGACCAGTGAAATGAAGAAGGGAGGGAGGATGCTACTCAAAGTAGGCTATTTGGACAGTGCCCTAGTCCAGGAGCAGTCTGTTAGCTATCAGAGGGATGATGTAATTTTGTTGATCAAAGGAAGTGCAATTCTATCATTTTTGTATCCTGCCACAGCAATAACCAAAGCTCAGTATTGAAATTTTATACTAGTTGACAAATGTATTTTGTCTGATGGAATTTATAATGTTTCTTACCTTTTGAAGTTTTTGTTTTGCCTACGTTTTTATTTGACATTTATGGTTCTGGTGAAAAACTCAGTTGTGCATGAGTTTTAACCTAGGGGCATCGGCTTGGTTTGGTCCAGTGCTTCACTGCTTTATGAAATTAAGGTAAGGAGTGACATGCTATTTTAATTAGGCCTTCCATTCCCACTGTTTTCCCCCAGGACTGATCAGTCTCGGGCAGTTTGGGCCAAGTTGTCTTGGGCAGTGTAGCTTCATTTAAGTACAGGTTAATGAAATTTGAAACGGATGAAAAGATGTGACTTTGAATATAGTAACATGGACTGTAGGTGCCCTTTTGTCCAATGAATTGCGCTGCACTTGAGTGCAATGCAGCGCATTGTTTGGTGAGCCTAAATATATTAATTTCAGTTTCTGAGAGAAAATCGAGTTTCGCTGTTTATATGAATTAGACCAAAGTCGCGGCAGAGCTAGAAGCTATCATCTTGTTTGTTAGTGCATTTCTCGGTTATCCTACAATGCCTTTGTTGAGAAGTCAAGTACTAACGAAGAACAGATTCGTTTGTGTACTTGAACCCTGCAGATTTTTCGCATTCGCCACACTAAGAAGAGTTGACTGAATTGCATGCATATGCTTAGGCAGGTGAACGAACCTAGCTGCAAAATGTTCATCCACTGAAAATGCGTAAAAGTACAACTGTCCCGACGCAAACGTGTGGCTTCTGTCACGGTAGAATCGATATCACGTCACGCGGATGTAAGCTTTTCCGACGAGTTGAGCGCATTGATGTCTGTGCCTCACGCTGGCTCCGTGTAGTTCGCCACCGCCACCGTCCGCATCGAGCAGGTCCGCTCGGCTCTGATCCTCCCGTCCCACACAAGCTCGGATTCTGTGAGGTCCTCTCTGGGGCAGTAGAAAAACTAAGTTCTTAAATTCCCGCACGTGGCTAGTGGCTCGCAGCTTCTCAAGTCAGCTGTTTTTTTGGAGTGCATATATCACGTGCGCGTGTGTTTGCTTTCAAAGGCAATTGACCTAGTATTGCTCAAGGATTCTGAGATGTGCTGGGAGCCAAAATTAGACTTCTCAATGAGGTCGGACTGGTGAAAGCTCGTCTTGCCTTATTGCTCCTTGGTTTAGAATTTCAAGTGTCATGTTCAATTTGCCCTGTTATATTGACATTTGAAACCAGAATCTTGGAAAGCCTTGTTCCCAGCCTGTCAATCAATATTCATTACCTCGTTTTATTTATGCTGTGCTGTTTGTAATGATGTTCAGTTACAAACAGATAATCACTCTGCATTTTTCTGCTTTTAAGGCTGTTATGAATTTGTGCAAGCAAGGTAGAACAATTCGATTTGTGATATTTAATTCTCAAGTCTGGTTCAACAACAGTATTCACTTTGTCAGTTTGACAAGACCTAGTCTGTCAATGCTTTGGACCGTTATACAGCAGTTATCTGTCAATAAAAGCTCTGATTGTATCTGTTTTCCCCATAAAGATAATTTGTACAAAGGTGCACTGGAATGATTTGTCATTGTATAGGTGGTGAAGTAGCTCTTTTAATGTTGGTGGTAAGAAAGAGACAAACTATAAACAGGCTGTTCATGTTCTCTGTGTGTCTATATATATTTTTTAAAAATAGCAAATGTTGTCTACTTGCAGATATTTCATTAAAGACTCCATAGACACAATAAAATAATACTGTAACTTTAATCCAAAGGTTAGAAAAAGGAGACCTGCTTTGGTATGGCCTGGTGATTCAGTATTCCGTGTACATTACATTACATTATAGGCATTTAGCTGACGCTCTTATCCAGAGCGACTTACAACAGTGTAACCAAACTCAGGATCAAGTCCACTTAAGTCCATTGAACAAAATGCAGATAAAAAGCCTTTACTATGGTAGCATACATTAAGGAGAAACAAGATAGTCTGAACCAAAAATTTTTTTTTTTTTTTTTTTTTTTTTAATAGTTATGGGAGGGGGTTTAGGGAAGAGGAGAGAGGTACACAGAGAAGAGGTGCGTCTTGAGTTTCCGTTTGAAGGTGCTCAGACACTCTGCTGTTCTGACCTCCACTGGAAGATCGTTCCACCATCGTGGGGCCAGAACTGCAAAGAGTCGAGACCTTGTTGCTGCTCGTGTTGGGGGAGGAATCAGCCGCCCTGTAGTAGCCGATCGGAGCGATCTGGCCGGCTTGTAGGGTCTGATCATCTTCTGCAGATAACCAGGAGCTGACCCCTTGACTGCTTGGAAAGCAAGCACCAGTGTCTTAAACCGGATGCGAGCTTGCACTGGTAGCCAGTGGAGGGAGATGAGGAGGGGAGTGACGTGGGAGTCACGAGGGAGGTTGTAAACCAGACGTGCTGCTGCATTCTGGATGAGCTGAAGGGGTCTGGTGGCTGATGCTGGGAGGCCAGCCAGGAGGGAGTTGCAGTAGTCCAGACGTGACAGTATCATGGCCTGGACCAGGAGCTGTGTGGAATAATTGGTGAGGAGTGGTCTTATTCTGCGGATATTGTACAGGATGAACCTGCACGACCGGGTGGTTGCCGCGATATTCTCAGAGAGTGCCAGCCTGTTGTCCAGCACAACTCCAAGATTTCGGGCACTCTGCGAAGGGTGTAGGGGAGTGTCTCCTAAAGAAATGGGCAGATGAGAAGTGGGAGAGGTAAGAGAAGGAATATGGAGAAGTTCCGTTTTGTTTGTGTTGAGCTTGAGCTGGTGTTTGGTCATCCAGCTCTGGTTGTCACTCAGGCAGGCGGATATGCGATCGGAGACCTGAGTGTCTGTGGGAGAGAAAGAGTAGAAAAGTTGAATATCATCTGCATAGAGATGATATGACATGCCATGGGCGGCAATAACAGGGCCAAGGGACCTAGTATACAGAGAAAAGAGGAGGGGACCAAGGACAGAGCCCTGAGGGACCCCAGTTGTGAGGGGACGAGGAGCTGATACTGCACCGGCCCAGGCAACCTGGAAGGAGCGGCCGGAGAGATAGGACGCAATCCAGTTGAGGGCTGGTCCGCAAATTCCCAATTCTGTCAGGGAAGACAGAAGTGTAGGATGGTCAACGGTGTCGAAGGCAGCTGAGAGGTCAAGAAGAATTAGGACAGATGAACGAGATGCTGCGTGTGCTGCGTGGAGAGACTCAGTGACGGAGAGCAGGGCAGTCTCCGTCGAGTGACCGGGTCTGAAACCAGACTGCTGAGGGTCTTGGAGGTTATGTTTAGAAAGAAAAGAGGAAAGTTGGTTGGACGCAGCACGTTCGAGAGTTTTAGATAGGAATGGAAGAAGGGATACCGGTCTGTAGTTCTGGGTGAGGCAGGGGTCCAGTGTTGGTTTCTTCAGAATGGGGGTGATGTGGGCTCTTTTGAAAGATGACGGGAAGGTGCCAGAAGTCAGGGAGGAGTTAATCAGGTGGGCGATGAAGGGGATGATCTCTGGTGAGATCAGCTGGAGGAGGGTAGAGGGGAGGGGATCAAGGGCACAGGTGGTGGGACGGTGGGAGAGCAAGAGTTGGGAGACATCAGGGAGAGAGAGTGGGGAGAAGGTGGAGAATGTGGGGAGGGTCATAGAGGGGATGGGGGGAGGGAAGGGTGGGGAGTCGGGAGGGTCAAGGGAGCTGCGGATGAGTGTGACCTTTGCTTCGAAGAAGGCTGCGAAGTCTTCAGCAGTAAGGGAGGTCTGAGTTGGAGGTGAGGGTTTACTGAGGAGAGAGGAGAAAATTGAAAACAGTTGCCTGGGGTTAGCAATAGATTTGTGTATTTTAGAGTGGTAGTATGTTGCCTTGGCAGTGGCAACTGCTGAGGAGAAGGAGTTCAGTAGGGACTGGTAGGCAGAGAGGTCCGTTGGCATTCTAGACTTCTTCCAGTTCCGCTCTGCTGCACGCAGGGCAGTCCTGGAAGATCGCAGAACGTCAGTCAGCCACGGGCATGGAGGAGATGGGCGTGTGGGCCTGGAGACAAGAGGACAGAGGGTATTAATGGCAGTGGAGAGTGATGATAGCAGGGTGTCAGAGGCCGAGTCAGAGGGAAGGGCAGAGAAGACATCAAGAGGGGGGAGGGAGGCAGTGACACAAGGGGCAAGAGAGGAGGGAGAAAGGGCGCACAGGTTACGGCGGACAGAGACAGTAGGGCTGGGTGGAGAGAAGGGGTGTGGGTGGGAGGGAAGGGGGAGTGAGAAGGAAACAAAATGATGATCAGAGGTATGGAGAGGGGTGACGTTTAGGCCAGTGCAGGTGGTGTTCCTCAAAAATACGAGGTCGAGGAGGTTGCCAGCCTTGTGGGTTGGGGGAGAGTGCTGGAGGGAGAGGTCGAAGGAGTGGAGTAGTGGAAGGAAGGCTGCAGACTGGGAGGCTTCAAGGTGAATATTGAAGTCTCCGAGGAGGATGAGGGGGGCACCATTCTCAGGGAAGGAGCTGAGCAGGATGTCAAGCTCTTCCAGAAAATTTCCCAGGGGGCCTGGGGGGCGGTAGATGACAGAAATAAACAGGTTAGATGGGTGAGTCACATGTACAGAGTGGTGTTCAAAACTGGACAGAGAGAGGTGAGAGTGGAGAACAGAGAAATTCCAGGAGCGGGAGAGAAGTAAACCTGTGCCACCACCACGGCCTGATGGCCGGGGTGTGTGAGAGAATGAGAATGAGGAGGATAGCGCGGTTGGGGTAGAAGAGTTGTCAGGGCTGATCCAGGTCTCTGTGAGGGCCAGGAACTGGAGAGACAGGTGGGAAGCGTAGGCGGAGATGAAGTCGGCTTTTCGGGTTGCCGACTGGCAGTTCCAGAGTCCCCCAGCGAGGGTGGCATTCTGGCTGGTAGCTGGTTGCAGGTCGCGGAGGTTGGATGGGTTTCTCTGTCGTGGGGGCCCGCGACGCTGGAAGCGGGTTCGGAAGGGGAGAGAGCATACTGGGATGGGGAGGGAGCGCATAAAATGTGACGGAGCGACGCTATGCGTCGCTCTAAAAGCCCTATTATTGTGCAAATGCACCTGAAACTAATGACACAATTAAAAACAATAAATCAATAAAATTCCTAACCGACGCACGTGACCTCAAATACAAGCTATTCTATAACGCCAAACAGCTGATTCGACAACCGCGTAAAACCCTACTGCACGCAATACAAGTAAAAACTTAAAATCTACTTATCACGCAACGGAACCGGTAGCAGACGCGAAGCACACGAGTTGGTTACACTTCTGTGTAGAACATCATCAATTTGAAGTTATTGAAGCATTAGATGTCACCTAATTTTATCTGTTGTGTAATTGTGAATGATAATTATTTGTACACTTTGTTAAACCTTTAAAATTCTCCTGTATTACACATTTTGCTCATGCATTTAAAATGTGTCATTATATTGTGTTTGAAATATAAATTGTTGAAAATAAAAACATTATCAGCCGACGAAAATAAATCGCAATGTATTCACATAGTGTGGTTTGACAAAACATTTGTCACGATATGCTCTACAGCAGCAGCCCCCCCCACAAAAACCTGGGATAACTACAAATGCTTCTTATGCATTAGAACCAGTGACGACCCCTGTGACACAACATACCTGTGTTTTCATTTTAGCCTGTCGCGCCGATCAGATGAGTTCAATGTTTCGAACAGGATGCCTTTTTCGGCTCAAAGAGATAGGCTACCTGCTTAAAATATCCGTGACTCAGACAGCATTTGAAGAAACAGATGTGAATTTGTTCAGGGTCATTTCTTTACCACCCGTCAGGGTGGGTTCACCTTTTCAGGAAGTCTGCAGGACAATTCCAGCGCTAAACTTTAGATGTGGATCTGCGAGGATTTAAATTGGAGCGGGCTGAAAGGCTGCGGTTAATTTTATCCGGCTGCCGTGCCTGTAAGGGTACGTATTGGCAGATGTCCTTCCTTTTAGCGGGGGCTTGGATCAGCTCGCATGTGCTGGAAATAGCAGGTGAACCTGAGCCATTGTTCTGTTTGGCACCAGGAGAGCAGCATTTCATTCCTGTCGCGGGCTCCGACAGGGGCCCGCTGGGTAGGCTGCTCGCACACAGACTCCAGCTCGCGGCCCGTTCCCCCGCCCTGCTGTTGAAGGCACATGTTTTAATGTGGGTGTTAGAATCGGAACCCCATCCGTTTTAGAGCCACAGGTTACAACTGCGCAAAATCGATCCGGGCCATCCCAGGCGGCCCCTTCCATTTTCAGAGACAATTTTTACAAGATTTTTTTCCGGTCAGTCCGTCAGTTGCTGGTGTCTGTCCAGATGGGCGACCCTGAGGGTTTTCTTAGAATTTAATCGGAGTTGTCGCAATCATCTGGTGACTCCCCGGGACAGAACCGGCAAGACATTCCCGTGGAGGACAGATTTTATGTGCGTGAAGGTGTGTGGCGAACGTTTCTGTAAGTTTTCTCAGACTTTGAGTTGGCAGGGTTCTCTGTTGTGCGATGAATGGAGGCGGGTCTTACTGGGTGAACGTGGAGCGATTGACGGCCTTGGTGTCTGATGTCATTCTCTTGCAGCGCGCCTTCTCTCCGGAGGGCCTGAGTGAGATGTGGAATGAGATGGTGAAGGATGAAGAGATCACCTGTAACGGAGAGGAATCTGCTCACCCAGGTAAGGCTCCAATACGCTGCTCGAGTGCGAGGACTCTGGTTCAAGTCCAGGCCTCACTTTGTTTATTTAGCATCAATATTTATTTAGCCTCAGCGTTGTTGCTGAAGTGTATTTACATAGCTGGCACACTCGTCTGTGAATGTTTAATGGATTGTAATTTTTCTGAAGCAAATCTGATTAAGTAATTACCTTGGTCAAGGGTGTCATGACGCTGCCAACACTTGTGAATTGTGAACAACACTTGTGAATTGAACGGGTAGCCGTTACAATCGCAAATGCTAAATGTCATCTTGGAGGAAAGTTAGGTGTACAGACAGAATTTCTGTATGAAGAAAATTGTCTGTGCATTTTATGCTGTGTTTGTAGTTTAGCTCTTATGAAATGGTCCCGTAGCAGGAAGTAATAAATGTGCTAAATTGTCATGGTGTTTTTGAAGATTAGTATTGACATAGCCCATTGGGGTGGGTGGGGGGTGGGGTGATGTGGTCTTTGGGCGCCCCCTGAAACGTGCTGATCTCTCAGGACGCACCTCTGCTCTTTTGGCCCATGCAGAGGACTGCGCCGATTGCTTTGGTGGTCAAAAGAAGGATGAGTCTAACGACAAAGAGAAGAAGGAGGAGGAGGAGGCGTCCACGTCCGTCCACCACTCCATCATCGAGACGTGGGACTGGGGGCGGCAGCCAGGTGGGTCAGCCGGAATTTTTTCACTGCTGTTTTTTTCCGTTTCTTTGTTTAAAATTGTAACATTGGTTTTGTTTGTGCGGAATGTTCCGGGCCATGGTTTGGTGGGTGCTGATGCCACTAGCCATTATAACAGAAACCACGTTGGAGATTGTAGCATCGTCCCTCTGCTTCACTGGACACTGAACAGCATTTGAAGTTGATCTGTATGTGTCTCTTTTGCCCCTCTTCGAAGCGTGCCCCCCCGTTTTTGCCAGCTGTTAAACGAGCGCTTACTAACTGAAATCCTGTCTGTGAAATTGTTCAGACCTGTTCTCGGGAGTCTTTCGGCACTTCACCCAGTGACATAATTTTCGGGGAAAGCTAAATAGGCTTGGCTACTGCTAAGTAAGGGGAAGGGAGTAAAGGATTACTGTTCTAGTTTCCCACTAAATCATCTTCCACGTACATTTATTATATTTATTTTCGAGCCCCAGAAACCCCACCCCTGCTATGTCTCTGAGCGCCGGCTAGCCCTCTCCTGAGCAAAACACTGGCTAAATATAACCCTGTGGGGTTTCAGCAGTCTCCGGGCTTTACGAGGCTGCTCAGTCAGGAGCAGCGTGCTGGGGGTCGGCAGCGTGTATTTGAGGAGCAGAAGGGGCCTGCTAGGCTGAGGGGGGGGGTTTCTGCGTGCAGGCTATGCGTAGGGCTGCTAGGCCACGGTGCGTCTCGCCGATGCTGGAATTTAACCTGCGCTGCCCTACAGTCTGTCTGTGTTTCTGCTTTTGACGGCTCACGTTTCGCTTCCGTTTAAAATGCGGTGGATTGTTTCCATGAATTTGGTTGAAGGAGGGTGGGGGTTTTTGCCATTCCAAATTGAGGCATTGAAGTAAAAATGTGATGAAAAATGGAAAATAATTATTATCACTATGATATGATAATACAAACATCCAGCATTCCTTAAAGTAGAATGAATTACTCAGGAGGATGTCGTTGGGAAGAACTCTTTTATTATTCACTCTTGTTTAATGCAAAACATGCATGTAAATTGGCATTTGTGCTCCTGGTGACCTGTCATTGGCTTTGGTCGGTAAATTATAGATGTACGGGTGCTTGTCCTCTGTACCAGAAATGTGACTTGCCAATATGATGCTCCTGTCTTTTAACCTTTATCATGAGAGTGTTTGCGGCCTTTCGGTTTCCCTCTTCCCAAGCTCCCATAGTTTTTTTGCGTATATATTTTACTTCTATGAGAACAGACATCAATAACATGACACAGATGCAGTGAATTTAGTGTCAAAACCCTTCCGAATAACTGGATCTGTGACAGGCCTAGATACAGGCACATTATGGCCGGGGGGGGGGGGGGGGGGGGGGGGGGGGGGGCAAAGGGTCAGAAGACCCTTCAGCAGTTACATTGGAGGGCAGGGTATAGTCAGTGCCAAGAAATTTAAGGCCTGTTGTCATGTCTTGCTTTGCTGACCGTGTTCAAAAACTGCTAAAGATTGCCACCGACTGTATTTTTTGGCAGTCATACAGGGCAGAGAAACTCGGTCCTGGGCCTGGTCACGTGCTAAGCAGTTTTTGTGTTTACTTGTGTTTAATTGATGTCGTGTCTGCATTCTGGAATGGCAATCTCGTATTTCCCCTTAAGCATTCATGACACCTTTGGCTAGGGTTAGCAGCGATGTTTGGGTAATGTTTTAAATTTGGCTCCTTGCTTGCTAGTTGGTAAGCAAGAGTAGATTGCGTTGTTTATGGCGGTTGCCTGGCGACCCAGTCGGCGAGGCAGACGTGGATTTCTCTCAGCTCCCCGTTAGCCGTTTGAAGAGCGCTCCTCATTTATGCAAATGCTAATTAATCCGCACATGTTTTATGATCAAATAAAGCCTTCTGTGATCCGCACTGTTATAGCGAACTGTGCGAATGTCAGCTATGTTTGTGGTTCCAAATATTTAAAAAATGTTTTCTTTTTGCCCACCCCAATGTCAGTGCCAAGCCGGTGTCACAGGTGGGGACGGGATGGTCTCCACCGCCGTCGTTTCGCTGGCTCATTGACGCCTGTGGAGCGTCAGCGACGGCGCATTTTGATTGACAGCAGGAGATGGGGCGGCGACCTCTTGTGCGCTCCTGCCCGGGCCCCTGTCGGCTCTGATTCTCTCCCGCCGCTCGCTGCGTTTCCCGCCGTCTCCCTGCGCGAGGCCCAGGGGCGGCTCCAGTTACTGTACAAACTGACCGTGGGGGGCCCAGTTTGTCCTCCCCCCTGCGGTGTTTGTCCCTGTCCCTGGCGGCCTGTTTACAGATGAACTTGGGCGTCGCTGCTGGAGATAAGCAGCTGTTGTGGGCGGGGCCTCGTGACAGGGACCCAGGAGGGGAGTTCAGAGGGAGATCAGTCTGGCTTCTGAGCAGTGCCACCTGCACGTTTTCCAGCCGGAAAAATATTGTAATAAAATATTTTTATAGTTTTCAACAGTATATTGTAGATCAGTGCACTTTTTGGAAAATAATACAGATAAATATATTTCACAGTGTTGTATTTTTAAAAAACCTTATGAAAATGGAATATACAGTAATATATTAAAATGAAATATAATATTCAACAGTAGGCTATATTTTGAATATGTGTACTTTTGGGAAAATATTGCGAAAATATATTACACTGCGATGTATTTTTAAAAATATTCTTTCAATTCATTTCTGAAAGTGGCAGTAATTTATTTATTTGCCCTTATATCATGAAGTGTCGCGCATCTTGATAATTTTATTTAATTTTTGAAAATGTATTTAGTTTCTGTAAGGGTTAATTTGGGAACTGCCAGCTCATCCGAAATGCTGTCGATCCAAGGTCTGGTTTCCACGCTCTGCTGCCAGGTTCATTACATGTGTTCAACCAATCAATAACATCTTGTGTGGAAGGGAGTGCCTTTCCCATTATGTAGATGCAAAAAAACCTTAAAATGATTGACAAGCAATCAATCAGATGTGACACAAATGCTGTATGAAGGTACTTGTGCAGATTGGGAAGATAAAATACAAATTTGATTTATGAATGATGTTCTGTTATGTTATGTTATGATGAATGTTCCTGGTATGGTAATTTTAGGGTACCATAGCAGAGTAGACAAGCAAGCGGTAATCCTTATGGCTTTTTTACAGCTACCAAAGAACAGGGCAGAGATCATAACTAAAGCAGCTTGATCAACCCTCTCCTCTTTCCTTCTGTTTAAAAGAAGCAGGTTTATGAAGCGCTTATTGTGAGGGTCTTGAAAGGAGCAATAGGCCTAGTTGTTAGGAATTAATTACGAGCAAGCTGCTTGTTTATTGACACACATTGACCAATCAGATAAAGACGCATGCACAGCATTCCTGGTCAATGAGGGTCGACCATTTTTTTCCCCCAAACTTTTCTCCCAAAAACCCATGACCCAATTTATTAGCGAAGCAAATCCTTTTTTTTTGTGAGTGACCGTATGTTCTTAAACGTGGAAGATGTGATCATCATGAACTGAGTTTTTAGTTAATACGAGAATGAAATTTGTAGCATTTCCCCATATTGTCTTCATCAGTGAAATTGTGCCAATGGCAACAAAAGAAAATATGAAATTTAAAATTAGTCTCCCGTGAGTCGTTTATTAAAATGTTGCATTATGGTAATTGAAGGTTCCTGCTGACACGCATCAGTGTTTTTAAGAGCTACATGTGGACTGTGATCAGCACAGTGCATGTTGCAGGTTTTAATTTAGCGCACCGTTTTCCTGTATGGGAATGCCAATGGGATACGCAAAGGAAGTTTATTTTAGTGTAATTTAGTGGCCCATTTTAAGCCCACCTGTAACCCACAATCCGGGAACCCCTCGCTCAAGGCTGTTGTGTACCCCAGGAAAGGCTACTATTTTGGCTAGCGTATCTTAGGCTAGTGTGACTCGGGGCTTCTGCTGTCAGTCAAGCGGAAGGGAAGTGCTGGAATTTAGCTGTGACTGTTCATTGTTTATTTAGTTCTACTGGAAGACCATGTTGTGTATGGACCACCCCCTTCTCATTTGAACGTTTGAGGTTCTCTGGCTTTAAAGTGGTTGAATGAAGTGTTGACGCTCCCACAATCTGCCATGACGAGCTACCACTTTCCTGTTTGTACTCTTGGGAAATGGTGCTTTAACTAGAAAGGCAACCTCACTTGGTCATACTGGTTCACGTTCTTTCACCGTTAATTAAACCAGTAGGTCGACCAAGAACCCTGTTGACTTTTGCGGTGATGACTTGGGGAATCAAAGTGAGTAGGGAATTTAAGGGATTACTGAATCTGATGCATGGTGATGATTGGTTGGCAAGATGTAGAGAGCCAGTATTGTTAGAACAATGCAGTCATCATAAGATCAGAAACGTGGAACTTAGGTTCTCAGAATGATCAGTGGGTGTTAACCATGTCCGGATCCATCCCGCCCCAAACGGGGATAGAACCATCTTGTGGCTGTTAGCAGGAATTACTGTAACGTGTGAATGTAATTGGGCCCCTTGTGAATGCATTGTAATGCTTGAAAGTAATGTAATGTATTCAGTGTATAAATGTGATGTAATGCCTGTATCCCCATCCCTGGGTTTACCAACCCCCCCCCCCATCACTGTGTGGTGCAGATGAGAACGAGCTGAAGGAGTGCCTGATGGTGCTGGTGGAGGACCAGCAGAAGCTGGCGACGCACACGGCCAAGAGCACGCTGTCGGCCCTGCGCCTCCGGCAGCGGCTGGTCATCCTGGAGCGCTACCTCATCTCGCTCAGCCACAGCATGATGGAGGAGAAGTACAAGTCCCGCTGGAAGAGCCCGGCCAGCCCGCCCGGCCCGCCGCTGCCCGCCGCCGACAACAAGAGGTGCGCGCCCCTCCGCGCCGCCGCCCTCGTCGGCCGCGCGCCGTTTTCCCATGGGCCCGAGGGTCTGAGCGTTACCACGCGTCATCTGGGCTCAGTTTTCGGCTGGACCGCAACAGCGGGGCCAGCCCTGCAAACGCGAATGTCTGTGACTGAGTGAGTGACTGAGTGAGTGATGAAGTTACACCATTGGTCGGCCGAGTTATGACGTCGCGCCATTGGTCGGCCGGTCCAGCCATATACTAGGTTTTCACCCGGTCTTGTTTCCATAAACACCCAATGCATAATATAACAAAAAATCAAAAATTGTGTAAATAATAATTATTATTATTCACAATGGGTGGGCCTTGTTGGTCATGGTGTAAAATTCTTCACCATAATGCAATTGAAACAATTAACGTGGCATCCTGCTTTGGTTCAGAGTGACGGGTTAATGGGTTATCCCACTGTGGTTCAAACAGTGTGACCGGGGGGGGGGGGTTGTTCACCTTTTAGACCATATATGGCAGTGATTTTGGGCAAAAAAAGTGGTTATATGGCAGGCTTCTAAGGCCATTTACACCTGTTCTTATTATACGTCTTGAGCATCGGGATTATATCTGGATGGGGATTATCCACATAGAAATGCAGGTGTAAATGCAACCAAGATCCATTAGGGCCTGATTCAAATCCGATCGCCTAAACTACTTCAGGAGGTGGTCCGATATTCATTTGAGACGAATGTCATACAATTTTAAATGAATTTGTCTTTACGATACGTACAGTATGACAACCAAAACTCCCAAAGCATAATGTCACGTGACGTAGCCGCCCCCCACAGCAGAACACATGTAGCTTTACACTCACAGCAAGCATGGAGGACACGCATGGTTGGAATTTCTGTGAAACGAAATGCGTACTGGCGATATGGACAGATAATTCTGTTCAGAACAAGCTTCAGAGTAGTTACAGAAATCAAGCAATTTTTTGCTACGACTACAACCAGGGTTGCAGCGGTATTAAACGATCTCATACGAATAATTCCCAAATCTGGAATTATTCGGATTAACGGTTCATGAGAAGATGTTTTTGAAGGTGTTAAAAAAATTCTAAATAGCGGCAAAAGATCATAGACGGAGCTTTTGCGTCCTGGAGGCAAAACTATCAAACACGAGGAGATACACTGATGTACTAAATTTGACAATTGTAGCACGATTGGGATTGCTGGGCTGAGGGTTTGACTTTGAGACCTGATTAGAGTGCCCCCTGATGGCCAACTCATTCCATTTCTTTAGTAAAGGTTGTGTGTGTTTAGTACAGTCGGTGTGGAAAGATGGATGAGAAGTTACCAATGTTTCGCCGAAATAGAGGAGAAAAATAATAATAAGTGATAGGAATTTCAGCAGTTACAATAGGTTTCACCTCCTTGGCAGTGGGACACTAAAATGTTTGTAAAATGCTTAGAAATGCACCTGAGTAGGATGTATAACCGTTTGTGTGTGTGTGTGTTTCCAGCCCACGTCCTGCTGGGAAGGGGGTGGAGGGTCTTGCCAGAGTGGGATCCAGGGCGGCCCTCTCCTTTGCCTTCGCCTTCTTGCGACGGGCGTGGAGGTCAGGTAGGCAAAGCAAATCTCCCAGCATCCTCCACTGCTCACATGACACTACTGACCTCTATCAGAACTTGCGCAGAGGGGAATCTGGGGTACACTGAAACAGTTTATCTTTAGTTTCATAATTTCAATGGTGGCTGGATTTAAAGAGAGAGTTGGCTTTCTGGGGGTTTTGTTATATTTCAGTTTTGGTCTATGTCTTCAGTTTCCCCAGGATCATTTGGTGGTTTCTAGCTAAAGTAAATAAGTATTCTTCTGGTGACTACAAAGCAGCCTGTACAGCATTGAGATCTAGCTGTTTTTACATCATGCTGGTAGTTTCCTTTTGCATGCGCCATAGGAAATAGATTCAACCAAAAATAAGATGAAACATCTTTTTGAAGAATGTAAATGTACACCTGCACAAGCTCTGGAAACATAACATCGCTGCACATACTGCTTTCATCCTTGATGTGCATGACTGTATTTGCATTCAACAGACTGCCTCCATTTCACACAAATGACCATTAAAACCACATCCTTGGTTACCAGGAAACTCCGATACCCTTTCAAAAAGTCAGAATGGAGCCAGAAAATGAAAAAAACAGGAAGCGATTTTGCAGTGGGAGCCAGATGAGAGAGAGATGCCCCTTTCATTAAAATGTTATGTTCAATTCATTACACTAGAAAAAAAAAAGAGTATCAGATCAAAAGCATCGAAATGGGCTGAGAAAGAGAGAGAGAGAGAGTGAGAGATAGAGAGATCGAGAGAGGCCGGCGCTTTGATACCCCCGCCCCACCCTCCCGCACTAACGGTGCATTGGAGTCCCCTGCACGTGGACCTCAGGGGAGCTGTGGAGACACGGTGCCGTTCTGTCAGCAGGGCCTGTTGCTGTTCATAAATAGTTTCCAAATGCACCGAGGTCAGCGGTGTTGCAGACCCACAGCGGTTGCGTAACGGGGCCCTTTCGTGACCCCCCCACCCCCCCCCCACCCCACCCCACCCCACTGCGCTGCGATGCAGGCTTCCCAAGGCTCCGCCGCATCCTAAGCTCTCCTCTGAAGGGGCTGGATGGGTGGGGTTGTGAAACGGGTCTTTGGCAGCGAACAGTGTGCACTTTTTGTGACCTCTTTAGTGTCATGTATTTTGCTCGAGAACCGATGCTTCAATTTACACAGCTGTAGGTAGGTAATGTTGTTTGTGTATGTGTATATCTAACGTATACACTCACACACATGCATACACATACAGACTTTTTTTCCTGGCTCAAAATAGGGCTTAGGTGGTGACTGTGTGACGGCTACTGCAGTTGGCCCAGCTTTACTGTCACCGTCAACTCTGCGTGTTGTCCCCCTATATTTAGCTACATTTAGAGTGTAGAATTCTGATCTTCAAGAGACCCCCCACAATGCATTGGGGACGACAAAAATTAAAAAACGTGACTTTTTTAAGCGGATTCTACTGTAGCTAATTTAGCATGTCTAAGGTTGCAGATATACATGAAAGCAGTAAAAACTTTAAAAACTTTAAATGCAGTATCATTCACAATGAAATAGTTCTAGTAGATTCACAGGCCATTACTAATCCTCTTACTGGTTTTTTTTTTTTCTCCTGTAGGCGGGTTGAGGAAACATTTAGGCAGTCCGCCTGAGACATTTCAATGCAGGAAAAACCCTGATGTATATAAAACATTGCGGTTATGAATGTGTACACATACTTACGTACGCACATACACATGTGCGCGTGTACAAATGAGCAGAGATTACCTCATCTTTATTTAAATATGAAAATGCGTGTAAAAATGCAGTCACGGTGTATTTTTACGTGCATACACTTAAGAAACTATAAAGGGAGTCCTCTGTGTGAACCCTGCAGTCCCTTCTCATTGTCTGTAGCTTACCGGCTCTCTTATTCTCACGGAAAAGGGAAAATAAAGCCTCAGTCCGACGCATCGCCCAGCGCGGTCCTCTGAGGCTGGGTGGGAACAGCGCGTCTGGCTCTGTCTCCGGGCGTCTGCCCTGCAACACGATCCGCCATTCCGGCTCAGAGTTCAAATAATAACAGAGGACTCTGCCTGACTGAGCCTGGCCGCACTGCACCGTAATGGATCAGAGAGGGCTGTGGCTAACGCAGAGAGAGAACGGAATGTTCCGTATGTGTGTGAATATTGTTACGCGTCAATATTTCAGTTGACTGCTGGATGCAGCGTCTACAAATGTTTTTCCCACCGATAAAGAAAGTCGAATTTGAAAAAATGTATATCGAGGCAGAGTAGGGGCGGACTTGTTATGTTATACTGTGTTATGTGTCGTATTTCCTTATGTCATTTGTGTTTTGTGTATGCTTTGCCAGCGCTGCTCTGGTTGCCCTGTCAGTGAAGCGCCGTAGTGACAGATGGAGAGCCAGAGAAACAGAGAGAGAGCCAGAGAGAGCAATTCTTGTTTAGCCGTGGTTGCAGTCTACTGTTCCCTTTGGACCCTGTTGATATGTGCCTACTGCCTGTTCTCCAGAGCGAGAGATAGAAAGACCAATGGAGAGATTCTTGGTTAGCCTTGATTGCAGTCTGCTGTTCCCTTTGGACCCTGTTGATGTGTGCAAACTGCCCCGGTGTCTCCTGGGATAGGCGAGGACGCGGACCTGTGCAGCGAGCTCCTGCAGGAATCCCTGGATGCCCTGCGGGCTCTCCCAGAAGCCTCTCTGTTCGACGAGGGAACCGTGTCCTCCGTATGGCTGGAGGTGGTGGAGAGAGCCACAAAGTTCCTCACGTGAGTCTCTCGCTGGGCTGGAGGTGACATAAGCGCCAGGCCGTTGCTTCTCAGGAACCAGGCCTGATCTGGGATCAGGCTTCCCTGTGTGTGTGCTTACCTCATCCATTGTGAGCTAACAGACAAAACTGACCCTAGATCAGTTTAGCTGTGGTGCTATAAGAATATGGGATCTGAGTGATCCTCATGGTAGGGATCAACATTACTACTACTATGAATTTCTTTATAAATACGGGTCCTGTTCTCACAATATACACTCTGAATGAGTGATGCATGTATGAAGAAATTCCTGGGGTTTCATGGTGCATTATTCGGTAGCTGTATAATATATCTTATGGAAAACATGTGATTGAGTGTTGTGCCTGCGTCTTGTAGCGCAGGACGCAGACTAGCACGCTCACTTCGCTCATTGCAGTGAGTGGCAGTACCTTATTATGTCCACTAACCCGGTTGCAGTCCCCAGTCAGAGCTTGTTCAGATTTAGTTTTTAATTGAATAATAAACTTTATCGCACGCTGGCTCCCGTGTTTGTGAACGTGTCCTGAGTGTGTCCTGGGTGTGTGTGTGTGTGTGTGTGTGACGCAGTGATGTCCACGGGAGTGCCAGCGCTAAAGGCCCAGGAAACATTCCACTGCAGGACCAGCACCTGGCCCTGGCCATCCTCCTGGAGCTGGCAGTGCAGAGAGGCACCCTCAGGTGCGTGTGTCCCCCTCCTGATCATAATGCAGTCACATTTGTGCACGCACACACTCACACTCCAGATGCTTGCCTACACATGGGCTCACCCTGTCTGACGAACACTCCACACTCTACACTTACTCCATGCTGACCCACCTTTACTCACACACACAGGCTCACACCGAGACGCATGCACACACACACATGCACAAACACACACTCACACACGCACACATACACACACACACACACATGCACATAGACACACGCACGCACACAGACACACACGCACACGCACATACACACACACACACACACACACACACATGCACACATACACACACACACACACACACATGCACACGTGCTCACACACTCACCCACACACACACATACACACACAGTGCTAACCCCGCCTCTCCCTGTCCCACAGCCAGCTGCTGTCTGCCGTGCTGCTGCTGCTGCGTCTTTGGGACAGTGGCGCGCGGGAGATGGACAACGAGCGCTCGGCCCAGGGCACCAGCGCCCCCCTGCTTCCCCTGCTCCTGCGCTTCCAAAACATTCACTCCAGCAAGGACCTGCCCAGCGCTGAGGAGGAAATGGAGGTGAGGGCCACTTCCTGTCTGAGGATCTGTGCGTGTGTGGACAGGGCCACCTCAGGCAATTTCACATTTAGCGCGTGCATTAGCTACTAGTTTTCACCACTTTCAATGGATGGCATGCACAACTAGCAAACACAGGCAGTTGATCGATCTGTCGGAGAACAAGACCAGGTGAGAACCTAGTATATGGCTGGACCTAACACACTTCATCCAGCCGACCAGTGGTGTAACTTCATAACTCGGCCGACCAATGGCGTGACTTCATCACTCACTCAGTCACAGACGTTCGCGTTTGTAGGGCTCGCCCCGCCTGTCGCGGTCCAGCCAGAAATAGCATTTTCACATTAGCTCACACGTGCTTGGTAGGCTCTAATGGTTTTCAGTGGGCGTTGCGCAACCCTCACTGAAACCGGTAAAAACGTGCCCTGGCGCAAGTGGGACGTCTCCCATCTCCACTGCTGAGGAGCTGGGTTACTGTGAAACCGTTCATGCCCAGAGGGAGGCTGTAATTGTGTGTACATCAGTGACGTAATCGCCAGAGACCTATCAGGGAATAGGGAATAGGTCTCCACAGGGTTTATATATCGGCTGAATAAAGCCATCGTTTCTTTCCTACGTTCTCTTTCGCTCAGGTTAGCAGAAGCCTGGGCGGTGGTTCGAGTGAATGGCGTGAAATGAATGTGCCTTTGTGTGCTGGGCGGTACGCTTACGGGTGATGGCGTGGGTAGCGTGCGCATGGGAGCGCATATCCTGCCTTCCACGTTCACTAAATGAATGCATATATGGGGCATCTGCAGTCACGCAAACGGGCTGAAAGCGCATTGACAACCTCCCGCTTTCGAATGCTAACAGCGAGCTAGCGCTTCCTCGCCGCGCTCGCTCCGGCGCTCGACAGATGGGTTTTGCGGACGTGTTGACCCCGCTCACGCACCCTGCGGGCACGCCTCGCGCGTATTCACGCTGCCAGACGCCTCGCAGAACCAGGCTGCGGCTCCGGCCCCCGGCGCATTCTGAGCGTCAGCCATCTTCCCTAGTCTGAATTCAACTTTTTCCCCTCCTTTTCCATTTATTTATTTTATTTGTTTTGTTGAATTTTTCTGACACACGAGAAAGTATGAAATTGGAGGCTTAGGTCTGAATAGTGTTCACTGTGTGAACTAAACTGTGCTCTTGGCTAGAAATAGCTGTACAAAATAAGTATTGTATCTTATTGAACCTGTGTTTAGTAGTTGTCTATGCCCATGAAATGCACTTTTTGTACGTCGCTTTGGATGAAAAGCGTCCGCCAAATAAATACATGTAAATGTAAATACAGTAAAATACAAATGAAATAAGTTTTACAGCAGGTTTCCTGTTCTGTGGAATGAAAGAAACGGTTGTAGAAAAGGTTTGTTTTGGAAAGGTGCCCCATGCGCATTAGTAAGGGATGGATGATTTAATGGTTGTATTTAAACTTTATAGTACAAACAGTGCTATATGTAGACTGTTTAAACTTTAATATTAGCCAATACCAAAAAAAATCCCGATGGAGTACGGCTTTAATGAGTCACCACACAGCTGGTTAAAGCCCTTCCCTGTCTGACTGACTGTGTTCAGTGTCATATTCTTCTGTGCGTGACTGAACTGCTGTTTAAGTGTTAATGGGTTTCTGTAATGGAGCCAGAAGGGCGAAACCCTCACTTAGCTCCACTTACAGTTTTTTTTTAAATTAATTTTTAATTTAACTAATTTTACATTTTTTAAAGGAAGCGTTTGAGGGAGCTTCCTTTACAGTCTATGCACTGAACCTATGCGACAGTTCACCATGACAGAAAAATGACAGAAGCTTCATCTTTTTATTATTTAAGCCTCAGCTGAAAGCTCACTTGTTTTAGATGGCCATTATTGATTTTTAACTCATTTCATTTCAACTCTATTCAAGACTTATCTTCAAAAGAGGTCCATAGCAGGAGTAAAAATAAATAAATAAATAAAATAAAAACTTGTTTGCTGTTTTCATTGTTTTTATACTTTATATTTTGTTCGGTGCATTTTTTTACGTGGTATCTTTATTCTGCTGTTTAGCACTTTGAGCTGCTAGTTTCAGTGAAGTGTGCTGTACAGATAAGTGTCTTATTGTCGGAGTGCGCCAAGCTCAGGGTTTTTGTGAAAGTGCGCATCTCTAAACGGCGTGCGCTCCCCGCTCCCTCCCAGGTCCTCACGGCCCCCCTGAGCCCGAACGAGAGCCTGCTCCGCTACCTGACCCTGCCGCAGGACAACGACCTGGCCATCGACCTGCGCCAGACCGCCGTGGTCATCATGGCGCACCTGGACCGGCTGGCCACGCCCTGCAGCCCTCCGCAGTGCAGCTCGCCCACCTCGCACAAGGTAGCGCGCCCCGCCGACCACAGGGGGGCGCTGTCACTGGGAGCGCTGCTCTTGTGCCCTCTGTGGCTGATCTCCATGCTGTCTCACCCTGCCGCATGCATTCACGCACACACGCACGCGCACACACACACTACACACGCTCACTAACTTACACACATGAACGCTCTCTCACTCATACACATACACGCTCCAGTTGGTTCCTGGATTAATTGCATGTTCACAGGAACTATAAACACCATGAGCATTAGTTTATTTGGCTACTTAAAGATTGGTCTCATGGGTACTTGGTTATTTTAATATTGATAATACGTTGATGCAATGCTCGAGGTTGTGTGGATAAAGTTGTGTGTGAGTGTGCATGTTGGTGCTCACCCTGCTTCTCTCCTGTTTCTCTGCACTCCTGAAGGATCATGGGAATATGCAGGTAACTCAAATGTTCTTTCCTTGGCTGTGTCTCGAGTGGTCAACTAGTTGGCTTGGCTCCTTCTGCAGAGTCTGTACCGATGACCACATTTCCACAGTCTGGACAGCCAGGTTGAGCCAAAAACTTGAGCGGGCTCATGCCTAAAGCCTCATGTCAAATACTTGGGCTGCTGGTCCAGGGCTTTGGACCAGAGGCATCAGTGTTGCACTAAACTACTGCCAATGCAACACCTCCTATGTGTTAACTTTGTGCTCCCATTGACTGCTAGCGTCCATATTTTCATAACAAGCTATTTGTGATAACCATGCCCTTAACAATGACTGCGGCCATGCACCCTGAATGATCCAGTGACCACAGGGAATACGAGGACTAGAAGGGCCAAGAGTGAAGGCGTGACTTAAGGACCACCAGCGCCTCCTAGTGGCCGTGGAAAAGAAAAACCTGTTGGCAACTTGGCAAGCCCTAGCTCTCCCAGAGTTCTGACAAACTGCCCTGCCCCTTAGGCTGACCTACTTACTGAAACTGCATGTGTGCCTCAACGTCTTTCACCTTACTGTCAAATACGCATACTCCTACCCATAATTCTGTGCTGCCTTGCCATGAGCCCGAAAATCTGCTGTGCTAGCTTACTAACATCAAGCGTCTTTGGTTAGTCGGACAGCAGTTTCTTTTATTGCTCAAAAGTCAAAATTACTGTCAAGCCACATTTGTGAAGTATTTCATCTTCATGTGAAACAAATTCATGCAGTGCTGTCTGTTGACATGAATTATATTTAAGTACGTTTTGGAATAGCAACACTAATGCGTGTGTCACGCAGTTTATCACGACGACCTGCGCTGGTACCATCGGGGGTTGCGCTTGTCTTTCGGGCTAGTCTGGCCGTTTCAGGAAGCGAGTAGGTCATTTTGAGCAGGTGGGTCGGTTCGTGAGAACGGTGGGCGTTAGCGTGACTGTGGGAACGCGGGCATCGCGTGCCTTTCCCCCGGCGCGGCCTCTCCTCCGCTCTCTAGAACACTAGAGCCTTTTGTCTCTGGATCCACCCGGGTTGCTCCAGTGGCTCTCCGAGGCATGTCCTTATTAAAAATGCATTCCGAACTTTGCAGGAGCGCTTAGAGCGGGTGGGGGAGGGGCAGCCGGGTTCAGCATTTTTAATATTGTTAAGCTTTCCCAATGAGGAATGTTCAGTCAGCCGTCTAGAATCTTCCCAGCTGTAGGGGGGGGTGGGGGAATTGGAGGATGTCTCTGTGTCTGTCTCTGTGTGTGTCTGTCTGTGTGTATGTCTATGTGTGTGTGTATCTGTGTTGGAGGTGCTTTCTCTATAGGAGACATACTCCATTAAGCATGTCCTTAAAGCAGAGAGAACAGTGTCATCCTGCTGGTATCGCGCTTAGCATTTGCTGGTGATTTATTCATCAGTCTTTAACGAAGATTGTGCTCTCTCTGCTTTGTTTTCTTATGAGCAGCTCTCTCTTGATCATCTAGTGCTATTCCAGGGATGCACTACTGTAACTCGGTACTTGGCTTTTTTCCAGAAATGCAAATGTTCCGTTCGTGGACCGGAGAAAAAAAATGGACTAGTCTATTTATAGTGTGTGCGTCTTGCCTATGAAAGATGGCATCCTGCCACTGTGCTGTATGATGCAAATTATTTGGTAAATCACATTGGGACCAGCATTCCCCTAGAAGTCTTCAGGCTACTATTAACTGTATAAGCAAATTCAGAACTATATATATATATAAAACCCAGATCAAGGCTTATGCATTGATTTTAATGTTAATTTGAGTAAATTATTACTTTCATTCAAGTCCTAAGTGTAACTGGAATTCTGTATTGACCATTGTGTGTGTATGCTCAACCATTACTTACACTAGAGTGTAAGGGATTTTTACATTTATATTACATTCAGGAATTTATTAAATGTTCTTATCTAAAGTGACTTACTAAAGTGCATGCGTAAAGGCTTAAGCCCATTTGTGACGTGTGATGTATGTGACGTGTCAAAATGGTGTGTTTTCAGTTGAACGCTTTTGTGGCACAGAAGCGTCGACAGTATGTCGCAGAAGCCGTCATACTGTGTCGCACACTGTGATTGGACATTTTACCCATGTAAAAAACGGTCAGGAGCTTGGAGTCTCGTAGAGGCTGCAGAACCCTCCCTGCAGGCCTTTGGCGAAGTATAAATGACAGACATCATGTCAAACCCTCATTTTTGTCGCACGCCATTTGTGGAAAGTGTTGTGTGAGGAAGCATAAAATAGGCTTGAGGCAGAGAAAGCTCCGCCAAGTCATTAGTGTCAGTATTTTGGTTGACTGATTCAGCGGTACACAGACTATGGGAGACATCTATTCGGTTGTGAAGTCATTATGAGTAATGGCACCTTTGAGCACTTAGCCGTACTATGCTTCATTGATGAAGCGTCAAATTCTGTTAATTCGCCTGCTTCCTGTGATTAATTGCCTGCTAACTTTGTCCTTTCACTTCAGCGTTTAGGTACTAAAAACAGGGCTATTGGCAGCACTTTACCCAGAGATATCAATCCATGCTTTTCACCACCCAAACTGATGTCAGTTAATTGTTATTCATGAAAATGACGGCTGTTTGTGTCATGAAAATCACTGTTGGGTCATCGCTAAAAAGGTTTTGTGTGCCCCTGGACTAGTTGTCGTGGAAACGTGACAGTTGATTTGAATGCAGTGCTAAGGCCAGGGTTCCCTCTGATGCCCTCCCAGGGCACTCTGCAGGAGGTGATTGGCTGGGGCCTGCTCGGCTGGAAGCTCCACGCCAACGTGAACGGGCCGGTCCAGTGCAAGGCCCTGGCCAACCTGGGGGTCACCCAGGTGGTCTGCTCCGAGAAGGGCTTCCTGGTCCTGTCCCGAAGCGGGGCCGTCTACACGCAGAACTACAAGAGCACCACCCTGGTACCGTGGCCCGTCCCCGCCTCGCTGCAGTCACGCTGTCCCGTACAGCTGCTCTTCTGCCCATGAGCAGAATGTTTCTGCTACAAAATCTTACCTCTTACCTTCTTCAGCTTGTTCCTCTGTTATGTACTCCCTTTTTAGGCTGGTTATATTTTAACCAGTTTGTAAACAGTCCTTTTAAAAAAAATAATAAAAAAATAAAAAAAAGAGAGACCTTATTTTCCCAAGAGAGCGGCAGTTATAATTTAGTTGCTGAACTCGTCTTAACTGTAGCTTGGGGTTGGACATCCCTGGTCTGGCACTGGCTGTAGGTTCTGCTCCATTTCATTTTCACTTCAGAATCCAGACGCCAGTCCAGACCCAAGATGCCAAGTGATTAATTGGGTGATTTCATTAATCAAAACTGGCAGACCCCGAGTCCCCTGTCCCCGTGGTTCGGTGTTGAGCACCTGCGTGGCAGCTCAGAGTGGCCTCCCGGGTCTCGCTGATGGGCTTTCTCCCTGTTTCAGGCTCCGCTGCTGGTGCAGGCCCTGTCTTCCAGGAAGATCATTAAGATAGCGGCTCACCCTGATGGACAGCACTACCTCGGGCTGTCGGCCAACGGGGAGGTCTTCTCCTGGGGCTGCGGAGACGGAGGCCGCCTGGGACACGGGGACACCACGTGAGCACTCGCATGCAGTGTTAATAATGCGTCAGCTGCTGTTACAGCTATTAGTCATCAATGACAACAGTAGTGTTATATAGTAAAGCTTATCGTAATTATTATTATGATTTTGTACATATGTATGTATTGTTGTCTTTGTACTGTGTTTTATTTTATTACCTTTACTTTTATTATTTTTCTTACTGCTATGGACCTATGTGTCTGAAATAAAGTTAAATTGAATATTATAGCTAATTATTA
Organism: Anguilla anguilla; assembly: GCF_013347855.1. Classification (NCBI taxonomy): domain Eukaryota; kingdom Metazoa; phylum Chordata; class Actinopteri; order Anguilliformes; family Anguillidae; genus Anguilla; species Anguilla anguilla. The sequence goes on along the minus strand of NC_049203.1, from coordinate 26,856,412 downwards.
TAGTTATATCCATACTAGTGACCATTATTGATGATTATAATGGTCCTTATGATTGTAATAATTCATTGCATTTATAGCGGTGAATGGGGGGTCTTTGTCACTGATATGCAGCTCTCACCTGGGTGATGCGACACACGATGTTTCCCCGGGTATTAATAGTGTGGGTGCTGTGGCTCCGCAAACATCCAAGAAAAATCACTAAATCGTCGGACTCCGATTCAGATCTCCCTAATCTCATGTTGAGCCATTCGATAAGTGTGTGATATTTAACAAAATTGGTGATGTTTTCACCTGGTCAGGTGTAGGATAAACTGTGTGAATGCCACGGCTTGCCAGTTCACCCCGCCCACTCGGTTCGGTGTGCTGTAGTGAGGTGCGGAGGTGACCCCGCCCACTTGGTTCGGTGTGCAGTAGTGAGGTGCGGAGGTGACCCCGCCCACTCGGTTCGGTGTGCTGTAGTGAGGTGCGGAGGTGACCCCGCCCACTCGGTTCGGTGTGCTGTGGTGAGGTGCGGAGGTGACGGCGGGTTCTCCCTCCCTTCCTCCCGGCGCAGGTACTTGGAGGAGCCCGCCATGATCACGGCCTTCACGGGGAAGCAGACGGGGAAGCACGTGGTGCACGTGGCCTGCGGCAGCACCTACAGCGCCGCCGTCACCGCAGACGGGGAACTGTACACCTGGGGCCGGGGGAACTACGGCCGGCTGGGACACGGTAACCGCACTTCTCCGCCCCTTCAGAGAACCTTACAGATCTCGCACACGGCATATGCACCGAAAGCCGTTCAACTTTCCATGAATGTAAGGCATTAAAGACTGCAGTCGCCGTGAGTATAAGGACAAAGGCTGCTGCCACCATAAGTGTAAGGTCAAAGACTTCCATCATTGTGAGTGTATGGTAAAAAACTGCGGCCACCGTGAGTGTAAGGTCAAAGACTGCGGCCACCATGAGTGTAAGGTCAAAGGCTGCTGCCACCATAAGTGTAAGGTCAAAGACTTCCATCGTTGTGAGTGTATGGTAAAAGACTGCGGCCACCATGAGTGTAAGGTCAAAGACTGCGGCCACCATGAGTGTAAGGTCAAAGGCTGCGGCCACCATGAGTGTAAGGTCAAAGGCTGCAGCCACCATAAGTGTAAGGTCAAAGACTTCCATCATTGTGAGTGTATGGTAAAAGACTGCGGCCACCATGAGTGTAAGGTTAAAGATTGCGGCCACCATGAATGTAAGATCAAAGACTGATGCCACCATGAGTGTAAGGGTCAAGGACTGCAGCCACCATAGGTGTAAGGTCAATAAGAGTAAGATGGGTGGAGACTGCAGCCACCATGAGTGTAAGGTCAGTAAGTATAAGATAGGTGGAGGCTGCAGCCACCATGAGGTAAGGTCAAAGACAGCAACCACAGATAACTATGGAACTATCTGACAATCTGCACATTTTTATGAGTACACGGTTGAAGCTAAGTCAAATATCAACACTGTGCAATAAATGAAACCTTAATGTAAATATTCTTACAAGAAGAGGTATTTAACTTACCAAATGTTCTACCTTTAGACTCCTGCCATCTTGTTAAGATATTTTGGGCTTCTCAATTTGCCAGCGATTGGTCACCTGCCAGGTACAAAGATGAAGTTGAAATAATTAGAACTCTTGAGCTTCATGGTGCTAGAAGTGCAGGTTGTACTCTTCTGTGTTGTTCCCGTCATTTAAAACTATGAAAGACGATTACTTGTTTGTACTTTTCTGTGTGAAAGACCCTTGGGCATGGCTCAGCCTACGAGTGACATGGCTCAATGTGGTCCAGTCACTGTTTAATCCAATCCTGCGGCCTCTCTTTGTGCTCCTTATTAAATCTGACCCACTCTGAGGAGGTTAGCTGCTCCCCTCCAGGGAGCGGTTGCGGTCGGGTCGAACGCGATTCGGACCGCGGCGTCTCACCTTGCTTCTCGTCGCGGTTCCCGCCCCGCAGGCTCCAGCGAGGACCAGACCACGCCCATGCTGGTGACGGCGCTGAAGGGGCTGAAGGTGGTGGACGTGGCGTGCGGCAGCGGAGACGCGCAGACGCTGGCCGTGACGGAGAACGGTGAGGGGGGGGAAGTTTTTGCGCCCGTTTGCTCGGTTTCGGGGGAACTGGGTCAGTCACGTCCGTCCTCTTAGCCTGCATTCGAGTTCAGCCAGGAGAGCATTCGCTGCAAACCGGTTTCACTGTTGAGCAGTTTAATACTGAAGCTTCTTATTGTGTCCCCATGGTTTTTATTTAAATGCTGGATGCTACAAGAAGGTGAGCGGTTTTCACTGTGGATTTCCTGCAAGCTGTTTTTAAAAGTTAAGAACAGGTATTACATTTATTAAAACTTAATTTTAAGTACCAAATTATTATCAATTTTCTTTTTCAGCATCTTTGCCTTTGGCCGCCATTTTACTTCTCTATACACTGCCTTTCCGACATTAGCATATGTTTGTGGTGAACAGAAAAAAGAATTTGTGAAAAATGAAAAATTCCAAGGCACTCATGGATTGAAAAGGCTTTATTCTCTGGGCAGGAACATAAGATATTGTTGCCGACTGATGCAGTGCAGCTAGACAGCCTTCGTCAGGGTAGTTTGAATTTGTTTGTGAACCTTGGCTAATGTTCGCCTTGCTGAGAACAGGTCTGGTGAAGGTTTGGGGGAGGGGCCTAATCGCGTCTCTGCCCCCTCCAGGTCAGGTGTGGTCGTGGGGGGACGGAGACTACGGGAAGCTGGGCAGGGGAGGCAGCGACGGCTGCAAGACGCCCAAGCTGGTGGAGAAGCTGCAGGACCTGGACATCGTCAAGGTGTGCTGCGGGAGCCAGTTCTCCGTGGCGCTGACCAAAGACGGGCAGGTGTACACCTGGGGAAAGGGGGACAACCAGCGGCTCGGACACGGCACGGACGAGCACGTCCGCTACCCCAAACTGCTGGACAGTTTGCAAGGTGAGTGACTGTGGGGCCCGGTCCACATTGGGCCTTGGGTATGGGTGTCTTCTGTTTGTCATCATCCAGTATCGACCTACAGGTGTGCTTAACTGTACAAAGAATTAAATAGTTAATTTAAATGAATTTGTTTAAAGGGAAAAATTACCACAATTACTATTACAGAAAGGGAATACAATAAAAGCTCTTGCAGCTCTTTACAATATATGGGTGAATATGCATATTATATCTGCTTTCAGATGTAGGGATATATGTTTTGCATACACTGCTGTGAAATACATCGTTATATTATCTGTATTCAGTATTGCAATAGATTTCATTTCTGTGAAGGTAGTTAAGTCTGTTGTTGCTTATGATTTCTTATCGTAGTGTAACCAAATATAGGTTGTTTTCTCAAGTTGTAAATCTTACCGTCTTGAAATTCCGTTGTGCGTGGTAAACTCAGTCTTCTTATCTGGCACCACAATACAGTCCATGTCAGGCCTTTGATCAGCAACTCTTAGGCTTCATACGCAGTGAACTACTGTATGTAAAGAAACTACAGGAGCTTGAGGCAAGAAAGTGTAAAAGATGGGAACATTGCATTGGCACAATGAATTGCTCTATTCCCTTCTCATCTATGGACAATTACTTTTGAAACTTTAAAGATAAAGACAGGCAGCAGGTACATTGTATTTTTTGTTTTCCCAATCTCTAGCATTGGGTGTAGTTTAATTGGAGCACTGCATTTGTCGAGCAGGGTGCACGTGTCATTCTGTGGGTGTTAGCATTGCGCGCTGCAGGTAGAGTGTGAGATGTGGTCTCCTTGTGAGGACTGCAGGTAGAGTGTGAGATGTGGTCTCCTTGTGAGGACTGCATGTGGAGTGTGAGATGTGGTCTCCTTGTGAGGACTGCAGGTAGAGTGTGAGATGTGGTCTCCTTGTGAGGACTGCAGGTAGAGTGTGAGATGCGGTCTCCTTGTGAGGACTGCAGGTAGAGTGTGAGATGTGGTCTCCTTGTGAGGACTGCAGGTAGAGTGTGAGATACGGTCTCCTTGTGAGGACTGCAGGTAGAGTGTGAGATGTGGTCTCCTTGTGAGGACTGCAGGTAGAGTGTGAGATGCGGTCCCCTTGTGAGGACTGCAGGTAGAGTGTGAGATGTGGTCTCCTTGTGAGGACTGCAGGCAGAGTGTGAGATGTGGTCTCCTTGTGAGGACTGCAGGTAGAGTGTGAGATACGGTCTCCTTGTGAGGACTGCAGGTAGAGTGTGAGATGTGGTCTCCTTGTGAGGACTGCAGGTAGAGTGTGAGATGCGGTCCCCTTGTGAGGACTGCAGGTAGAGTGTGAGATGTGGTCTCCTTGTGAGGACTGCAGGCAGAGTGTGAGATGTGGTCTCCTTGTGAGGACTGCAGGTAGAGTGTGAGATGTGGTCTCCTTGTGAGGACTGCAGGTAGAGTGTGAGATGTGGTCTCCTTGTGAGGACTGCAGGTAGAGTGTGAGATGTGGTCTCCTTGTGAGGACTGCAGGCAGAGTGTGAGATGTGGTCTCCTTGTGAGGACTGCAGGTAGAGTGTGAGATGTGGTCTCCTTGTGAGGACTGCAGGTAGAGTGTGAGATGTGGTCTCCTTGTGAGGACTGCAGGTAGAGTGTGAGATGTGGTCTCCTTGTGAGGACTGCAGGTAGAGTGTGAGATGTGGTCCCCTTGTGAGGACTGCAGGTAGAGTGTGAGATGTGGTTCTCTTGTGAGGACTGCAGGTAGAGTGTGAGATGTGGTCTCCTTGTGAGGACTGCAGGTAGAGTGTGAGATGCGGTCTCCTTGTGAGGACTGCAGGTAGAGTGTGAGATGTGGTCTCCTTGTGAGGACTACAGGTAGAGTGTGAGATGTGGTCCCCTTGTGAGGACTGCAGGTAGAGTGTGAGATGTGGTTCCCCTTGTGAGGACTGCAGGTAGAGTGTGAGATGTGGTCTCCTTGTGAGGACTGCAGGTAGAGTGTGAGATGTGGTCTCCTTGTGAGGACTGCAGGTAGAGTGTGAGATGTGGTCCCCTTGTGAGGACTGCAGGTAGAGTGTGAGATGTGGTCTCCTTGTGAGGACTGCAGGTAGAGTGTGAGATGTGGTCTCCTTGTGAGGACTGCAGGTAGAGTGTGAGATGTGGTCCCCTTGTGAGGACTGCAGGTAGAGTGTGAGATGTGGTCCCCTTGTGAGGACTGCAGGTAGAGTGTGAGATGTGGTCCCCTTGTGAGGACTGCAGGTAGAGTGTGAGGTGTGGTCTCCTTGTGAGGACTGCAGGTAGAGTGTGAGATGCGGTCTCCTTGTGAGGACTGCAGGTAGAGTGTGAGATGTGGTTCCCCTTGTGAGGACTGCAGGTAGAGTGTGAGATGTGGTCCCCTTGTGAGGACTGCAGGCAGAGTGTGAGATGTGGTCCCCTTGTGAGGACTGCAGGTAGAGTGTGAGGTGTGGTCCCCTTGTGAGGACTGCAGGTAGAGTGTGAGATGTGGTCCCCTTGTGAGGACTGCAGGTAGAGTGTGAGATGCGGTCTCCTTGTGAGGACTGCAGGTAGAGTGTGAGATGTGGTCTCCTTGTGAGGACTGCAGGTAGAGTGTGAGGTGTGGTTCCCCTTGTGAGGACTGCAGGTAGAGTGTGAGATGTGGTCCCCTTGTGAGGACTGCAGGTAGAGTGTGAGATGCGGTCTCCTTGTGAGGACTGCAGGTAGAGTGTGAGATGTGGTCTCCTTGTGAGGACTGCAGGTAGAGTGTGAGGTGTGGTCTCCTTGTGAGGACTGCAGGTAGAGTGTGAGATGGCCCGGCTTGATACAGTGTTAGATACTATCTAGCTTGTAGATAAACTAAACATGAAGTACAGTTTACAGTGGTAGGAATAGACGAGCAGTGTTGGGCTGAATGGCCTGTTCTCGTCTTGCGTCATGTTATGTTATGTTATGTGTTCCCCTTGCGAGCAGGAAAGAAGGTGGTGGACATCGCGGTGGGATCCACGCACTGCCTGGCCCTGACGGACGAGGGCGAGGTGCACAGCTGGGGCAGCAACGACAAGCTGCAGCACTTCGACACGCTCTTCTCCAACAAGAAGCAGCCCAAGGCCCTGCCGGGGCTCAACACCAAACACATCGTGGGCATCGCCTGTGGGCCCGGGCAGGTGAGCGCCCGCTTGCGGCTCGGGTTCCTCCACAGACGCTGCCCGTCTGATTTCGTTCGTTTGGTCAAACTTGATCTCGCAGCGAGGTGATTAAAAGTAGAAAAGGGGAAAAAGTTGCTGTTTGTCAAACCAAAAGTAACACAACAACTTGCAAGGTACATATTTTTTTTTTACTTTCTGCCAATGTATATCTTAAAACTTATTAATTACTTATTATTCGAACTTATTAATCAAAAGTGGCTAGCGTTTGGCTAGTGCAAATCCCTGAAGTCACTAGCCATATTGCAGGAAGTGCCAAAGATATTAATGTTATATACTACATAGCATTGTTACTACCTTAAATGTGTGTATTGCATAATAAATAAATGAATAATGCAGAATAAGCTTGATATTACAATGTCATAAACTACTGACATTGTACAGTCATTTTATTTTTTCATTCAGTGAACATCCCATTCCTTCTCTCACTATCTAGCCTAGTAACCAACATATGAGTATATGGTATTATGCAGTACAGGGCATTGTTAATACATTTAAGACTAATACATTTTAAAGAAATACATATTTCATTCTTAAAAGGAAATACATAGTAAGTGACGCCATATGTAACAGGGATTACCATTCATTTCTCTTCCCTTCGTCATTACATTGTCAGTCACGGTGTCCCAAAGAGTTTTTGGCTGTCCCTCGCCTCACCCCTCAAATATTCACACCATCGGTGTGATGTAATACCTCATGGCAAAGGCATGCCTTAGGAGCCTCTGCTTCTCTGTAGTACAGGCCCCCGCTCTGAAAACAGACAGCAGGGGTGTGTTTGCTTTTCATTGTGGGCGGCTGTGCCTATCTAAGCCTTGGACTTAGCACTGATGCGTATTCCTAATCAGTTTATTGGAATTAACATGGCTATATCACATTATGTAATTGAAATAAATCTGACCATCACGGTCTCTGCAGTTCAGTCAAGTCCTGTGCGCATTTGTCAATGTGGCTCACGAGCTTGCGGAAACAGTGTTGTGTCTGTAATGGATTGATGGTTTAGAAGTGGAAACCTTGAGCACTTGGGTCAGATAAACTGTGCTGTCAGCTTTCCACCGTTTCAGTCAGCGTTTTGTGACAGTAAAGTAGGGTCTGATGAGGAATGGATGCTCAAGTCACACCTACATGACACCCTTCATAACAAGCCCAACCCTCATGCCATACCCCCATTCTGATGTCACACCCTCATACCACACCCCCATTCTTATGTCACACCCTCATGCCACACCCCCATTCCAGTGTTACACCCTCATGCCACACCCCCATTCCAATGTCACACTCTCATGCCACACCCCCATTATAATGTCACCCCCTCATGCCACACCCCCATTCTGATGTCACACCCTCATACCACACCCCCATTCTTATGTCACACCCTCATGCCACACCCCCATTCCAGTGTCACACTCTCATGCCACACCCCCATTAGAATGTCACCCCCTCATGTCACACCCCCATTATGTCACACTCTCATGCCACGCCCCCAGTGTAATGTCACACTCTCATGCCACGCCCCCACTGTAACATGCTCTCTGCTGCCCGCAGAACTTTGCCTGGTCCTCGTGCTCCGAGTGGTCGGTGGGCCAGCGCGTGCCCTTCGTGGTGGACGTGTGCCCCATGACGTTCGAGCAGCTGGACCTGCTCCTGCGCCAGGTGAGCGAGGGCATGGAGGGCAGCTCCGACTGGCCCCCCCCGCAGGAGAAGGAGTGCATGGTGGTGGCCACACTGAACCTGCTGCGGCTACAGGTGGGTACCCAAACTCCACCCCCCGTCCTCGGTCTCTAACTGTGCACATTCACTGATTATATATACTCCTCACACTCTTACACTCAAGCGCAACTTTCTGTCTGTTTGTTATTTTACTTCAAATTAAACTGAATGCAGTTATATAGTACATTTTACAGCAGAGCGTGTCCTGAGACCCCAGCTAAAGCAAACTTAGGGTAATAGTGGCAAGGAAGAACCCCCCTGATGTCATATCTGAACTCAATGGGAGGAGGAATTGATTTTATATTGGAAGTGTATCTGTGGGAATTGGAAGTACAGTATATTGAATTAATTCAGTGGTATTTTTCCAGAATGTTTCGAGGGTCTGGATGGTACATGATTCTGCCCTCAAGCCAATGATGTTCCTCAGAGTTCCGCTGTGCTGTGTTTTTTGAATTATTAATTCCATATCCTGTTTTTCCCTTGTTTTTCACATGCTTGAGTGCCCTAGTTTATTAGATTAATTTCTGGTTCATGTTGTATTGGAGATTATTTGATGTAGCAGAAGTTCATCTGAGGCAGCAGAGTTTATTTGATGTACTGGAGTTAATGTGCTCCTGTTTTTTGTGTGACTTGAGTGGTATTTGCCTTACATTAGCCCTACAGTGTGTTTGTGACAAAGTAGCATTTGGCATATGTTGGCACTATGGTGTGTTTGTGACTAAGTTCCATTTGGGTTACGTTAGCACCACTGGGGAGTGTTTGTGACTAAGTGGTATTTGGTTCATGTTTGTGAGTAAGTGGCGTTTGGCTTATGTGAACACCGAAGTGTTCTTTTTTACTTAAGTGGTGTTTGGCATACAGTGCCGTTAAAAAGTATTTGCCACTGCCTGATTTCCTCTGTTATTACATATTTGTCACACTGAATGGTTTTAGCCATTTAGACAAAATGTAATATTGGACAAAGGGCACTTGAGTGCACAAAATACATTTTAAAAATGATTTCATTTATTGAATGAAAAAGGTTATATATCACCTATGTAAAACAGTAATTGCCATCTTAGTTACTCAGTCAACCAAAATTAATTGATTATTAGGCACAGCTGATTAAACACAACCAGGCTTCATTGCAGCCAGTCCTGTTGAATCTTAAACTCCCTTGTATTGAGCCTTACCGTCAGAGTGAAGTAGTTACCACATTTGCACATCTGTCACATCTGTCCATCAGCTAAAGTGTAATTGCATTCTGCAGCAAGACAATGATCCAGAACACAAAAGCAAAATCCACATCTGAATGGCTGAAAAGGAAATGAAAGTTTTTGGAGTGGCCTAGTTTAAGTCCTTACCCAATAGAGATAGTGTCTGTCGTGTGTGAGTGACGTGTTCTCCCTGTGGTCTGTGACGTGTTCTCCCTGTGGTCTGTAGCGTGTGTGAGTGACGTGTTCTCCCTGTGGTCTGTCGTGTGAGTGACGTGTTCTCCCTGTGGTCTGTAGCGTGTGAGTGACGTGTTCTCCCTGTGGTCTGTAGCGTGTGAGTGATGTGTTCTCCCTGTGGTCTGTCGTGTGTGAGTGACGTGTTCTCCCTGTGGTCTGTCGTGTGTGAGTGACGTGTTCTCCCTGTGGTCTGTAGCGTGTGAGTGACGTGTTCTCCCTGTGGTCTGTAGCGTGTGTGAGTGACGTGTTCTCCCTGTGGTCTGTAGCGTGTGTGAGTGACGTGTTCTCCCTGTGGTCTGTCGTGTGTGAGTGACGTGTTCTCCCTGTGGTCTGTCGTGTGAGAGTGACGTGTTCTCCCTGTGGTCTGTAGCGTGTGAGTGACGTGTTCTCCCTGTGGTCTGTAGCGTGTGAGTGACGTGTTCTCCCTGTGGTCTGTCGTGTGTGAGTGACGTGTTCTCCCTGTGGTCTGTCGTGTGAGTGACGTGTTCTCCCTGTGGTCTGTCGTGTGTGAGTGACGTGTTCTCCCTGTGGTCTGTAGCGTGTGAGTGACGTGTTCTCCCTGTGTTCTGTCGTGTGTGAGTGACGTGTTCTCCCTGTGGTCCGTGACGTGTTCTCCCTGTGGTCTGTCGCGTGTGAGTGACGTGTTCTCCCTGTGGTCTGTAGCGTGTGAGTGACGTGTTCTCCCTGTGGTCTGTAGCGTGTGAGTGACGTGTTCTCCCTGTGGTCTGTAGCGTGTGAGTGACGTGTTCTCCCTGTGGTCTGTCCTGTGTGAGTGACGTGTTCTCCCTGTGGTCTGTAGCGTGTGAGTGACGTGTTCTCCCTGTGGTCTGTCGTGTGTGAGTGACGTGTTCTCCCTGTGGTCTGTAGCGTGTGAGTAACGTGTTCTCCCTGTGGTCTGTCGTGTGTGAGTGACGTGTTCTCCCTGTGGTCTGTAGCGTGTGTGAGTGACGTGTTCTCCCTGTGGTCTGTAGCGTGTGTGAGTGACGTGTTCTCCCTGTGGTCTGTCGTGTGTGAGTGACGTGTTCTCCCTGTGGTCTGTAGCGTGTGAGTAACGTGTTCTCCCTGTGGTCTGTCGTGTGTGAGTGACGTGTTCTCCCTGTGGTCTGTAGCGTGTGTGAGTGACGTGTTCTCCCTGTGGTCTGTAGCGTGTGTGAGTGACGTGTTCTCCCTGTGGTCTGTCGTGTGAGTGACGTGTTCTCCCTGTGGTCTGTCATGTGTGAGTGACGTGTTCTCCCTGTGGTCTGTCGTGTGAGTGACGTGTTCTCCCTGTGGTCTGTAGCGTGTGAGTGACGTGTTCTCCCTGTGGTCCGTGACGTGTTCTCCCTGTGGTCTGTCGTGTGTGAGTGATGTGTTCTCCCTGTGGTCTGTCGTGTGTGAGTGACGTGTTCTCCCTGTGGTCTGTCGTGTGAGTGATGTGTTCTCCCTGTGGTCTGTAGCGTGTGTGAGTGACGTGTTCTCCCTGTGGTCTGTAGCGTGTGAGTGACGTGTTCTCCCTGTGTTCTGTCGTGTGTGAGTGACGTGTTCTCCCTGTGGTCCGTGACGTGTTCTCCCTGTGGTCTGTAGCGTGTGAGTGACGTGTTCTCCCTGTGGTCTGTAGCGTGTGAGTGACGTGTTCTCCCTGTGGTCTGTCGTGTGTGAGTGACGTGTTCTCCCTGTGGTCTGTCGTGTGTGAGTGACGTGTTCTCCCTGTGGTCTGTAGCGTGTGAGTGACGTGTTCTCCCTGTGGTCTGTAGCATGTGTGAGTGACGTGTTATCCCTGTGGTCTGTAGCGTGTGAGTGACGTGTTCTCCCTGTGGTCTGTCGTGTGTGAGTGACGTGTTCTCCCTGTGGTCCGTGACGTGTTCTCCCTGTGGTCTGTAGCATGTGTGAGTGACGTGTTCTCCCTGTGGTCTGTAGCGTGTGAGTGACGTGTTCTCCCTGTGGTCTGTCGTGTGTGAGTGACGTGTTCTCCCTGTGGTCTGTAGCGTGTGTGAGTGACGTGTTCTCCCTGTGGTCTGTCGTGTGTGAGTGACGTGTTCTCCCTGTGGTCTGTCGTGTGAGTGACGTGTTCTCCCTGTGGTCTGTCCTGAGAGTGACGTGTTCTCCCTGTGGTCTGTAGCGTGTGAGTGACGTGTTCTCCCTGTGGTCAGTAGCGTGTGAGTGACGTGTTCTCCCTGTGGTCTGTAGCGTGTGTGAGTGACGTGTTCTCCCTGTGGTCTGTAGCGTGTGTGAGTGACGTGTTCTCCCTGTGGTCTGTCGTGTGTGAGTGACGTGTTCTCCCTGTGGTCTGTAGCGTGTGAGTGACGTGTTCTCCCTGTAGTCTGTAGCGTGTGAGTGACGTGTTCTCCCTGTGGTCTGTAGCGTGTGAGTGACGTGTTCTCCCTGTGGTCTGTAGCGTGTGAGTGACGTGTTCTCCCTGTGGTCTGTAGCGTGTGTGAGTGACGTGTTCTCCCTGTGGTCTGTAGCGTGTGTGAGTGACGTGTTCTCCCTGTGGTCTGTCCTGTGTGAGTGACGTGTTCTCCCTGTGGTCTGTAGCGTGTGAGTGACGTGTTCTCCCTGTGGTCTGTAGTGTGAGAGTGACGTGTTCTCCCTGTGGTCTGTAGCGTGAGAGTGACGTGTTCTCCCTGTGGTCTGTGACGTGTTCTCCCTGTGGTCCGTGACGTGTTCTCCCTGTGGTCTCCCGCGCCGTAGCTCCACGCCGCCATCAGTAACCAGGTGGACCCCGAGGAGCTGGGCCTGGGCCTGGGCAGCGTGCTGCTCAACAGCCTGAAGCAGACGGTGGTGACGCTGGCCAGCAATGCCGGCGTCCTCAACACCGTGCAGTCGGCCGCTCAGGCCGTCCTGCAGAGCGGCTGGTCTGTGCTGCTGCCCACCGCCGAGGAGAGGGCCAGAGCGCTGTCATCGCTGCTCCCCAGCGCGGGTGAGAGAGGCGGGGCGTCGCTGTGCCTTACACACCCAGCGCACGCCCACCACATGCCCAGGACACACCCAGGACACGCCCAGAACACACCCAGGACACGCCCACCCCATACCCAGAACACACCCAGGACACACCCCACCACATGCCCAGAACGCACCCAGGACACGCCCAGGACACACCCACCCCACGCCCAGAACACACCCAGGACACACCCCACCACATGCCCAGAACACACCCAGGACACGCCCAGGACACACCCACCCCATGCCTAGAACACACCCAGGACACGCCCAGGACACACCCACACCATGCCCAGAACGCACCCAGAATACACCCAGGACACGCCCAGGACACACCCACCCCATGCCCAGAACGCACCCAGAATACACCCAGGACACGCCCAGGACACACCCACCCCATGCCCAGAACGCACCCAGAATACACCCAGGACACACCCATTACATTTACAGGACACACTCAGGAAACACCCCCCCCCCCCCCCCCCCCCACATGCCCAGACCACAACCAGGGCACACCCAGCACACACCCAGGACATGTCCCTGCTGCACATGCAGAAGAACCTCAGAGATGCAAACTTCAGAGTTGCTGACTTGAAGGAGATACAGGGCAGATGATTAACTGAATACAATAGGAATGCCTTATCAGATTCCAATTATCACTGATGCAAAAAGGCGACTTATTTAAATTAAAATGATTCACACTTTCCACTGATTGAAAAGCAAATCTTAAAATGATATTGAATCTAGACAAAGGGCTGTGTCTTAGCGCTATTGCTGAACAATACACAAGGTGAAATTTGACCGTATTTCCTATAAAGTTCTAAATGGTAAAATTTTGAATTCTTAGAACAACCTCTGAATATGAAATGCAACCTGTTACTAACCAGCACACGCAGTTGTATGAAAGGGAACGTGTTGGTAATCCTGACTGATGTGCTGTCTGTCTCCGTGTCCCCTCTCAGTGTCTGGGAACGAGATGAGTGTCAGTCCCGGCCGGCGCTTCATGATCGACCTGCTGGTCAGCAGCCTGATGGCAGACGGAGGTCTGGAGTCGGCCCTCAATGCCGCCATTACAGCCGAGATACAGGTCAGTGCATTTGAGATACTGGTCAGTGCGTTTGAGATACAGGCTAGTGCGTTTGAGATACAGGTCAGTGCGTTTGAGATACAGGTCAGTGCGTTTGAGATGCAGGTCAGGGCGTTTGAGATACAGGTCAGGGCGTTTGAGATACAGGTCAATGCGTTTGAGATACAATTCAGTGCGTTTGAGATACAGGTCAGGGCGTTTGAGATACAGGTCAGGGTGTTTGAGATACAGGTCAGTGCGTTTGAGATACAGGTCAGTGCATTTGAGATACAGGTCAGTGCGTTTGAGATACAGGTCAGTGTCTTACATTCACCAAGCTTTTCCACACGCAGAAAAAAACAAAAAATAAGCCAATCTCAGGAAGTATTTTAGTCTTTTATTTCGACTTAAACTATTATTTCTATTTCTTTGCTAATTAAGACAGAAATATTGCCATTTAGACTGATTTCAAAATTTGACAATGAGGCATGAAAATTTCACTTGTCAAACGAACAGTAGCTTTAAACAAGCTATTATTTTCAACTTTTTTACAAGGACAATGAAAAAATTTTTATTACAAGACTCAGACACTTAAGACATTTTTTGCAGTGCAGTCTTTCCGATGTTTCGCTCGTGTTGTCAGGCTCCCTTGAAAAAGAGCTTTCTGTCTCACTGGGTTTCACCTGGATAAACAATGGAGAAATTAAAGATCTGAAAATCAGCCTGGTCCCTCTTGGTATTTGATGAAAGCGGTTTATGATTGGGCACCAACTCTGTGCAGTCAGGGTGAGATTGGTTGCTTAATATGGCACGCTGTCTGTAATTGGCTGTTGGATGTAGGCACTTTGTTCTATTGGTTGGTTGACTGGAGTTGGCCGTGAATGCTGCCGTCACTGAGATATAAGTCACTGTTTTTAATTTGTGGGGTGCGCCTGAACTTCCTACGTCTGCCGCGAATGTATTTCCCAGCTTCACTCCACTCACTCTGATTTTATTTTTGGTAGAAACTTAAAGCCAGTCTGACAGATGCATGATGCCGGATTTTTGTTTTGTTTTGTTTTTCGCACTACAAGTGCTCAAAAGGGATTATCTTTTCTCTAGAGGATAGAGAGGGGAAAATATCTCCTGTCTCTAGGTTTTTGATTTGGAGATGTTTTTTACTGTGAAATGTTTGTTGGATTAATCCCTCCACGGTGTGTGTGATCAGAGAACAACACAGTGCCTGTCACGGTTACCGCTTGTACTGCAACTGAGTGGGTGCGGGGGAGGAGATAAGCTGATGGACGGCAGCTAGGCGCAAGCAATTAAATTCCCTGTGTGAAAATGGCGTGCTCAACTCTGGTTCCTCAGGACATTGAAGCCAAAAAGGAGGCTCAGAAGGAGAAGGAGATTGACGAGCAAGAGGCCAACGCATCCACGCTGCAAAGGAGCAGGACCCCGCTGGACAAAGACCTCATAAACACAGGGATCTACGAGTCTGCGGGGAAACAGAGCCTGCCCTTGGTACAGCTGGTACAGCAGCTGCTCAGGTAGCCCACACTGAGCGTGATCATCTGGTTTTCCACAATATCTGTGAAAATTTTGGGCATACACATGCTTTGTGGGTTTGTGTGTTTGCGTTCATTAATGTGCAAACATGCGTATGTGTCTGTGCTTGTTTGTGTGTGGTCGTGGTGGTAATTGTGTTAATGGACCATGAATGCAAGTGAAATCCCTGTAACACATCTGAGAGCACATCTGAGTCTTGAGTCACTGATGCTCCGTTCCAAGTCTTTGACCTTGTTGGCATGAGTCCATGTCTGATTCATAGCTAGGTCCTGGACCTCTGTTCATCTAGCAGCTGAAAGTAGTAGTGCTGATCTCAGATCAGTTTGTCCATTTAGCTCATAATGGACCAAGTTGGGCCATGAGCAGGGGAACTCTGATCCCAGAACAGCACTCCTCCTCTGTATCCCCCGTCTTCAGGAACATCGCCTCCCAGACCATTGCGAGGCTGAAGGACGTGGCCAGGAAGATCTCCAGCTGCCTGGACGCCGAGCACGTTGGCAAGGAGCGCTCGGCCTCCCTGGACCTGCTCCTCCGCTTCCAGCGGCTCCTGGTCAGCAAGCTGTACCTGGGCGTGAACGGGCCGGAGGTCGTCAATGGATACAGTGAGTCCAGGCTAGCCGCCGCGGCTAACAGGAGGGATCGCCTCTTAGGATAGTGAAAATAGCTCGGCTTCCATTTTATGCCAGGAGCCCTACGGTGAAAGCACGGCCTCCTTTTGTTCATAACCTTGCTGACGGAGCGTTAAGGAGGCCCATCTCGGCTGATGTGAGCCGCTTCTCTGGCTTTTGTCCTTGGGCAGGCGATAACGTTACCTCTGATTAACAAGGGCTGCTGTCAGTTCCAGAGAGAGGCATGATTTCAGCGGCAAGGTGGAAGCCATTACCCTTTGTCATCAAACTGTCTGTCTGATTAAAGAAATTGCTCTCCATTCATTTATCGTAGTTGTCCAGGAATGGTCAATTGTTTGTCTGTTGGCATTTAAAAAATTGGTCTCCTGAAATAAAGATAATAAAATAATAAAGGTGAGGGCTCGCACTGCAGTCGAATGTGCTTCCTGCTGATGTAGCTTTGGTCTCATACCTGCAGTGAGGAAGTGAGCGTTGTGTACAAGGTACATAAGTACACAAGAACTCATAATGACAAGAACAGGCCTTTAAGCCTATCTAGGCTGTCCATTTACCTACAAACTAGCATCCACCCTGAGGGTATCTGCATGTGCCATGTATTGCTGTCTATTTAAAATAATAATAAGTCCTTCTAAATATCAGTACCTTATTTACCTTTAGCTAATTCCCCCTTTGTGTTATGATCCCTTGTTCTGCTGATGGAACTCAAAGTTAAGTCAAAACCTCCTACTTTCTCATCTGTGGACCTGGGGCAGTCGGGTCTGTTGCAGCTGAATGTAGGGCTGCCATACGTATCAATGGGACTGTCTGTCACGTCAGTGTTACAATGAGCAGTTTCAGAAATACTGTACCGTAATTTTATGGTGTATAAAAAAGGTGTGTGGAAAAATGATGCCTATGTGGAATTTACCTAAATTACGTGACCTTGTTCTGCTGTTGAGCTAAGTCTGAAGGCCCTTTTGCAGGTCACTCTTAATTCCTTTTTTACGAATGTGAAACCCTGCATGCAGATCCGGACCTGCTGGGCGTGGGCTCTTTGCTGAAGAAGTACATCGCCTTGCTGTGCACCCACATCGGAGACATCCTCCCCGTCGCCACCAGCATCGCCTTCGCCGGCCACCGCCACTTCGCCGAGGTGTCGCGCATCATCGAGGGTGACCTCACAGGTACGAGAGCTTCGCATCATCATCCTTTTTCTGCCCAACTTTATTTTTCATAAAAATTCACCAGTGAAACCGTAAATGCGTATTTCAATTTCATCCGTGAATTTGTCTTATCGAGGTTAAATATGTGGCATTACTAACTGAATTGGCGAATGTGGAGTTGTGTTAGGTTCACTGAGTATGTTCATTGAGCAAGTTCAGTGTATGGGACTGGCTGGTGCACATGTTTGCTTTGTGATTGGTCGTTGAGCACATTTGCTGTTCTTGATTCGTTGTGGCGCAGGTTCACTGTACGTGATTGGCTGTTGAGGATGTTTACGTTCTCGGTGCGCTGCAGGTGTCCTCCTTCCTGAGCTGGTGGTGTCCATCGTGCTGCTCCTCACCATCGACGCGGGTCTCATGCAGGAGACCGGCTCCATCCCCCTGCTGGCCGGACTGCTGGAGCACCTGGACCGCTTCAACCACCTGGCGCCCGGGCACGAGAGCGACGACAACGAGGACCTGGCCTGGCCGGGCATCATGGGTACGCCACGGGAAGCTGCTGCAGTTACGGGCCCCGGCCAATCGGTCGCTCGCCTCTGTGTAATCTCAGCTCTTCAGGGATACAGCCGTACCATTTTAGCTGTGGGCTGTTAGTCAAGCCGAGACACCAAACAGAGTAAATAATAATCTCTGAATTAATGAAGGGATGGATCCAGTGTTCTTGACAGAAGACCGGGAGGTTTAATTAAACAGATGTCCGCCTGGAAAAAAAAGCTTGTTGCAAGATTTTCAACAGACACTCGCTGTATTACTCTTTAAAGAAATTTAATGAGGTACATTTCCGTTAATTCCTCCTGTGGCTTGAGTCATTGGCCGCTCCCTGGTTCTGGGGCACTGTTATTGACTCAGCCAGACGGTGTCACCTACAGTATGCAGTCTCTAATACACAATCATCTGTGTGTTCCCAGACCAGAAGTCATGTTTCTTAGAGTACATACTTTGGGCCTGATTGACTAAGACCTTTAGCATGTGCAAAACCTTTTGGCACACGCAAAACTAATAACACAACCAATGATTGGTGCAAAAAAATACCGTGCCCAATCATGGGTCATGTTATTGGTTTCACATACGCTGAAAGGTTTTTCACATGCTGAAGGTCCTAATAAATCAGGCCCTTTAACCTTTATACTAGAAGTCGAGCCGTATTCAGATTGAATGAGCTGAAGTGGTGGCTTGTGGAGGTGAGATTTGTTTAACCCGCTCCCCTCCTCTCCTCCCCGTCCCGCCGTGGCAGGCTCCTTCTTCTCCGGCCAGAGCTCCCGGAACAACGAGGAGGTGTCCCTCATCCGCAAGGCCGACCTGGAGAACCACAACAAGGACGGCGGCTTCTGGACCGTCATCGAAGGGAAGGTGTACGACATCAAGGACTTCCAGGCGCAGTCGCTCACGGGGAACAGCATTCTGGGTAAGCGCCGCAAAAACTTCCGAACCCCCAAACATGCAGGGTGTCCCGTGCCAAGGACTCTCTGTAGCCGTTTGGGATGATAGAAGAAGCTCTGAAGCCTTCCTGTCTAAAGCTCTAAAGCCTTCCTGTCTACTGTAGGAATTTCGTTCATTGAAGCGTTGCTGATCTGTTTTTAGTGAGGACAAGGTTATATCGTTGTTTTGTTAATGGGAGATGTTATCCTTGGCTTTGTTCCCCATGTTATGATTCCCTGGTTTAACGGGTTATCTCCACCCTTAGCCCAGTTTGCAGGAGAAGACCCGGTGGTTGCTCTTGAAGCGGCCTTGCAGTTCGAGGACACCAGGGAGTCCATGCAGGCTTTCTGTGTGGGGCAGTACATGGAGGTATGTATCTTGTCTTTGTTTTATTTTTTTTTATTCGCCCAAATAAATAAAATGTTTAGCTTTACCATCTGCAGATGGTAATACAAATACCCAGCGGTTCATATGTTGAAAACCATGCTTGATTTATACAAATTGCTCCCAATAGCATAAGTGGGAAGACCTTCCACCCCACTTCAAACTTGCTCATGTATACATTGTGGTGTCGGTGCAATAGGTTTGCATGTTAGCAGCCGCTTTTGCCTTTTCCCTCAAGCTTTTAAAGGTCATTGCAAAGTCACTGCTTGCATTCTTTTTGGTATTGGAAAACAATTTACACAAAATTTATGGAAATGAATCGAGCATTATTTGGTTAGATTACGACCGCAATAAACAAAAGTAACAACTGGGTTTGAATAAGGACAGTGAATCTCGCTCTCCATTAAGTATGATTAGGAAAGGTGTTGCTGCCATTCATTTTAACTTGCCCCCTCTCCTCAGCCCAACCAGGAGACTGTGACCACGCCGGACCTGAGCAGCTTGTCCTCGCCCCTGATCGACACGGAGAGGAACCTGGGCCTGCTGCTGGGGCTCCACGCCTCCTACCTGGCCATGAGCACGCCGCTGTCCCCCATGGAGATAGAGTGCGCCAGTGAGTACCGTCCGCCGCTGTTCGTTTCGCCCAGGGATCGCGGCACCTCTCCTGCTACCATTAGCAAACCAGCATGTCTGTCGCTAGCGAGCATGCCTGTCGTTAGCGAGCATGCCTATTGTTAGCAAGCGTGCCTGTCGTTAGCGAGCGTGTCTGTCGTTAGCAAGCGTGCCTGTCGCTAGCGAGCGTGCCTTTCGTTAGCGAGCGTGCCTCTCGCTACCGACCGTGTCTGTCGTTAGCGAGCGTGCCTGTCGTTAGCAAGCGTGCCTATTGTTAGCAAGCATGCCTGTCGCTAGCGAGCGTGCCTATTGTTAGCAAGCGTGCCTGTCGTTAGCAAGCGTGCCTATTGTTAGCGAGTGTGCCTATTGTTAGCAAGCGTGCCTGTCGCTAGCGAGCGTGCCTGTTGTTAGCGAGCATGCCTGTCGTTAGGGAGTCTGTGCCTCTCGTTAGCGAGCGTGCACATAGACATTGTGGCAGGTTGCTTGTCACTAGGTCAATTGGTTCTGAACAATGTCTATAATTCATTTTTAAATTTGAAATGAAATGTGTATTATGAACCTGAAAAATAGTTTTAAAATCATGTCCCATTGCACAGAAACACTTACTACTGAAGGACAGAGCTCTGTGATGGGTGGAAGCAGCAGGGTGCGAGCTCTGGAATTTAAAATAGCCCGCCAGTGTAATCCAGGCACTAGCCCCTGTCATCCAGGCACTAGCCCCTGTAATCCCTGCCTTAGTCCAAAAAAAGATACACGATGGTCAAATCGACAGACAGTTGTAGCCAACTACTGTAGACATAGGAGTGATGTCAGTTTGTTTGAGCAGTAAACCTCTTTCACAATTTCTGTTCATGTAACATTTAACATTTAAGCTTCACTTAACTTTTTCTATTTTACCCACACTACTTCTAATTCCTTCATTAGAAATATTTATATGGCTTTATATTTATAAATTGTCTTGTGGAACTGTATGAACATGGTCAGAATTTAGAGGGGAATGTTGAAGGTGCATCAGTGTGACTTCCCTATCAGGATTCCTTGGGGAACCCTCTCCATTTAGAATGCTTCTGTTCACTTACATTTAAATTGTCATGTCTCTGAAGCATTGCTGGAAGAGTGTAATTACTGTGTGTATTTCTTATTGTTTTTACGAGGTGCTTAAAGTGCTTGAAATTGATGCCCTGAAATTTAAGTACTGGAATTACCTGGAAAAAACAGATCCTTTTTCATTTAGTGCTTGAAAAGTTCCTTAAAACTAAAATGATCTAGTCTCTAAAATTGACATTTTACATAGAATGGTGTGTGACAGTGCCCAACAATTTGTTAATTAAAATTTGATATCATGATTTCAATAGAAAAAGAATACCAAGAAATTGCTGTTATACTATTGGATACTAATATACGATTAGAGATATTTTTATATATGTACCGTTGTAGATCATACTGTTATGTTTTTAGAGAACCAACAAACATTTCAGTTGTTGTTATTCTGTATCATTGCTGATATCTGTTATTCCAGGGATGTTCTGTGTATATTTAGCTGCCCTGGCTTCTCCTTTGTAAAAGAGAATCTGTATTTCAGTGAACCCGCCTGGTTAAATAAAAATAAAAATGCGTGTCGTTCTTCTCAGAGTGGCTCCAGTCATCCATCTTCTCTGGGGGCCTGCAGACCAGCCAGATCCACTACAACTACAACGAGGAGAAGGACGAGGACCACTGCAGCCTGCCAGGCTCCACCGCGCCCGACAAGGCCAAGCTCAACTCCCGCAGACTCACCCTCAGCGACCACTCGCAGCCTTTCCTCCAAGCTATCGCTGACAACAACATCCAGGACCACACTGTGAAGGTAGCCTGTCCAATGAGCACAGAGCGAGGGCTGGTCATGTGACCTGTGGAACACAGTAACCTGCCCAGTCAGCATAGAGCAAGGGCTGTTTATGTGACCTGTGGAACACAGGGCAGTATCTGGGGACTCCCTTTGAGAAATGGAATATAGTACCTATCATATCATTTCTGTGAAAGTTTTGAAAATATACAGATAATTGTTTTTAACATCTAGGTTTTCACCTTACAGTATTGGAAAGTGGCATTAATGTGTATGTTTGTGAAGTATTGGTAATGTCTATATATATTTTATTTCAGCATATTGTAGGTTATTATATGTAGGTCGTAAGTGATTTTTGATAGTCAGTCTAGCGCATAGTTCAGTAATTCCGTGACATATCACCCCTTACTTCCCCATTAGCAAAATATCCAATATGAAATATTAAGAAACATTAATAAGGTTTAATAATGTTGCTATACAGGGTGTTCGAGTTTGTTGGGTATCTTTTCATGCTTTTTGCAGTATGCTAAATGTTACATGCCCACTCAGATTTTTTTTGTAATTGTGGCTGATACTAAAGTAGGATACTGGGTGCATATCTCACAAAATAATGTGAATTTGCAAATATACAGTTTTGGAATGATCAACTGTGGGTAACCTCTGGGTAATATTCCTGCTGAGGTTGTTGTTGGGTTTGTGTTATCGGCACTTGATGTGTGACCGATAGAAAGAGCTTTGGCAGGGTGTGTAGTGATTGGGGAGGCGGAGGCCACTTTCGGGCCCTCGTTATTTGGATAATGGGGTTCCGGCGGGTGAGGAAAACGCGGACGCTCTGCTGACGTGCTCTCCTCTCCAATGCTCCCAGGACTTCCTGTGCCAAATCGAGCGCTGCTGCAAGCAGTACCACCTGATCACGCCCATCGTGTTCCCTCCGGAGCACCCTGTGGAGGAAGTGGGTCGGCTGCTGCTCTGCTGCCTGCTCAAGCACCAGGACCTCGGTAACCGCAAGCGACTCTGGGATAGCATTGGTCCTCCCGCTCAAACTGCAGTTATATAAAGGGAGGGGATTCTGCTCGGTCTTAGAGAAAGGTTGAATTTTATGTTATGTAATATATTAATGTAATACACTTTGAGGCACAAGTTTTATATCAATTTACATTAGTTATGTACACAAGCTTTATTTGTTTTCTAATCTGTGTAGTGTAGTTAGCTAGCAAGCCAATGCTATAAATTTTCAAGTACTGAAGCCACAGGATGAGATTCAGTCTTTACATACTACAAAAATCTCTGTAGGGTCTGAAAATCTCTGTAGCCTTCTGGTAAGGAGAGTTGCCTAGCAAGCAAGTTGCCTAGCAAGCAGTTTCTAGCTAGCTGGTTAGAAGTGGTGGAAACACAATATAATGATGGAAAATGCAAATAATCGAGTGACCATTGCTTTTTCAGACCGACCAGTATATATAATTTCTTTATCACTGGCACCCTCTACAGTTCAAAGTTGGCTTTGTCTATTATGCAGGCGTATGTTCTACCAGGTTTTGTGAAATGCAAGTTGCAGTTTACTCCATCATGAATGTCATGTTATGAAAATGCATGCCAGTTTAATGAAAGCGGAATCCAAGCTTCTGTTACCGTCCCAACTGCTTTACTGCAGGGATATTGGACTAGAGCTATGACAGAGCTGGATGGTGTGCAGTGTCTCCCTGTATGATTTTGTCATTAAAGCGTTTATGTGTGAATAGTGTGCGCGCATGTTTGACCGCTGTGTTGGCTCCTCCCCCTCCAGGTCACGTCGCTCTCTCACTTATCAAGCAATGTGCCTTGGGCGTGGACCAAGGGAAACTGAGATCCCTCCCCAAATCTGTGATTGACGTGTGTCGGATGGTGTACCAGGCAAAGTGCTCTTTGATTAAGGTAGAATTCTCATTTCTTTGTGCATTCTCATTCATTTTAGAGAGTTGTTTTGGATGTTAAATGGTTTAATGGCTATATCAGTTCACTCACTTCTGGAAATCGCATTACAATCACTTTCGCTGATGCTCGTATCCAGGGTGATGTGGTGAACGTCAGTGTTGGTTTCAGCAATACAAAATTGTGGTATCAACATTTCGTCCCGTTTATTTCAGTGTAACATTAACGTAACAAACTGAAATGAAATTAATTGAATTTAATTAATTTAAAATTCCTCGTGGAGGCTTATTGGCATTTTCGTAACATAAATTGACTTAATTTAAATGGAATTGACCCCAACCCTGGTGCTCTGCATGACAAACAGTTATGAAATGTTACAAATACAACTGAATTAAATGATATGAATCAAATCAGCAATAGTTTAAGGTTTGTTCTTATCTTTGTGTGGTGTTTTCGATAGCGTTTTTAGCAGGTAGCCCACTCCTGTGTTAGGTTTTTGCCGGAAGGTTATGGCCCAGTTAGCCACAGCACACTGAAGAATGCTCTCAAAATAAAAAAAAGACAAAGTTTGCTTCAGGGTATCAGTTGATCGAAACTGAATGCACTTACTAGAACATCTCCGGTGTATCCCTGAGGTCTGTGCTGTGCCATGGCCTCATTTAATTTACTCCCGTTTATCTCTGTAAAGCGTCTTTGTGACTGTGAAGAGCGCTACGCTATGCTAATTGAATTGAGTTTATAACTTCCTGTGTCCGCTTGCGCACTTCCTGTGACCCCCCCCCTGCGCTGCTTCCTAACCCCAGACTCACCAGGAGCAGGGCCGGTCCTACAAAGAGGTGTGCGCCCCGGTGATCGAGCGCCTGCGCTTCCTGTTCAACGAGCTGCGGCCGGCGGTCAGCAACGACCTGTCCATCGTGTCCAAGCTGAAGCTGCTCAGCTCGCAGCCGCGCTGGAAGAGGATCACGCAGAAGCTGATCCGCGACAGCAGGAGGAAGAGAGGTGGACCGGGGCTACGTGCTCTCACACAAACTTAACCGACTTAACGATCAGCCTCCCTACATTAAATGCGTGCCTGTTTGGCAATTTGGCTTTGGTAATGTTCATTTGGCTTTACCAGAGCGCCTCCACAATATGTGTACCTGTATCAATGTCTTGTGTACATGGAGATATATGTGAGTTGAGTTGAGTTGTGTATGAATGTTTTGAATCAAGATAATTTTTTGACTAAATGTGAAATGGACTTGGCTTGCAGTACATTGCCAACCTTGTGTCTTTGTCAAATTCTATTTGTAGCGTTCGTAGTATACATACACTTTATATGTTGTCCTTCAGAGGCAGGAGGCTGTTAACCTGAACGTTGTAAGCACTTTGATATTTGTGCACAGACTGTGTGTTGGGTAACACGAGGAGGTGTTAAGTGCCGTCCGTGCGGATGGATTTCACGGGCGCGTTGTTATCGGTGCGTTTCAGTGCCTAAGAAGTCCGAGTCGGCTGACGTGGAGGAGTCGAAGCTGGAGAACGACGAGACGGACGGAGAGGACCCCTGCGCCGTTCCCATCAGCCCCGCGCCTGCCGACAAGAAGCCCGCGCCCGCAAAGTCGCCCAAGGTGGACCTCCGGCCTCCTCCTCTCTCACTCCCTCCCTCCCTCTCTCTCTCTCTCTCTTCTGCTTTTTCTCTTTCTTTCCTGCTCTCTAACTCACTTATCTGCTTTCTCTGTCTCCCTCCATCTCCTTCTCTTTATCTCTGTTCCTCTCTCTCCTTCTCACGTGCACTCACCCTCTCCCTCTCTCTCCTGTTGTTCTGTTTTCCTCTCCTTTCCTGTCTCACTCATTTCCTTCATATATTTTTCTTCCTCTATCTCTCCATCTCCTTCTTTTTCCTTTTTATTTTCTCTTGTACCCTTCTTGCTCTGTCTCTGGACCCCACCCTTCTCCCTCCTTCTCTCTGTCTCTTGGCTATAGATTGAAATCCTTCATCGCACTGCCACAGAGTCTCCCTCTCTCTGAGCGCTTGATCGCAGCAGGGATCAGTAATACCCTGGCCCCGCCCCCCTATTAGTCTATTTATAAAGGCATCAGAATGTTTCTGCCTGCCCAGCTGACAGGCCCTAATTAAACTCCCCCAGCTCAGGGGGTGGTTACATGTGTCCGGCCTCTCTCTCTGACACTGGCCAGCTGTCTCTCGCACACTTTTACATGTATACCACCTTCATGCTGTGAGTCTGTGGTAAATTCATACTCTTATGCTCACTTATTGCTCAGGAAAATATAAAATGCACAGTGCAAATCCATGTTTGCGTACGGCAGCCCCATAGTTATTTGTAATGGAGGCCCGTACCCCAGGTCCACAGATGAGTAAGTAAAGGTTTTGATTTTTTGGTTGGGTTCTGTCAGCAGGACAAGAGAGATAGGTGTAAATTAGGTAAATGTAAACTGTACACGCATACCACAAAGTTTTTCTGTTCTTTTTAGAGTTGTTAATGCATGGAGCAGCATGCCTGGTCAGACAGAGAGGCAGATGCCCTTAGAATGACACAGTGCTGGATGCTCTTCAGTTTGCTCATAAATGGCGATCCGAATTGGCTGATTCGGCTTGTTCTTGTCGTGATGTATCCTTATGTTCCTATGTTCTTGTATGTGAACATTGGTGTCTGTGTGTCTGTCGGTCTGTCTGTCTGTGAGCAGCAGGACAAGTGGCAGCCCCTGTTGTCCACGGTGACCAGCGTGCACAAGTACAAATGGCTGAAGCACAGCGTCCAAGGCACCTTCCCCCAGTCCAGCCTCATGGCCACCATCGTCGAGTTCGCCCTGAAGGAGGAACCTCTGGACGTGGAGAAGATGAGGAAGTGCCTCCTGAAACAGGTGATGGGATGGGAAACTTGGGATGTTAAAATCGAGATAGAATAGCAGTATCGCATCCTTATGCATTGAGAACAGAGAGGAGATCCACCAGGAAGTAGTATCCACCAATCACTGTCAGAATTGTTTCTTTGGTGTTACCAATGTACTCCATGATTGGTGGAGCTCGTCCCTCTTTTCTACCACTAAGATATAGCCAGGATTTATCCCTATTTTTTATCCCTGGAGAGAAGGGAGGAGTATGGGAGGCATTCAGGTGTTTGGAGTAGGTAGAGGAATGTGAAGGGGGGGTTGGTTGGTGTTGGTGTGTGAAAAGGGTAACGGGTTGACGTTTTAGGAGGGTTGGGAAAAACAAAGTAAGTTTGAAGTAGATGGATGGATGCATAGATACTGCAGGTAGATAGCTAGATAGATGGATACTTTATTGATCCCGTTGGTAGTGTGTTACAGTAGCTTTAGTAGGGTCGAAGGGTATGAGTAAAGTGACTGTCAGAGGGAATGTGGTTTTGGGGATAGTGCAGTTAAAAACCTGTCAGTCTGACGCCCGTCAAATATCCCGCAGCTGGAGAGGGCCGAGGTGAGGCTGGAGGGCATCGACACCATGCTGAAGCTGGCCTCCAAGAGCTTCCTGCTGCCGTCGGTGCAGTACGCCATGCTGTGCGGCTGGCAGCGCCTCATTCCGGAAGGGACCAATATCGGGTACGTTTCCATGGCGATGCCGCCCGCCCGGGTCCAGCCAGACCACTGGTGCCTTCAGACTGAGGCCAGGGGCCTCTGTGAGTCTGTGTTTCAGCCTTCTTCTTGGATCAGTATAGGTTACTGAAAGCAGGTATCTAAGTGCTGGCGTAATTGCACCTTTAAATTGATTTTAACGGAATGCACGATTGCCTCGTCTCCTTTTTTGCTTTGTCTTTGAACTTTTCGGTTCCCCATAAATGGTTTAGTGGCAGTGACCAGGTTGCCCATATTATCTGCATTTAGGACCCCGCTGGGATTTCAGCTGTCAGTCTTTGAATGAGTGAATTAAACCCGGAGGTTTATTTGCCCCCAGGGAGCCCCTGTCGGACTGCCTGAAGGACGTGGATCTCATTCCCCCTTTCAATCGCATGCTGCTGGAGGTGACCATCGGCAAGCTGTACGCCTGGGCCATCCAGAACGTCCGCACCATCCTGCTGGATGCCAGCGCCAAGTTTAAAGAGCTGGGTCAGTACCACCGTGTGGCACCCTCATACGGACTTCTATACCACCATCCTAATACACAGATACTGTACCAACGACCCTTATACACAGGTAATGTACCGTCACCCTGATACACAGATACTGTACCGTCGACCCTTATACACAGATACTGTACCATCACTCTAATACACAGATACTGTACCATCACACTAATACACAGATACTGTACCATCACACTAATACACAGATACTGTACCATCACTCTAATACACAGATACTGTACCATCACACTAATACACAGATACTGTACCATCACCCTAATACACAGATACTGTACCATCACACTAATACACAGATACTGTACCATCACTCTAATACACAGATACTGTACCATCACTGTAATACACAGATACTGTACCATCACACTAATACACAGATACTGTACCATCACACTAATACACAGATACTGTACCATCACCCTAATACACAGATACTGTACCATCACACTAATACACAGATACTGTACCATCACCCTAATACACAGATACTGTACCGTCACCCTAATACACAGATACTGTACCGTCGACCCTTATACACAGATACTGTACCATCACTCTAATACACAGATATTGTACCATCACACTAATACACAGATACTGTACCATCACTTTAATACACAGATACTGTACCGTCACCCTTATACACAGGTACTGTACCGTTACCCTAATACACAGATATTGTACCATCACACTAATACACAGATACTGTACCATCACTCTAATACACAGATACTGTACCATCACACTAATACACAGATATTGTACCATCACTCTAATACACAGATATTGTACCATCACTGTAATACACAGATACTGTACCATCACACTAATACACAGATACTGTACCATCACTCTAATACACAGATATTGTACCATCACTCTTGTACACAGATATTGTACCGGCATCCTAATACACAGATACTGTACCATCACTCTAATACACAGATATTGTACCATCACTGTAATACACAGATATTGTACCATCACTCTAATACATAGATATTGTACCATCACTCTTGTACACAGATATTGTACCGTCATCCTAATACACAGATACTGTACCATCACCCTAATATACTGGTGGTGTGCCACATAGAATCCCACATTATTACATAATTAAATGTCCAGCTTATGCTATGAAGCTTGTGTAAACCCCCTGTCTCTCTGTCTCTCTGTACCCCCTTTGTACCTGTGCGTGTGTGTGTGTGCGCGTGTGCGTGTGTGTATGCATGCGTGTGCGCGCGTATGCGTGTGCATGTGTGTGTGTGTGTACGCGTGTGCACGTGTGTGCATTGGTGTGTTCGCGCTTTCAGGTGTGCAGCCGGTTCCCCTGCAGACCATCACCAATGAGAACCCTGCGGGGCCCAGTCTGGGCACCATGCCCCAGGCGCGCTTCCTGCTGGTCATGCTCAACATGCTGTCCCTGAAGCACGGAGCCAACGGCCTGAGCCTGCTGCTCAACTCCGGCATGCTGGCGCTCACCCAGAGCATCCTCAGGCTCATCGGTATGTACACACGCACACACACACGCATGCACGCACACACACACACGCACACACACACACTCACACAAACATGCACGGACCCACACACGCACACACACACACGCACACACACACAAACACGCACACACACGCACACACACGCACACACACACAAACACACACGCACACACACACATACACACGCATGCATACACACACACACAAACAAGCACGCGCACGCACGCATGCACACACACACTAATGCACGCACACACACACAAACAAGCACGCACACACGCACTCACACTAACGCACGCGCACGCACACCCACACACACAAACAAGCATGCACATGCACGCATGCACACACACACTAATGCATGCACACACACTCACGCGCACACACACACACACACACACACACAAACAAGCACGCACACACACACACACACAAACAAGCACGCACACACGCGCGCACGCACACACACACACAAACATGATTAAGTCATGCACACAAGCCATTCTCCATGTTACTGGCCTTCAGGGGACAAATTCTATGTAGCATTTTTGCTAGGCTATGTTTCATTATAATGATATACTTATAGTGATATACTCTGCAAAGAAAATGTTTTCACTGTACCAGCAGTATGCTGCTGTATTTTTCTCATTTTCTTCTACGGGGATCAGTAATAATTTGTAGTAATAACAAATTTGATAATGAATTTTTAACTAACTTGTTAATTGGTGATAAGTCTGTTATCATATTGATTGCTAGAGTTTTATTGAATGAGTTGATTTTGGTTTAATGGCTGACATGCCTGATTGGCTGCTGAGTGCACCCCTGACCCCGGTGTGGTGCTGCAGGTCCCAGTACGGACAGCGCGGAGGAGGACCTGGGCTCCTGCGTCCACGGGGGCTCCGCCACCGTGCTGGAGGAGTCCCGCAAGGAGGCGGCGCCCACCCCCATGCCCGCGTCGGGCCCCGAGCTGGCCGCCATGATGAAGATCGGCACCCGCGTGATGAGGGGCCTGGACTGGAAGTGGGGCGACCAGGTGGGGGGTCACCGTTTAGTTTAGGGAGGGGATTAACGGAACTAGCCGGCTTGTCCACTGTCATTCCCCGGGCCTGGCTGGGCCAATTGTAAAATGTATTTAGTGTATATTACTAAATAATAAAAACATTAGAACGTAAGTAACAGGAATGCATTTAAAAGAAAAGTACGTTACTTCTAAATTTATTAGTAAGTACTGTTGTAATACGGAAGTATAAATGCATTTTTACTTAAATCTGCATTGCTTTAGTGAAAAGGAACTTGGCTGTGTGACTGTAGAGAGCGTGCGGTCGTAGCAGCAGTGTCTCAGGGAGCGTGTGGTCGTAGCAGCAGTGTCTCAGAGAGCGTGTGGTCTGTGTCTCAGAGAGCGTGCGGTCCTAGCAGCAGTGTCTCAGGGAGCGTGTGGTCGTAGCAGCAGTGTCTCAGGGAGCGTGCGATCGTAGCAGCAGTGTCTCAGAGAGCGTGCGGTCGTAGCAGCAGTGTCTCAGGGAGCGTGCGGTCTGTGTCTCAGGGAGTGTGTGGTCGTAGCAGCAGTGTCTCAGGGAGCGTGCGATCGTAGCAGCAGTGTCTCAGAGAGCGTGCGGTCGTAGCAGCAGTGTCTCAGAGAGGGTGCGGTCTGTGTCTCAGAGTGTGGGTCGTAGCAGCAGTGTCTCTGTGCTTTCTGCAGGACGGCCCCCCGCCGGGCCTGGGGCGGGTCATAGGGGAGCTGGGGGAGGACGGCTGGATCCGGGTGCAGTGGGACACCAGCAGCACCAACTCCTACAGGATGGGCAAGGAGGGCAAGTACGACCTCAAACTGGCGGAACCTCCGCCCCCCGCGCAGCCTGCCACTGAGGACTCGGACACCGAGGACGACACTGGTGAGCACGGGGCTGAGGGGAGGGACCTGGTGATGCTGGGATTTAGGGAACTGAAGCCAGTATCGAAGAGTTAAAAGAAACGGTACTGAATATACTTGAAAGCAAACTTAACCTCTGAATTGTTTTTTTTTTTGCTTTTCTGTTTGTGTGTGTGCGCATGTGTGTGTGTGTACGTGTGTGTGTGTGTCTGCGTGCATATGCATGCTCATGCTCATGTGCGTGTGTGTCTGTGTGTCTGTGTGTGTGTGCGTGCGTGTCTGTGTGTGTGTGTGTGTGCGTGCGTGCGCGTGTCTCAGAGGGGGAGCAGGTGGAGAAGAGCTCTCACCCGACGGCGCTGATGCTCACCAGCACAGTGAACCTGCTGAAGACCCTGGCCCTGTCGGCCGGGATCCACGCCGAGGTGATGCAGACGGAGGCCACGCGCACGCTCTGCGGCCTGCTCAGGATGCTCGTGGAGAGCGGAGCCAACGACAAGACTGGTAAACCCCGCCCCCGGCCCCGCCCCTCAGCCCCAACAACCCTTTCCCACATATGTATTTCACAAAGCCGGAATGAGTACTTACCTGGCTGACCTTTAGAAGCATTTAAAATTAGATGAAATCATTCAAATCATTTCAAAATGTTTAAGAAAGTTGACCAGCTAACTTCTTAATTACACTTATTGGGGTTAAATTGGCTGCTGATGGAAGCAGAAGCTCTGGCTCAGCGGGACCAGGGTTTTTCCGCCCCGGGTGACCGCGCTTGTCCCCGCCCCCTCCCCAGGTTGCTCCGCCCACAGGCAGGTGTCCCGCGAGCAGCACCGCAGCTGGTGCACGCTGGGCTTCATCCGGAGCATCGCCCTGACGCCGCAGATGTGCAGCACCCTCAGCACGCCGGCCTGGATCGGCCTGCTGGTGCGCATCGTGGAGGGCCACCAGCCCTTCACCGCCGTCACGCTGCAGAGACAGGTGAGGGGGCCGGGCCCTGCGCTGTCAATCACGCCTCCTACGCTGTCAATCATGCCTCCTACGCTGTCAATCACGCCTCCTCTGCTGTCAATCACTCTGGCCTGGCTCCGCCACGCTGCCAGATTAGATGAAATTGCCATTTGCTGGGGTGGATTGACTTTCTATTTTTCTGTTAAAGATAAATGTACTGTTGTTCTTTTTCTTTGTTGAGTACCTTTTTAGTTTCCAGGTAGGGCTCACTCCTCAATAACTGATGACTCTTATTGTGCCCCCCCCCCCCCCAGATCCTGGCTCTGCGCCTGTTGCAAGCGGTGCTCCCATCCTGGGACAAGATGGAGAGGTCCCAGGACATGAAGTTCCTGGTGGAGAAGCTGTTTGGGTTTCTGGGAAGCCTGCTCAGTACCTGCTCCTCAGATCTCCCTCTCCTCAGAGGTAAGGGGTGCTGCACCACTTTGTAGAGAAGGAGACTGCTGCTTTTAAACAAAAACCTCCCAAACCTCCAGCATTTCCATAGGCTCACTGCACTGTGACATCAGTGCTGTTTCCATGACCTCACTGCACTGATATTACTGCACTGTGACCTCACTGCTGTGTCTATGGCTTGAGTCCCCTGTGACATCACTGCCTTGTTCATGGCCTTGAAGCACTGTGATATCAGTGTTCAGTGACACCCCTGCTGTGTCCATGGCTACACTGCACTGTGACATCACTGCTGTGTCTTTGGCCTGACAGCACTGTGACATCACTGCTGTGTCCATAGCTTCACTGCATTGTGACATCACTAATGTGTCTCAGTCCTCACTGCACTGTGACATTATTGCTCTGTGACATCACTGCTCTGCCTCTCGCTGCCTGCAGAGGGCTCCCTGCGCAGAAGGAAGTCCCGCCCCCAGGCGTCGCTCACGGCGACTCACAGCAGCACGCTGGCGGAGGAGATCGTGGCTGTGCTGCGCACCCTGCACTCCCTGGGCCAATGGAACGCCCTGATCAATGAGTACACCAACTCCCAGCTCAGCTGCATCGGCGACGTCATGGCAGGCCGGCACGCCGAGGCGGTAAGCCCCGCCCACCCGCCAAACTAACCAACTAAACAGTAGAGAGTGGACAAAGCAATTTCAGTTTCGATAGACTTTAGCATTGAGTTGGCTAATTTACCTCTTACTGTGTTCTGGGATTTAAAGGCTGGACTTTTTGTTTGTGTTTGGAAGGCTTCTTTGAGCCTTAACTCAGGAAATACAGATTTATTTTCACTCTAAATTTCTGAAATGGGAGCAGACGACTTGGGTGTGTCGTAAGCACACACCTCACAAGATATTGCCGGGGTGTTAGCAATGGAGTTTGAGTGATACCGAATACCAGTGGCCTAGAATATATTTAGGGTCTGATAATCAGTATTTCCTGATTAATTGGGGGGGAGGGGGGAAGGCTATGCATGTTGGTGCAGTTAGCATTGATTTTAACATGAGCAGGACTAGAAAGGTGACCTGTGAAATGGGTCCTTGGTGAGCCTGTAGGAAGACCAGGGGGAGTCTGTCACCTCTCTCAGTCTGTCCCACTGTCCCACGCAGACCCTGCTGGAGGAGTACTTCCCCGACTCGGAGGGCCCAGCGGTGGGCAGTCTGATGGCGGTGCTGGCAGTGATTGGGGGCATTGACGGGCGCCTGCGGCTGGGGGGTCAGGTGGTCCACGAGGAGTTCGGGGAGGGGACGGTCACCCGCATCACCCCGAAGGGCAGGATCACCGTGCAGTTCCACGAGATGAGGACCTGCAGGGTGTGTCTGCTCAGCCAGCTCAAACCGGTATGCCTGCCGAGACACAGCTTACACAACTTTACACTGTACATACTAAAACTGTACCGATACACAACCTCTTTACACTGCATATACTGAAACCTTACTCATACACAACCGCTTTACACTGTACATACTACAACCTTACTCATACACACCCGCTTTACACTGTACATACTACAACCTTACTCATACACACCTGCTTTACACTGTACATACTACAACCTTACTCATACACAACTGCTTTACACTGTACATACTACAACCTTACTCATACACAACTGCTTTACACTGTACATACTACAACCTTACTCATACACACCTGCTTTACACTGTACATACTACAACCTTACTCATACACAACTGCTTTACACTGTACATACTACAACCTTACTCATACACAACTGCTTTACACTGTACATACTACAACCTTACTCATACACACCCGCTTTACACTGTACATACTACAACCTTACTCATACACACCCGCTTTACACTGCATATACTGAAACCTTACTCATACACAACCTCTTTACACTGCATATACTGAAACCTTACTCATACACAACCGCTTTACTCTGTACATACTACAACGTTACTCATACACAACCGCTTTACACTGTACATACTACAACCTTACTCATACACACCCGCTTTACACTGTACATACTACAACCTTACTCATACACAACTGCTTTACACTGTACATACTACAACCTTACTCATACACACCCGCTTTACACTGTACATACTACAACCTTACTCATACACAACTGCTTTACACTGTACATACTACAACCTTACTCATACACACCCGCTTTACACTGTACATACTACAACCTTACTCATACACAACTGCTTTACACTGTACATACTACAACCTTACTCATACACAACTGCTTTACACTGTACATACTACAACCTTACTCATACACAACTGCTTTACACTGTACATCCTACAACCTTATTCATACACAACCGCTTTACACTGTACATACTAAAACCTTACTCATACACAACCGCTTTACACTGCATATACTGAAACCATACTCATACACAACCGCTTTACACTGTACATACTAAAACCTTACTCATACACAACCGCTTTACACTGCATATACTGAAACCTTACTCATACACAACCGCTTTACACTGTACATACTAAAACCTTACTCATACACAACCGCTTTACACTGTACATACTAAAACCTTACTCATACACAACCGCTTTACACTGTACATACTAAAACCTTACTCATACACAACCGCTTTACACTGTACATACTAAACCTTACTCATACACAACCTCTTTACACTGTACAGACTACAATCTTACTTGTACACAACCTCTTTACACTGTACAGGCTAAAAACTTACTCATACACAACTGCTTTACACTGTACATACTAAAACCTTACTCATAGACAACCTCTTTACACTGCACATACTAAAACCTTACTCATACACAACCGCTTTACACTGCACATACTAAAACCTTACTCATACACAGCCGCTTTACACTGCACATACTAAAACCTTACTCATACACAACCGCTTTACACTGCACATACTAAAACCTTACTCATACACAGCCGCTTTACACTGCACATACTAAAACCTTACTCATACACAACTGCTTTACACTGTCCATACTAAAACCTTACTCATACACAACCGCTTTACACTGTACATACTAAAACCTTACTCATACACAACCGCTTTACACTGCATATACTGAAACCTTACTCATACACAACCGCTTTACACTGTACATACTAAAACCTTACTCATACACAACCGCTTTACACTGTACATACTAAAACCTTACTCATACACAACCGCTTTACACTGTACATACTAAAACCTTACTCATACACAACCGCTTTACACTGTACATACTAAACCTTACTCATACACAACCACTTTACACTGTACATACTAAAACCTTACTCATACACAACCACTTTACACCACTTAACAAACTGCACCACTTACACTTTATGCTGTACTGTACATACTACGGCCTTACTCATAACCATTTTACGATGTACGTTCTACATCTTCTACTCATGTGCTATATGTTGTACATACTACAACCTTATTCGTAATCCACCTCTTTACACTGCAAAACTAAAATCTTACTCATACAGAACTCTTTTACGCAAAACGTGCTACAACGTCCCTCATACATAAACCTTTAAAAGCAGCATTTCTTTCCTCCGGAGAGTCAGTGTGTCTGACCCTAAGCATAGCAGCACGCACCACGAGGAGGAATGTATTTGCAGGACTGTAGCGTGCAGCGTTTTTATTCGGAGGGGGAACCATTTTAAGCCCACGTTCCGAAAGGCTGAAATGCAGCCGTAGTGTAAACGTCTCTGAGCCGGCGTGGGGTCTCTCTGCCCCCTCAGCTGCCGGTGGTGGCCTTCAGCGTTCACAACCTGCCCTTCACCGAGCCCATGCTGTCCGTGTGGGCCCAGCTGGTGCACCTGGCCGGCAGCAAGCTGGAGAAGCAGCGCATGAAGAAGTCCCTGAGCCGCGGCCTCACAGGTACGCGCCCGCCCGCCCGCCTCGGCGGCCGACAGGAAGCACGCAGGACCGGGAACCGGGCGCACTTCCTGTCTCTCTGACTCAGGGACTGCTTGAAAGGGAAACTGTGCCCTATTTTTTACGTGTTGTTTTACTTGGCAATATTATCAGTATACAGGTCAATTTACCATAAAAATATTTTTTTAGCCATTTTTTAGACACTTTTTCAGAGTGAATTACACAGATTATGTTTTTAACATACAGTCCACTTGCACTGCATGATATTTACCAGTCAGTTAAGTGCCTTACTTAGGAGTATGACAGCAGTGACTCGCCTGAGAATCGACCCCACAACCTTAGAGTTGCAATCGCACTTATTAAATTGTTATGGCGCACTGCCACCCATTTCAGGATGAAGATCTACTTTAATAGAGTGCTCCTGTGTTCTTAACTCATGGCCAAATGGATCATGCACAGGATACTGGATACAATCATTGAATGACTCGCTCCAGTTCAAGCAACATGCATTTGAAATTGCACATGTAGAAGAATATCGTGTTTGAGTGAAACTGATGTGTTTTTGCCATGTGTGTGTTTATGCTTGTTTGTGTGCATGTGTGTCTGTGTCTGTGTATGTGTTTGTGGGTGCGTGTGCGTGTGTTTTTGGGTGTGTGTGTGTGTGTGTGTGTGTGTGTGTGTGTGTATGTGTTTGTGTTTGTGTGGGTGTGTCTGTGTGTGTGTGTGTGTTTCTGTGTCTGTGTGTGTTTGTGGCTGTGTCTGTGTGTTTGTGGGTGTGTGTGTGTGTGTGTGTGTTTGTGTGTGTCTGTTTGGGTGTGTGTGTGTGTCTGTTTGGGTGTGTGTGCA
Organism: Anguilla anguilla; assembly: GCF_013347855.1. NCBI lineage: Eukaryota > Metazoa > Chordata > Actinopteri > Anguilliformes > Anguillidae > Anguilla > Anguilla anguilla. Next base: position 26,820,028 of record NC_049203.1, on the reverse strand, counting down.
TGTGTGTTTCTGTGTGTGTGTGTTTGTGGCTGTGTCTGTGTGTGTGTGTGTTTGTGGGTGTGTGTTTGTGGCTGTGTCTGTGTGTGTGTGTGTTTGTGGGTGTGTGTTTGTGGCTGTGTCTGTGTGTGTGTGTGTTTGTGGGTGCGTGTGCCTGTGCATTTGTGCGTTTCCCTCCCCTGAAGCGGACCAGGTGGACCTGCACCTCCTGCGCTGTCAGCAGCTGCGTTTGTACATCCTGAAGGCGGCGCGGGCGCTGCTGTCCCACCAGGACAAACTGAGGCAGATCCTCTCCCAGTCTGCCGTCCTGGAGACCGGACCCACCCCCAGCGGTGAGCCCCGCCCACCCAGAACTCCCCGGAGCTTCTGTCCAATCAGCAGTTTCATTTCTGCCACCAAACCATTTTCTTCGGATGAGTCAGTGACTGTGACAGGCAATGTCTGCTCATGCAGCAGCCATTTTGGCTCTAGGCTGAGCGTGCAGAAAACGGCAGGTCCATTAGAGTCAGAGGCAGACCGAGACAGCTGACGCTAATAAATGCCGCTGGCTCCCGCCTTCATTGTGTTTGTGTGTGGGTGGCTTGGACGGCACTCTGGAACTCTCTGGGGCTATTAGGCTGTCGGGTTGTCTGACTCTTGCTGCGGCTTGCTTAATCCAGTGCCAAGAGTCAACACGGCTTCTGCGTGGGCAGGCATCTCTCTTGCTGACTCTTTGTTGACCCGATTCAGTGCAAACAGTCCAGCCTAGAGCCGACATGGCTGCTGTGTGGCCAGCCATCACTTGTCTCTGACACTAATGACCTGCTGCTTTGAGCGCAGTCAGCCTAGGGCCAACATGGCTACTGCACGGGCAGACGTCGCCTGTCTCTGACACTAATTGATCTGCTGTTTTGTACACGCTCGGCCTTGAGCCAACATGGCTGCGTAGGCAGACCTCGTCTGTCTCTGACTCCAATGGACCTGCTGAATTGAGCACTATAAAGCCTACAGCCAACATGGCAGCTGTGTGGGCAACATGTTTATATTCGCATATCAGGGTCTCATGCTGCACAGATTTTATAGAGATGTATTGCTCTTCAAAGCAAATGTATAGCTCCGTTCATTCACTCCACAATCTATCTGCAGACTCCCTTCAGTTTGACCCCCTACAGTAGGGCTCAGTCTCAGGTCCTGCAGGTCCTGTTTCTGTAGGTAATTGTGGTTTTTCAATCATCTGTTAGGTAAGGCCTTGAGAGCATGTTGTTCCAGTTCACTGCTTGAAGGAATGACTGGTGCAGAAACGCACTGAAAAGCAGCAGCCCTTGAGGACAGCATTCTAACACCCGCTCGTGCTTCAAAGCATTACTCACGTATTCATCCCACAGCTATCATGGCTCCTCCTTTGGCAAACGTTTCTGCTGGCCACTGAAACACTCTCTGTTACCAGCTGCTCTGAGATGTGATCTGAACTTGGTGAACCTGAGAGAACTGCACAGCTCAATACTGCCCCCTAGAGGATTATTAATTGGTTTCAAAACAACAAGTTCTGAACATTCTCTAGTTTTTATGAAAAGGCTTGGATTCAATCTGCCCCTCTCCTTAACATTGACTTATAAAATAAATGCGGGTGAAATTTTTATTTACAAGTTTAGATGATTATTGTTGCTGTTTGCTGACAAACTGCTAGTGGGTGAAAAAAAGCGTCACCTGCATTCAGTTGACAGTTGTTTAAACAGTTGACAAATGTTGATTGAATCCAGGCCATCGAGCCCAAACCAGCTCATGAGTCCACTTAGATGCACAGACGTGATGCGCAGATGTCGTCAGAGGGGTCACTGTGCGTTGTCTTGGCTCCCTTTCACAGAGGACACCGTGGCGTCGTCTCCGGACGTCGGGGACCTGTCCCCCGACGGGCCCCTGCCCCCCCTCATCCTCCTGCAGCAGCTGCTGTCTGCGGCCACGCAGCCCTCCCCCATCAAGGCCATATTCGACAGGCAGGAGCTGGAGGTGAGCCCGGGGTGGGGGTCGTTCTCGCTCCGCGTGGGGCGGGGGAGAGGGATCGTGATGGTATGGGCCAGACGGTCCGAATGAGACAGTTTAAAAACACCTGAGAGAAACTGAGGAAGATGGGCCTGCAGAAGAGAGGCATCATGTGGGTCACTTGAAATTTTGTTATGCGTTTGTATTGCTCAGCTGATAATCTCGTATGTGTGTGCTATATGTCTGTGTGTGTGTTTTTGTGTGTCTGTGTGTGTGTGTTTGTGTATGTCCTACCTGTCTGTGTGTGTTTGTATGTGTCTCTATGTGTGTGTGTGTTCGTGTGTTGCGTGCTTACACGCGCATGTGTATGTCTCTGTGGCCCCAGGCGGCGGCCCTGGCGGTGTGTCAGTACCTGGCGGTGGAGTCCACGCACCCGTCCTCCCCGCTGTTCGAGGACAGCAGCTCCAGCGAGGCGACCACGCCCGTCACCGTGCAGCACGTGCGGCCGCCCAAGCAGAAGAAGCACAAGGCCTCTCCCGTGCCCCCGCTGCCCATCGTGGTGCAGCTCATGGAGATGGGCTTCCAGAGGAAGAACATCGAGTTCGCCCTCAAGTCCCTGTCCGGAGCTACAGGAAGTGCCTCTGGGATACCAGGTACAGCAGGGACAGGCCACAAGAGGGGAGGCTCTCAGCCTGGGGACTCTTACCGCCTGCCTTTTAAAATTCACACAAAGTGTGGCTGGCTCTTAATATTAACTGTACAAAGCTAAAAAGAAGGAAGAACTATAATATGGCAATATGGCACTCAGTAGAGCACATACCTTCGGCAACTATGCAGTTGTCAAGATACGCCAGTTCCACATATTGTTCCGCGCCCTTCACATCAGGAGATGCACACATTTTCATGACTGCAGCTCGCATCAAGTTATTATGAGATATTCCTGTTTAAATTCTAGCAACTCTTAAGCATTTCAGTCAGTTATTACAGCACCACGTGGCCAATCGACACTATGTTTGTTCAGTGGTTGGAAATTAATTTTTCAGCACCCCGCTGCTGATAAACACACAAAGTTTCATGGTGTTACGTGTTTCAGTTCAGAAGTTAAACGCCACACGTCTCATTGGCCAATCGGTGTGAAGAATCTGTTTTTGCTTGTCCCACAATTCCCAAGCTTTGCACAAAGTTTCATGCAAATTTGTTCACAACTTTGGAGATATCATGCTAATAGACAGGCAGACAGATGCATAAAATGGGGCCAAAACATAACCCCCAGTCAACTCTGTTGGTGGATGTAAAAATGGATTAAAAATAATTAAATTCATGAATAAAGGTGAATAAATATCCAGGGTATTATGTGATTAATACTGGGAGCTTAAACTCAAATCTGCTGTGTCTGCTGGTCTTTGTGCACTTGAGTGCTTAATTTATTGACTGGCTGCACACCTTGTTTCCAAGGCGCTGGAGCTGTTTGTTTCCAAGGCCTAAATTGGCTGCTCATTGAAAGAATCAGCAGACTGCTGCCCTCCAGGACTGGTGTTTCAGCCCCCTGATTTAACATGTTACATGCTGTAAACAGCCAGGTGGATTTTATTAAGGGTTAAATGGGGTGCATATGTAATACAAAGCTTTAATTGTGTTGCTGTACAGTAGTTCTCAAAAACACACGTCTATGCAGGGTAGCGGTCCATGTGTTGATTCAGAACTTGTGGTCCATTTCAGCTGTCTCCCTGTGTGATTGATTGGTTCTGATCTCCATCCCCTTGCCCTTCTGTTTCAGGAGTGGAGGCATTGGTTGGCTGGCTGCTGGATCACCCCGACGTCCACGTCACCGAGCTGTCGGACGCTGACACCGTGTCCGACGAATACTCAGATGAGGAAGTCCTGGAGGAGATTGAGGAGCCTGAGACTGCCTTCCCCATCGTGAGTGTCCCATCCCCATGTGGACTCCTCCCTCTCTCTCTGCTTAGTGGAGGGGCCTTGCTAGCCTGTTCCTCAGTAGACCTTTCCCCCTCTTTTCCTGCTCATTGGAGTGGCCTCCACAGTCCAACCCTCTGTAAATTCCTCCTGTCTATAGTAGGCTCCTCCCCCTCTCACCCCTCAGTGGAGTGGCCTCCCCAGTCCATCTTTCTGTAGACTCTTCCCCTTCTCACCACTCGTTGGAGTGGCCTCCATAGTCCATCCCTCTGTAGGCTCCTCCGCCTCTCACTGCTCATTGGAGTGGCCTCACAGTCCATCCCTTTGTAGGCTCCTCCCCCTCTTGCCACTCATTGGAGTGGCCTCCACAGTCCATCCCTCTGTAGACTCCTCCTGTCTATAGTAGGCTCCTCCCCCTCTCACTGCTCATTGGAGTGGCCTCACAGTCCATCCCTCTGTAGGCTCCTCCCCCTCTTGCCACTCATTGGAGTGGCATCCACAGTCCATCCCTCTGTAGACTCCTCCTGTCTATAGTAGACTCCTCCCCTTCTCACAGCTCATTGGAGGCCTCATTGCCTCCAGGACCAGGGTGCTCAATCAACAAGGCGTGTGGTGTCAGCACTGGCCACGTTTCAGACTGGGTTCACCTTCATATTGGCAGCCACTTGTTTACATTTCAGAGAACTGTTACTACAGCCAAAAGCTGTTGCTATTCTGAGTTTCGTTCTGGGAAATGATGGCGGCTTGGCTTGGTCTGCTTTCAGCCTTCTGGGGCCGTGGTGACGGAGAGCCAGACCTTCAAGAGGAGGTCGGACTTCCAGACCAACGATGACTACGCCGTGTACGTCCGGGAGAACATACAGGTGAGCCTTTTTCTCACGGGCCACAAAGCGTGGCCACCTTCCCTCAAACATTCCTTTGAAACTGGAGGTTTAGAAACCGGTTCTGTCATTACCCAGATGGCTTTGGTTTCAGTAGTCTACCCTAACAAAGTTCTCTGGCCCCTTGTTTTGTGTCCCAGGTGGGGATGATGGTGAAGTGCTGCAGGACGTATGAGGAGGTGTACGAGGGCGACGTGGGGAAGGTGATCAAGCTGGACCGGGACGGGCTCCACGACCTCAACGTGCAGTGTGACTGGCAGCAGAAGGGAGGGACCTACTGGGTCCGCTACATCCACACCGAGCTCCTGGGTACGAGACTCCGCCCTCAAACACACTGCATGCTAACTGGGTTATGGGCTTTTCACACAGACAGCCAACAGCTGCAGTCTGCTCTCTATCGCTCTTTCAATGGAGAAATTCTGAGGAAGTATTTCCAAAGTGCAGCTGATATGCCGGAAAGTTCTCATTACTGGAAGTTTCATTGCTGCGTTTGAGTATCTGGGAACGACTGACCAATCACTGCCGAACTGAGAAGCGTGAAAAATTGCAGACTGGCTGCCAATAGAGTCACGTTTTTGTAATATCTACTTTTAGGTTGCATAAAAAATATCATAATAATCTTTGATTTATCCGGAGAGTAGCTAAGTCAATCACTTGCTTATAGCCTGTCAAAATTGTAAAAATATTTTTCGTTACAATGTTGTCAGCAGAAGTTGGCTGCAAATGCCACCCATTTTGTCAGGCGTTCTCTCAGTTTATCATTTTTGGAAGTTCAGTGGCTGTGTGTGAGTTCCGTTAGTGTGGGAAGGATGTGTTTTCATGTAGCGATAATGATAATGATAAACATAGATTGCATGTATATTGCCCTCCATCTCATGATCTCTGAGAACATTAACCCTTCATGTGATTAGAACGTTTTTAACGGGACATTCTAATGCTGATTACAATTGCCCCTATTAATTGCAAGCAATGGAGTTCTAGAACACTGATTTAGAATTTTGTAAAAGCATTCCAATGAACCTACTCTTCAAAAGGTTAAGGGGTGAAGGAAACCCTCCCGGGTGGTGCAGAGCCACCATTTTGGGGTACAAGGCTCCCCACACTCCAGCTGAGGTGGAAATGGAGGGACGAGACCCGTCCACGGGCCGTCAGTCACCAGTATTTGTGATTTTGCCTCTCCCCCACCTCCAGGCTTCCCGCCACAGAGCTCTCCATCGCACATCAAGATCGGGGACAAAGTTCGGGTCAAACCCTCGGTCACCACGCCAAAGTACAAGTGGGGGTCAGTCACTCACAGGAGCGTCGGAGTTGTGAAGGGTAAATTGGTTTTATCGGTCGAATTTTTTTTTTCTCGCTTTTGATTTTGAGAGTGAACTCATTTTGAAACTTACTTATTTTTATGGAAATCCTAAGTGCTTGCTTGGATCAGCCAGGGGTGACTCATAAGTCTCTCATAAATCATTCTCTGCAGCTTTTAGTGCCAACGGGAAAGACGTGATCGTGGATTTCCCTCAGCAGTCTCATTGGACAGGCCTGCTGTCGGAGATGGAGCTGGTGCCCAGCATCCACCCAGGAGTGAGGTGAGGCTGCAGGGCTGTAGGCTCACTCCAGTCCCTGGCTTTAGCCCTGGCCTACCTGGCTCTGTATGAGATACTGCTGCAGCTCCATACATATGATGGGGAAATCATTGTCTTGCAATAACACCTGGATAAAAGGAGCTGTCAAAATTTTACCATTTAAACTTTGTATTTTTATGTGTTCATGTAAACTTTCATTTGTAGTCTCCACCTGCAGTTTAGGGTGGAAGAGTAATTTAAAGCCCTGATAACTACAAAAAATAAAATGGTGGCTGTAATCACTCCAAGTATGAGATGGACTCTCAGTGTTCTTTAGTGGAGAGTTCAGGAAAATCGTGTCCTATGTTCGGTATTTTAAATTAATTTTATTTGAAACTTTTAGGTGTGACGGTTGCCAGATGTTCCCAATCAACGGCCCCAGGTTCAAATGCAGGAACTGTGAAGACTTTGACTTCTGTGAAAACTGCTTCAAGACCCGCAAGCACAACACCAGGCACTCGTTCGGCAGAATCAACGAGCCGGGTCAGTAGAGAGAAGCGCCTGTGAAAAGCATTCTGTGCTGCAATAACATAAATAATAGAAAGCTTGGTTGGCGTGACGCGCGACTTTGACGGGTTGTTCGCGTGTCTCCGCCCGCCAGGCCAGTCTCCGGCGTTCTGCGGCCGATCGGGGAAGCAGCTGAAGCGGCACCACAGCAGCCAGCGCGGGATGCTGATCGACGAGTGGTCCCGCGCCGTCAAGAACCTCAGCGTGTCGTCCTCCGTCAACCAGGCCTCGCGCCTCATCGACTGCGGGGAGCAGTGCTGGCAGTCCTCCGGCTCGCAGGGCAAGGTGGGTCCTTGCAAGGCATTCTGGGAGACGTAGTTCCAATAAAACGGAGACGGTTGTACCAATAGGGAGGCTGCACAGCTGTACACAAGAGTTTTCGGTCTATGCAAAGTTGTCAGTTAATGTACAGTAGTTGAGACAGAGACCCAAGGGGTCTTACGTTCCACGCTTGACGCAGTGCTGGGTGTACTTTTAATTATTGGTAAATTACAAGCCGAAATAGGCTGGAAGTCCTGTTGTCATCATTAAGTATGACTAACATTCTGTTTTAGTTGTTGTTCATGTTATTTAAAAAAAAAAATCTATATATATAGTGTGTATAGTGTGAATATTTGTTTTGGTTAGGGTTAGGCCAGAATACTTAACATGTTCTGCTCACGTTTCCCCATATTTACACTGAAGCATTTGACAGGCGCTCTTATCCAAGGTGCACAGAGCTTTTATTTATACTCCAGATATTTACTGCAGCACTTCAGCTAGGGTACTACGGCAGGTCCCCACCTGAGAGTCAAAGCCTCGCCCTCTGATTTACGAGCAGTTCCCTGACCGCTGTTTCCGCGCTTCCCTCTAGCACTGGATCCGTTTGGAGCTCTTCCCAGACGTCCTGGTCCACCGGCTGAAGATGATGGTGGATCCGGCGGACAGCAGCTACATGCCCTCTCTGGTGGTGGTGTCGGGTACGGATCCGCTCTGACGGAGCAGACTGCGCTCCGGATTTTCAGCGTCACGCGTACAGCCTGCATTTCCTTTCCGCTCTTCCATCTCGGGGTTTTCACTTTGTGTCGTTTTTTACTCCCTCTGCCTTTCAGGAGGAAATTCTCTGAACAACCTCATAGAGCTGAAGACGATCAACATCAACCCCACGGACACCGCCGTCCCCCTGCTCAGCGACTGCACCGAGGTAGGAGCTCCCCGCGCGGCTCGCAGAGCGCGCTTTCGTAGCGCCGCCCGGTCCTGCAGCTGCTCGTTTACTGACCCGGCTCACGTCAGAGGCGCAGTGGAGATAAACCTCCTGTTATCAGATCCATGACCTGACCTTGAAATTGGGGTTAGAATTAATGTAACACCACCAATCACCAAGTTGATCAGCAGTAGCCGTAACAGTAGCCGCAGCATTGGTTGTGGCTGTAGTGGTGGTAGTTAGTAGTTATGTTTGGTATAGTGGTTGGTAGTGTAGTTATACATTGCTTTTTGTACAGGGTGCACTGGTAAGACAATAAAATGATATTTTAAAAACACACACGTAATGTTAAAATAACTACAGGAAAAATATTGCAGACAGTGCAATAAAGGAGATAAAGCAATAAGGGGATATCAAAAAGTGAATTCTTGAGAATGAAAATTGTAAATGCTGAGAACTGAAAACATTTTTTTGACACTCAAATGTAGAAATGTCCTGAGCAGTTGTGAGCATGCTCTCTCATAATGTAGGGGACTGCAGAGGGAGAATGAGTTCTCCCATTTGTGTTAATGAATAAGCAAATAGCAGGGTTTTAGTGTCCCGTAGTTTCAGTGGGTTCCATACTCTCCTGCTGCAGTATCACCGCTACATCGAGATCGCCATCAAGCAGTGCAGGAGCTCCGGGATCGACTGTAAGATCCACGGGTTGGGAATCGTGGGCCGGATCCGGGCCGAGGACGAGGACCTGGCGACCGTGCCCTTCCTGGCGTCCGACAACGAGGAGGAGGACGACGACAAGACCAGCACCGGGAGGTACGAAGTCGCTACGGCTCTTCAGCTAACGTGCCGCGTCATCCTGCCTGTGTTTACGCACAGCCTACCTCGAATGTGGGAGCTGGGAGCAGCGAGGGGCAGTCCTTTTGGGGGGGGGTGTCTAAAAGGGGGCGGGACTGTGAGAATTGTGGGACACTGTGGCAGCTGGCCTAGCTACTGGCCTAATTAAGGAATACTTAAATATGCAGCGCTTTTCTCATAACTCAAATGTGCTTACCAAAATGAAAGTATAAACAGAAAACAAATGGAAGACAGTAACGGAATAAAATGGATAATTATCAAATGCAGTAACGATCATCGCCACCATTTGGTGCATTGCTCTTCTTTTTGTCTTTTTTTCTTTAACATAATGATGAGAACAGGCCATTCAGCCCAACAATGCTTGCCATTTTCATGACTAAATTAGTGCTCTGATTACCTACTGACTAGATAGTATCTAACGCCACATCAAGCCTAATCTTGAAAATCCCCAGAGTTTCTGCCTCTCCTACATGACCTGGCAGGCTATTCCACTCATTGACTACTCCCTCTTTAATTATACCTGATGCGGTAGTCAGCATCCAAACTTCAGAGAACATGTGAAATGCTTCAGGGGCAAAAACATCTCCACATTCTACTGGGTAGTCATACAGCTTCCATGTGATCATGATGTGTTTTTTTTCCTCCAAAAAACATGGAAGCTGTATGACTGGTCTTCTGATTGGCCGTCTTATCAACAATGAATAGATAACAGCTGTCACATTTTTTTCCCCCAGGGCCATTTCACACGGTCTCTGAAGCTTGGATGTTTACTACCGTATCAGACTTAATCAAATTTAAAAAAAGACAAAAAGAAAGGCAACACTCCACATGGTGGCGATCATCGTTATTGCATTCAGTAATTATCATTGCGTTATATCACTCAGCCCTAGAAGACAGGTGGCACAATAAATGAAAAACAAAATCACATCCTTTACCCACACAGAGGAAAGATGGGTTTTAAGCCTGCTTTGAAAGTACAGATTGTGTTGGGGGAAGTCATTCCAGAGTTTAGGGGCTGCCCTAGAGAAGGACCTTTGGCCAAAGGTGTGATTTTGGGAGGGTGGGATGGACCTCACCTGCCTGAATGGTTGGAGTTAAAGGTCCTGGAATTCAGTGAATTCTTTGCTAATGTGTTGTTTTAATTTAATTTTTTTGCATTCACAGAAAATTTTTGAACACCCAGAAATATTTTAAAATAATTCTTACAAAAAAACAAACGTGCTGAGATTGGCTTGCTTTCCCCCTTGGCTGAACGACAGGTTTCCAGTGGGAAGGCTTAACGGGGTAAAGTGTGTGTCACTAAAACACTACGACTGGTGAGATCCTTTCTACTTGTGATATGTAAATTATGCTCTTGCCTCTTTTGAGTGGCCAAGCCAAGCTGGATTTAAATACCTGAGCATTGAAGCCTTTCTCTATTTGGTTGTCATGTCCAGAGTTTCAGACTGTTAGACTGTCCAGTCTATTGTTAGTGTACAGTAGCTCAGTGTTCCAATGGCATTACACATTGGACGATATGCAGGTGTAACTATACAACGGTAAAGCCTAGCTTATGCTGCTTACCTTTTGTGTTGTTGGGTAGTCTAATGTTTCTGTACTGGACAACCTCCTGCACCCTAGTCACGAGAAATGTTTACATATGACTTACAGACATGAATATTAGTGAGTGCAGGATACCTGCTCATTCTGTTCTTATCTGCAGAACATGTCACTATATAAGTCACTATATAAGTGACATAACACTATATAATCTGATAGTGTTTATTACAATTGAATGGTTACGATTGGGTTAAAAACTTGAAAGAAATATTCAGAAGACAATCAATTGTCACTTCTGGGGTTTGAATCCAGTTTCCTGGAGCTTTAAGCAGAAGATCTGAAAGATAAGAAGCAAGACCCAGGGAGTGATTTATAGGAAAAAGAGGAGCAGTTTGGATTCAAGCTTTAATCAGTAATCACGTGAAGACTGCAGACTGCAGAAGCTGTTGTCATTGATTGGGTAACCTGGCAGATTAGCTGAGAAGTACAGGCGGTATTGCTGAGGGAGCCTGAACATAAATGCCGGTCGGGACGTGAGGAGGCACCGCGAGTGGTTTTTATACCTCCGGATCAGTGGCGATATCGGCTTCTAGGGAAGGATTTCACCGGATATTATTGCGGATTACAGAGGATTTCGTGCGCTAATGCCGTAATTGCAAAAATACAATTACTGTGAAAATCTAAAGCTGCCTACCGCTCACCTGTTTTTGGCACAAAACGAAACTTCAGCAGGCGCGGCAGGCTGTCGGGATATGGGCCACATTGGAGGGGTAGATTTCCAGGTGAAAAATGAACAACAGATTGTTTTTCCAGTGGGCATTTTGCTTTGCATAGTATTACATACAATTTGGCAAAGACAATAACCACACAAAATGTAGAAATGATATACAGGTCAAACAGGATAATGAATAAACACAGAGATTTTGAGCTATTTGTGATCATTTGAGGAGTCTAAAAATGGGCTTTGAAGATAGCCAGCCTATGGAACTCCTGATGTAGATGATTATCGACCGTCACCAACAGTTAGGTTTCTTTTTTCAGCCGACTTTAGGACGTTGCTGATCTTGTATCCTCTCTCTCTTTCCTCCACCAGCCTGGCTCGGAAGAAATCAGCTGGCCTGGAGTCCGCAGCGTCCATCAGAACCAAAGTCTTCGTCTGGGGCCTGAACGACAAAGATCAGTTGGGAGGCCTCAAGGGATCCAAGGTGCGTCCAAAACAGCAAGACTCGTGCAGCTTCTTTCTCTCTCTCTCTCTCTGTCTCTCTGTCCCTCTCTCTCTCTCTCTGTCTCTCTGTCTCTCTCTCTCTCTCTCTGTCTCTCTCTCTCTTTCTCTCTGTCTCTGTCTCTCTGTCCCTCTCTCTCTCTCTCTCTCTCTCTCTCTCTCTCTCTCTCTCTCTCTCTCTCTCTCTCTCTCTCTGTCTCTCTCTCTCTTTCTCTCTGTCTCTGTCTCTCTGTCCCTCTCTCTCTCTCTGTCTCTGTCTCCCTCTCCCTCTCCGTCTGCTTGAGGACATGCACCTGCCTTAACTCTACCTGCGCTTCCGTTTGCAGATCAAGGTGCCTTCCTTCTCCGAGACCCTCTCTGCCCTGAACGTGGTGCAGGTAGCGGGCGGGTCAAAGAGCCTGTTCGCAGGTGAGTGGTCGGTCTCCCGTCAGAGGTGGTTACTGGCAGGGATGTGAGTGGCCATGATTCAGATGGCTGGACAAAGTAACTGCTGTGACTGGCTGTCCGAGTTTGCAAGTAATAGATAAGCGATCACGAGGCGGGATGATTATAATAATAATTAAAACAAAAATAGAAATATTTTCCAAATAATATTTGGCCTTCTGGCTCTCTGGCTCTGGACGCTCTTTGATATTCTGGTTCTCTGACACTTTGGCTCTTTTGAGCTCTGACTGTAATTCTCTTATTGTGTCTTGCTCTGTAACCCTGACTCTCTGGTTCTGACTCCGTCTCCGTAGTGACGGCGGAGGGCAAGGTGTATGCCTGCGGCGAGGCCACTAACGGCAGGCTGGGCCTGGGGCTCTCCAGCGGCACCATCCCCATCCCGCGCCAGATCTCCGCCCTCAGCAACTACGTGGTGAAGAAGGTGGCCGTGCACTCGGGTCAGTACCCAGGGCCACGCCCCCTGCCGTGCGGGGAGCCTATCACGCGCCCACTCTGAGCTACAGGAACTCTAAAACTGTTCTGACTCACCTTGAGTCTTCACCAAACCAAATACTGGGCACTACCAGTGACTCATTTGATCTTAACCAATTGTGTTGTTCTGTTGTGGAGAGCAAAGTCTTTTTTATTGGTTCAAAAGCAGTCAGTGGCTGACCGCTCATTGTATCTCTCGCTGCTCCCCATCCGTACCTGCAGGAGGGCGCCATGCCATGGCCCTGACCGTGGACGGAAAGGTCTTCTCCTGGGGCGAGGGGGACGACGGCAAACTGGGACACTTCAGCAGGATGTAAGCAATGCACATCCATCCAGTTTTATGATTTTTATGTAAGGTCCAACAAACTTGCACATAGTATTGACATGTGATTTAATGGCTGTACTTTCTTTGGTGAGGATGTTTTCACATATTATATCTGAACTAAATAAATAAATAAAAAAGTATCTTTTCCAGTTAAATAAATAGCAATACATTTCAGAAGTGAAACTTCTGAGAAACAGTATTTTGGAGTTTATTCTACTTGAAATGATAGTACTTAAGTCATAAAATTGTTTCCATTTCAATGCTTCTGGCCGGCAGAAATATCAAGGATGTTGGACTGTAACACGTATCTCGATGAGAGATGGCGTTTGTGCTGCCGTCAGCCCATTTGTCCTCAGACGCAGAATGGCGCCGCCGTTAAAAGGTCCTTTGTGCCTGTGACATGCAGGAACTGTGACAAGCCGCGCCTCATCGAGGCCTTGAAGACCAAGCGGATCCGGGACATCGCCTGCGGGAGCTCCCACAGTGCGGCCATCACCTCCAGCGGGGAGCTGTACAGCTGGGGCCTGGGAGAGTACGGCCGGCTGGGGCACGGAGACAACACCACCCAGCTCCGGCCCAAACTGGTATATACAGCACAGCTATCCTTTATACACCACCCAGCTCCGGCCCAAACTGGTATATACAACACAGCTACCCTTTATACACCACCCAGCTCCGGCCCAAACTGGTATATACAGCACAGCTATCCTCTATACACCACCCAGCTCCGGCCTGAACTGGTATATACAACACAGCTACCCTTTATACACCACCCAGCTCCAGCCCAAACTGGTATATACAACACAGCTACCCTTTATACACCACCCAGCTCCGGCCCAAACTGGTATATACAGCACAGCTATCCTCTATACACCACCCAGCTCCGGCCCGAACTGGTATATACAACACAGCTATCCTTTATACACCACCCAGATCCACTCATAACTGGTATATACAACACAGCTATCCTTTATACACCACCCAGCTCCAGCCCAAACTGGTATATACAACACAGCTACCCTTTATACACCACCCAGCTCCGGCCCAAACTGGTATATACAACACAGCTACCCTTTATACACCACCCAGCTCCGGCCCAAACTGGTATATACAACACAGCTATCGTTTATACACCACCCAGCTCCGGCCCAAACTGGTATATACAACACAGCTACCCTTTATACACCACCCAGCTCCGGCCCAAACTGGTATATACAACACAGCTATCGTTTATACACCACCCAGCTCCGGCCCAAACTGGTATATACAACACAGCTATCGTTTATACACCACCCAGCTCCGGCCCAAACTGGTATATACAACACAGCTATCCTTTATGCACCACCCAGCTCCGGCCCAAACTGGTATATACAACACAGCTATCGTTTATACACCACCCAGCTCCGGGCCAAACTGGTATATACAACACAGCTATCGTTTATACACCACCCAGCTCCGGCCCAAACTGGTATATACAACACAGCTATCGTTTATACACCACCCAGCTCCGGCCCAAACTGGTATATACAACACAGCTATCGTTTATACACCACCCAGCTCCGGCCCAAACTGGTATATACAGCACAGCTATCCTTTATACACCACCCAGCTCCGGCCCAAACTGGTATATACAACACAGCTATCGTTTATACAGCACCCAGCTCCGGCCCAAACTGGTATATACAGCACAGCTATCGTTTATACAGCACCCAGCTCCGGCCCAAACTGGTATATACAACACAGCTATCGTTTATACACCACCCAGCTCCGGCCCAAACTGGTATATACAGCACAGCTATCGTTTATACAGCACCCAGCTCCGGCCCAAACTGGTATATACAACACAGCTATCGTTTATACACCACCCAGCTCCGGCCCAAACTGGTATATACAGCACAGCTATCGTTTATACAGCACCCAGCTCCGGCCCAAACTGGTATATACAACACAGCTGTCCTCTGTACACCACCCAGCTCCGACCCAAACTGGCATATATAGCACAGCTATACTTTATACTGAGCACACACTCACGCAGATTGCTTACTTATTGTTACCTGAAGAATGTATTTGTTCTCTTTTGTATTCAATGCCTGAATTACCCTTGATTTTCTTTATTTTTCGGGTGCAGGTGAAAGTGCTCCTGGGTCATCGCGTCGTCCAGGTGGCTTGTGGGAGTCGGGACGCTCAGACCCTGGCTCTCACGGATGAAGGTACCCGTGACACTGGACTGGACTTGATCACTGATGCATGAATGGCTGAATGAGAACCTCCTTGCATCTGTGTTTTCAGTGAGAGACTGTTGTGAGGCCACTGTGAGACTGTCCTCTCTCTCTCTCCACAGGCTTGGTGTTCTCCTGGGGGGACGGAGATTTCGGGAAGTTGGGCCGAGGGGGCAGCGAGGGCTGCAACATCCCCCAAAACATCGAGAGGCTGAACGGGCAGGGCGTGTGCCAGATCGAGTGTGGGGCCCAGTTCTCCCTGGCTCTCACCAAGTCTGGCGTGGTCTGGACCTGGTAGGCTTTTTACTGGGGATTCATTGCATTGCATTACATTACATTACATTACAGTCGCTTAGCAGAAGCACTTTTCCAGAGTGACTTATAAATGTGGGGACCATCAGTGTTCGTTTCAGACAAAGTGCAATATCACTGTGAAAGCACAGAAGGCCCATTTATTGTCAATAAATGTAAAGTTAACTGAACAGTCCAGCAATTCAGTATTACATTATGCATTATGCATTATGTTACATTAAATCTATCTAGCAGGTGCTCTTATCTAGAGTGACTTGCACAAGTAAGTGTAGGTATGTTTTTATTCAGCTGTCGTAGCATAGCTTTTGAAAAAGGCATAGGAAAATGGCGTCTTGTGGCGTTAGCACAGTTACCAAGAAGGAATACCAAATAATAGTTTTTTATGTTATTTTGGAGTGTGTCCAAGTTTCTTCTTTGTCATTAATCTGTTTCTTGAATGGAAAAGTATACGCACACAATTTTTATATTGGTTTTCAGTGAATATGCTGCCGCGGGGATTTTTTAATAAATAGCAACGATTTCCCCAAATAGCACTATGAATATTGTCATGGGGAAATGGTCTAATCTCTGCACTTTTTGTCTACACCTTCATGCTTGTGTCGCTCCTGATAAGCGTCTGCTAGGCATGTAAATGTCCGTTTGCCCCCCCCCCCCTCAGGGGTAAAGGGGACTACTTCCGCCTGGGCCACGGCACGGACGTGCACGTGCGGAAGCCGCAGATGGTGGAGGGCCTCCGGGGGAAGAAGATCGTCCACGTGGCCGTGGGAGCGCTGCACTGCCTGGCCGTGACCGACACGGGACAGGTGGGCCCCAGCGTGCTGCATTTACAGTTCATACAGATATATATTCTGGATATATTTACCCTTATTTTTAAAACTAAATAGTCTTTTTCCTGCTGTTTGTTCTTTGTATGCACATTAAATCATCAATAAAGTTTTCTATTATTATTCTTGCTAGGCTTGGATATTGGCCTTTTCTATTTTTGTTAGTAATTGTAATAATAATAATAATAATAATGATGATGATGATTAGGGCTGGGCGATATATCGCAGTGATAATTATCGCGTGCAATAACGGTCGTCGCCACCGTGTGGCGTACCGTCTTTCTTTTTGTCGTTTTCTCTTTAATTATACCTGACCCGATAGCAAACAACCACGCTTTTGGAGGCCGCATGAAACGCTTTCTGGAAAAAAATACACTTCACCTATTGCTTGACCGTGAGACAGTTAGCAAGGCCTTGCAGTTTCCGAACGATTGGCAGAAACACATCACATGATCACACGGAAGCTGTGCGACCTTGCTGCTGATTGGCTGTCTTGGCTGTCAACACCCAGTAGGTAGGCGATAATTATCACTGCGATATATCGCCCAGCCCTAATGATGATGATGATGATGATGAATTACTGAGGCATTTGAGGATAAGTGCCTTTGCTCTAGAGTTCGTTAGCGATCGCCCCATTGTGGAATCATGCCTGCAACCTCTAAGGTGCGTGTCTGGCTCCCTAACCCCTGTGCCACACTGCCGCCCCTTTCTATTTCACCTGGTCTCAAAAAAGTACAGCGGGGATCGTTGTTCTTCTCTGGCCCTTATCTGGAAAGTTTTTGTTTTTGCGGGCCGTCAGGAGTGATGAACGACGTCTGCGCCTCTCTTTGTCTGGAGACCTTGGCTCGGGCGTCTGTAACGCGGCCTCGATAAGGCTCTGAGCGCTTATCGCCCGCTGGTGAGAAAGAAAAGCGACAGGCGTGATTTTCCACCGCGCGGCGTGTTTGTCTTTTAAAACGTATTTATTGCCGGGCCCTTGAAAAGCCTGCGGGCTCCTTTGACCAGATTAGGCAGAGAGAGAGAGAGAGAGAGAGAGACAGAGAGAGAGTGAGAGAGAGAGAGAGAGAGAGAGAGAGAGAGGGAGAGAGAGAGAGCAAGAGACAGAGAGGGAGAGAGACAGAGAGACAGAGAGAGAGAGAGAGAGAGGGAGAGAGAGAGAGAGAGAGAGAGCGAGGGAGAGAGAGAGAGAGAGAGCGAGAGACAGAGAGAGAGAGAGGGAGAGGGAGAGAGAGAGAGGCAGAGGTTTCGGTGTTCCTCCGTTATCAGTGCCGCGGGGCTCTGAGCGGCAGCCCGTGACCTTGCAGGGCGCCCCGGTCCGCCCCGACGCCCCGTTCAGCCGCCGTCTGCGGCCGGATTAACGGCCCCTTTCACCGGGACTCCTAGGGGCCCCGAACTTTATGGGAGATATTAAATTTAAAGATTTAAGATGATGAATTCTGGTTGTGGAAAGTCGGGGAATCGCGTGTATGGTTTTCTGTGTAAAAGAAAAAGGCATTTAAAATATATTTATATCCATCTGCACTATTTATATTTGTACTTAATATTTATATACATCTGTAAGAAGACTACAAAGCGTGATGAACATTTCGTTGAAGATTTATCTTTAATGCCTAATTGCAAAGCTCGTTGTCGCAAGACATTTTGTCCATGTACGTTATGTCCGTACAAATTCGGGGGAAAAGTCCTGAAACTGTTGTTCTGTAAAGTCACTGGGGAAACCCGTGGGTCGGTTAATTTAGCTCTCCCGTCCCTCGCAGGTCTTCGCCTGGGGAGACAACGACCACGGGCAGCAGGGGAACGGGACCACCACCGTCAACAGGAAGCCCACGCTGGTGCAGGGCCTCGAGGGCCAGAAGATCACCCGCGTGGCCTGCGGCTCCTCCCACAGCGTCGCCTGGACGACCATGGACGTGACCACGCCCTCCGTGCACGAGCCCGTCCTCTTCCAGACCGCCAGGGACTCGCTGGGGGCCTCCTACCTCGGTAAGCCCTCATTGGTAACGTCGGAACTGGATGCGGACAGTCGGGCTGCTCTCGGAGAACTAAAACGAAAAGGTGTTTTTGAAGGGGCTCCTGCACTCTGTGATACTTCTTACCGGTTTCCCCTCGTAGGCATTCCGTGGGTCGACATGACCGAACCGCGGCGCTTGAATAAAGGTGCTTTTGAAGTGCGAGGTGACGTGCGGGAGGCCCTTCAACTGTTTTGAGTTCATTCTCAGTTCAGCTGCACACCTGTGGCAAAGATGTCATTTCAAGTGTGCGCATATTTTCCTGTTTGGTTTGTCTCAGAGAAAAACGGAAGCAAAATGTTTATTGTTAAAAAGGAACTCAAATCCAGCTTTGAATTGTTTTTACTGTTTTTGTTTGCGTTTTGCTATTAAACAATGTCTGAAATTCATGTATTCCCAACCCATTATTTTTGGCAATTCTCTCCTGTCTCCTCCTGAAGTCTGCTTGTCCTATTGCAGTTATTTTAAATTCCTTTGGTTGCATCTTTCTCTGCCTTGGATTTCAGGTTTAAAATCACTAGAGGGCCATTTCTCTGTTAGACCTCAGTACAGATTCTGTAACCAGGAAGCTGTAATGTCCATAGAGAGCTGTATTGACTGGTAATTCCATATAATCGCATGGTGTCCAAACATAGTTTTATTATTTAGTTTTAGGCCGCTATTTTTAAATACCTCACCTTGGGAGCCATTATCTGTGTTTGAAATGAGAAGACTGCAAAACAAACCTTTGAGTCCCTAGCTAATGATCCTCGGGGGTAAACTTCAGAAGCTGGATGGGGGGGAGTGAGCCCTGCAGTCATCGTTTGGGGGGTTTGTGGGGGGCGAGCGATTAGTGTAATCGTTGTTTGGGACGAGTGATGTGTGATCATCGTTAAGGGGTTTTGTGGGGGTGTAGAAGTTAGATGTTTCATCACCGTTTGGGGGGATTCGTTGGAGAATGAGCTTTGTAATCACCGTTTGGGGGGATTGCTTTTTGGGGGGTGTAAGTGAGATGTATAATCACCCCTTGTGGGGGATTTTATGTTTGTGTTCACCAGGGGTCCCCTCAGACAGTGACGCCTCTGCTGTCAGCAATAAGATGATTGGCCAGAGCAACGTCAAACCCAACAGACCGTCATTGGCCAAAATCCTGCTGTCGCTGGACGGAAACCTGGCCAAGCAGCAGGCCCTCTCCCATGTCCTGTCAGCCCTGCAGATTATATATGCCAGGTAGGCATGGCAACAGGTTGGGTACTTATTATGGGTTTCATTTACAGGATTAAATCAGTTCAATGTCAATTTATTCAATGAGTTGAAACTAATTTGAAAATGCCTGTAATGGATCCAGTAAGATTTTTAAAAAATAATGAATTTAATTTTAATTTGTTTAATGAATTGAAATGGAATTGACACCTAACATCTCATTTTCATAGCACCTTTCATCTCTGCAAATTCCCTTAAGTTCCCTTAAAGTGAACATGAGTGGGGGTGTAGACTCATTTGAACCACTTCAAGAGTAACACCGTATAAATTTAGGGAATATAATCTTTATCTTGTGGCTTAATGAGCACATTAAATGTAAGGGAGAAAGTGATTTCACACAGTCTTTAAGATGACCTTATTAGTCACATTTGTCACCAGGTTTTTAGATCCCGCAGATCTGTGTGGTGTTGTAAAGGTCACGGTAAGGGCATAGTTCCCGCTCTGTCATCTCAGTGTTAGCGGTAGCCAACGTTGGCTTTCTCTCTCTCTCTGCTCTTTCTCTTTATCTCTCTCTCTCTCTCTCTCTGCTCTCTGCTCTTCTCTTTCTCTTTTTTCTCTCTCTGTCTCTCTCTCTCGGCTGTTGTTTGGGTTTGGGGGTTTCTGTGTCTGTGTACTCTGATTGTGACTGTGCCATGTGTGTGTCTGTGGGCCCCCAGGGACGCAGTGGTGGGAGCCCTGATGCCCGCCTGCATGATCATGCCCGTGGAGTGCCCCTCCAGCTCCCCCATCCCGCCCTCGGACGAGTCCAGCGCCTCCAGCCCCTCGGAGGCCGAGGAGCCCCCCGTGCCCCCCGAAACAGAGGAGAGGCTCAGCCCCAACCCCTGGCAGGACAAGAGGGGCGAGGTGACGACCCGTTCCGTTTCACTTCAGCAACCTCCAAACGCTCTTTTCCTCGGCCTCTTTGTTCAGAATGGTGCACCCTGTTGATAAATCATTGTTAGTTCCTGCTTCGGTGATCAGGGATTTACCCAAAACTTTTTTTATTTTCACACGCAATGCATTCATACAGTTGGATATTTTACTGAAGAAATTCAGGCTAAGTAACTTGCTGAAGGATGTAATGGCAGCACTCTTTCCCTCCACATTGGAATCGATCCTGCAACCACGGAGTTATCTTAGTCTCTGAGTATCTCCGTATTTTGTCAATTTACGTGCTATTGTTTTAGTTAACTGTTAAGTCAAATGAAGTTTAAATTAGAACTGGGCTGACATGGTCCTGATGTACAATATGGTTTGGAAAATTTGATCACATGGAATCGATCTTGATCTGTGTGTGTGTGTGTGTGTGTGATCAGGCGGCACCCACGGAAGATGCCATCACCCCGTCGTCGGCGGTAACGCCCTCTGCAGCCGCTGCTTCTTCGCGTCCCTTCGTCCCCATGACGGACGACCCCGGTGCGGCCAGCATCATCGCCGAGACCATGACCAAGACCAAAGAGGTCAGCTTGAGCACTGCGAGGAAATCGGCCAATCCCGCGAGCGTGCGATGGGAATACAGCCAATCGCGTGAACACGCTAGGGGTGTGCTACCAATCGCATGAATGCGCTAGGGGAAAACCAGCCAGTCGTGAATGCTTTAGGGAAAACTGGAAAAACTGTCCATTCACATGAATGTGTTAGGTAGGTGTAAACATGCATTACATGAGATGAGGAAGGTAAGGATTAGAATTTATATCACTATATACTGAAAATATGCTGACATAAAATATATTGCTTACTGGTTCGCTTAAGACACTTCATAATATATGGGCAAATATATACTATTATTAAAATGCTTGGTAGTACTATTTTGGTATATTAACCAGCTTTGAAATATATTTGTCTTTATATATTTTTTTAAAGTTTGTATAGTTCCATCATATTGCAATATATTCCATTTTTGTGATGATGGCCAACTCAGGTACCGCACTGAATGGAAAATATATTCGCCTGCAGGCCTTAGCTCTCAGTTAATGTGCGTGTTCTGTGTGAGTGTTGGGTAAAACTGGCACCACATTGAATGGATATGCATTTACCTGCAGGCCTTAGCTCTCAGTTAATGTGTGTGTTCTGTGTGAGTGTTGGGTAAAACTGGCACCACATTGAATGGATATGCATTTACCTGCAGGCCTTAGTTCTCAGTTAATGTGCGGGTTCTGTGCGGAGTGTTGGGTAAAAGGCCCCCTTTTCCCCGCTCCAGGACTCGGAGAGCCAGAGCAAGGCGGCCGGGCCGGAGCCGCAGTACCTGGACGAGTTCACCAGCCTGCTGGTTCCGGACGACACGCGCGTGATGGTGGACCTGCTCAAGCTGGCCGTGTCCGTGCGCTCGGGGGAGAAGGGCAAGGAGGTGCTGTCGGCCGTGCTGTCGGGCATGGGGACCGCCTACCCGCAGGTCTGTCCCTGGAGGAGCTCTCTCCCACTCTCTCTGTCTGTCTCTCTGTATGCTGTGCGTTATCATGTAACTCTGTAGTCAATCGACATTTGTTATTGGACATGGAAAGTACATATGTCTACTTACTAAATAAAATCAGTAAATGCATGTTTACAGGGTTATTCTATAAAGAAACTAAGGGCTCTTGTGTTGAACTAGAGCACAGGGAATGATTATATAAAGAAAGTAAACTAATATCTCTAATGATAAAGTAGAACACTGGAAGTTGTTATATAAAGAAAACAAGCTAATATCTCTATTTATGAACTAGAGCACTGGAAGTTATTATATAAAGTAAACTAATATGTCTAGTGATGAATAAGATCACAGGAAGTTATTATATAAAGAAAATAAACTCGAATATCTGTATTGATTAAATAGAGCACATGAAATCATTCTATAAAGATAGTAAACTCTAATATCTTTTGATGAACTAGAACACTGGTAGTTATTCAAGGAAAGTAAACTCATATATCTACTGATGAACCTGAGCACAGGACATTTTCCTCAGTTTTGAGATATGACACTGATGGAGACTCACTGACATGCATCCTCGTCTGTCTGTCTCTGTCTGTCTTTCTGTCTGCCTGCCTGCCTGTCCATCTGTCTGTCCATCCGTCTGTCTGTCCATCTGCCTGTGTGCCTGCCTGTCTGTCTGTCCGTCTGTCCGTCTGCCTGTCTGTCTGCCTGTCTGTCCATCCGTCTGTCTCTCTCTGTCTGTCTGTCTGTCCGTCTGCCTGCCTGCCTGCCTGCCTGCCTGTCTGTCTGTCTGTCTGTGTCTGTCTATCCGTCTGTCCTTCTGCCTGTCTGCCTGTCTGTCTGTCTGTCTGTCCGTCCCCGCAGGTGGCGGACATGCTGCTGGAGCTGTGCGTGACGGAGCTGGAGGACGTGGCCACGGACTCTCAGAGCGGCCGCCTGTCCTCCCAGCCCGTGGTGGTGGAGAGCAGTCACCCCTACACCGACGACACCTCCACCAGCGGCACCGTCAAGATCCCAGGTCAGCCAGCACGCAGACCCCAGCAGGGATAGCCGCTAACCCGTGGAACCTACTCTCATATTTAACAGTTTAAGTCAGATTAACTGCCTAAATTGTCAACTGGACCACTGATTGGCTGCTTGATGAGCTAATGAATGTAAATCTCTATATTTATATAAGTACCATTACAGCCTGCAGGTTGTGGTGGAAAGATGGCGGGAGAAGTGGTTAAGTTGCATTTGACTTGCGACTGAGGAAATGTGCGTATGCTCAGAATGATAATATGGGTTAAGCCACACCTCTATCCCCTCTGCAGTAGTGCTGTGAGTTTATGAACACCATTTGTTTTCATTCACAACCTCAGATCTGACGTTACAATATAGTACCGCTTCTGTTGAGGAGCTACAGGCTGAATACTAATGACTTCATCATGCGTCCTTCATGCCATTGTACTCGCCCGGGGTGGGCAACGAGGGCTATATCCGTTTCTGGTTTTCACGCTAATATGTGACCTTAATTGCTGCATTAATCCTAAAATTTGCACCATCTGACATTTTAGCCTTATTTGTTATAAACGTGCGAATGATGACCAATGATGTGTTTGTGTCCTATTTGCAACATTTGTCTGTTATCTCATTTTAAATGAGCCGGTGTCGGTGTATCCAGGCGGTTACCTCATTTAGTCAGGGTCATTTTTGGAAACAAGAACCTGCGTACACCCCAGCCCTCCAAGACTGCAATTGCCCACCCCTGTTCTAACCCATAGTCAACAGTTTAACAGACCAAGCTCAAATAATGAAAGCTTATCTTTTGTTGCAGGGGCTGAGGGACTGAGGGTGGAGTTCGACCGGCAGTGTTCCACAGAGAGGCGGCACGACCCGCTCACCATCATGGACGGGGCCAATAGGATCGTGTCTGTCCGATCAGGTGATCTAATTCTGATCTTCTGATCTAATTTCCATCAAATATCAGGAGCACCTTGGCTTATTTCGTTACTTATGAGTTAAGACACGAACGAGTTTGATTGTTTCTGCTGGTTTTGGACCACTGAGCCTTCTTTGATGTGTTCATATGTTTTAGATTTTGGTTTCAATTTTTAAATGTCCGTTTACATTTAGAGATTTAGAAAAGAGCACACATATTTAGGCATGGATGGTGCCACATTGTCAGAATCACAACCAGTAGAAGTAGTCATACATACACGAACAACATAGCATTAAGTGGTATTGGAGGTACAAGAAGGAGGATGAGGTACTTGAAATTGGTTGTTCAAATAATTAGATTAGATATATTTAGATGCTGAGAGCTCAGTGTAAGTTGAGCCACAATACAGTGTACAGGTGAATTTTCAGTCAGTGGCAGAATGTGGACAGTCACTGTGATGGCTGGACTGTTGTGGAGTCCTTCTCCGATGGATCCTCCAATCATGTGCTGAGTTTATAATGTTCTGCCCTATCGCCGCTGTGCCTTGCAAGGTCGCGAGTGGTCCGATTGGTCGAGCGAGCTTCGTATCCCGGGTGACGAGCTCAAGTGGAAGTTCACCAGCGACGGATCCGTCAATGGCTGGGGCTGGCGCTACACTGTGTATCCCATCATGCCTGCTGCTGGTACGTGCTCACGCCGTTTTCACATCACCCGGGCTGATCTAGAGGGTAGTTCAGCCTCTTAGCACTTCGAAATACAACCATATTTGTGTGTCTTACTGTTCGTTTTTAGGGGTTAACAAACTTAATTTGAGATGAGATAAGTTGCATTTTTGGATGAGTTGTGTCTGAGGTGAAATTGAGATGAGATGTCGTGATTGAGGTTAGACTGAGATTGAGTTTGAGATGAGAGGTGTTTGAGAGTAAATTAAGCTGAGTTGAGTTTGAGATTAAATGTATTTGACATGAGATGAGTTTGAGATGGGGTGTTTGAGATGAGTTGAGTTTGAGATGAGATGTGTTTGAGATGAGTTGAGTTCGAGATGAGATGTTGCGTTTGAGATGAGTTGCATTTGACGTGAGGGTGAGATGAGACTGAGCTGCGGTTCCTGCTGTGGCTGATGGGATTCCCCCCCCTCACCGCAGGGCCCAAGGACCTGCTGTCGGACCGCTGCATCCTCTCCTGCCCGTCCATGGACCTGGTCACCTGCCTGCTGGACTTCCGGCTCAGCTTCGCCTCAAACAGGGGCATCGTGCCGCGGCTGGCCGCCTCGCTGGCTGCGTGCGCGCAGCTGAGCGCGCTGGGTACGTGGGCGCCGGACGCGAGACACGCCCGCGGACGCCAGGCGCATCGCACGGCGCTAGGCTACAACAGTAACGCCTGACTGTTTTTCTGCAGCGGCCGGTCACCGCATGTGGGCGCTGCAGAGGCTACGCAAGCTGCTGACCACAGAGTTCGGCCAGTCCATCAACATCAACAGGCTGCTGGGCGACGGCGACGGAGAGGCCCGCTCGCTGGTGAGTGCTCCCCCTGCTGGCGGGGGGTAGAAACACACATGATAACGGGCCTATTAATGTACTAAAAGAATATGTTTACAGATTAACAGTATACCCTTCATATTTATTTTTTATTTAAGTGTTTTCTATTTTACTTTATGCAGATGTTGCGTATAGAGAATCACAGTATAGAAAGTGTCATGGTGGGGATTTGCACGGGGTTTTGTATGTAGCTTGATAGTCAGTGGTCCTACAGACTGCACCACTGTTTTAAAATCTGCCAACTGGTAGCCCAGAGGTAACATAGTTGGGAAAAATACCCATGGAAAGTCCAAACTTAGGAACACTTTTGGCTGTTGCAGACTTTCTCAGGCAGTGCACTGTCCGCCCTGGTGAAGGGCCTTCCTGAAGCCCTGCAGAGGCAGTATGAGTACGAGGACCCCATCGTCAGAGGGGGGAAGCAGCTGCTGCACAGCCCCTTCTTCAAGGTACTGACCTTTGTCAGGTGATCAAGAGTTTGTGTGTTTGCGTGTGTGTGTGTACATGTGTGTGTACGTGTGTGTGTGTAGAGGCTCAATTAAGCTGATATTTAAGACCATGAGGTGTGTTACTCTTGCTCAGGGAGATAATCTCTGCAGCATTGTTTAGTAGTTGTACGTACGTGACGCTGTATTGTGCCGTGTCTCAGTTACTGACTGCATAATGCCACTGCGCGGGTACACAGTGATCAGTCCCTGTGTGTTCAGGTTGACTGTCACACTGAGACACAGGTACACAGTGACTCTGCCTCTGTGTTCAGGTGCTGGTAGCGCTGGCGTGTGATCTGGAGCTGGACACCCTGCCCTGCTGCGCCGAGACTCACAAGTGGGCGTGGTTCCGCAGGTACTGCACCGCCTCCAGGGTGGCGGTGGCCCTGGACAAGAGGACCCCTCTGCCACGCCCGTTTCTTGATGAGGTACGCGGCAGACTTCCCTTCTGCCCCAGAGTACAGTGCTCAGTGCCGCTCAGTACTGCTTTTCTTATTACTGTGTAGTTTTAATTTGTCTTTTAGTTTAAGCTCTATTTGCATGGTCTTCTCAGAGATTTTGGTGAATACCTGATTTGCAGTGTTTCTGTATTTTTATAATGGAGAAATAAAAGTAACATCTAGCATTTCAATAGTGAGGCATAGCTAATGTTGATTGAAGGCAGACCTCTTTTTGCTGTACTTCACCTCATTGCAGTTCCGCGTTTCTTCCACCAGGTGGCCAAGAAGATCCGCGAGCTGATGGCCGACCAGGAGAACATGAACGCTCTCCACGAGAGCCACGACATATTCAAGAGGGAGCAGGACGAGCAGCTGGTGCAGTGGATGAACAGGTAGGCGAGATCCTGTGGGCTGAGCAGTCCTCATTGCTCTAATCCTCTAGTGACGGATCCGCTCCATGTTTTGCGTGTCACCAGCGCACAGTTTCAGTCGAGCTCTCGCACGTGTGTAGAAACTTCTCTTCGCT
The DNA here is from genome assembly GCF_013347855.1 of Anguilla anguilla. Classification (NCBI taxonomy): domain Eukaryota; kingdom Metazoa; phylum Chordata; class Actinopteri; order Anguilliformes; family Anguillidae; genus Anguilla; species Anguilla anguilla. Next base: position 26,793,210 of record NC_049203.1, on the reverse strand, counting down.
CAGATGCGTTTCTGTGGTGGCAGCTTGGTCCTCGGGCTGCCAGTTGAATAGCTCTGGCACACAGCGATATGGTTAAATTGACGAAAGTTGTGATGACGTGCTCTTGGCCCGCCTTCTCCCCCCCCACCCCCCCCAGGCGTCCGGACGACTGGACCCTGTCCGCCGGAGGAAGCGGGACCATCTACGGCTGGGGGCACAACCACAGGGGTCAGCTGGGGGGCATCGAGGGGGCGAAGGTCAAGGTGCCCACCCCCACGGAGGCCCTGGCCACCCTGCGGCCCGTGCAGCTGATCGGAGGGGAGCAGACCCTGTTCGCCGTGACCGCCGACGGCAAGGTGAGGGCGCTCTGCCGTCTCGCGGTGATGACATCACTGCTACCGGAGAGGCGGGGCGGGAGAGGGAGGGAGTGAGCGAGCGAGCGAGTGAAGGAGAGAGAGGAGTAGTTTCATTGCTCTTAGAAATAAATAAATAAACTGTAGTGAGAGAAACACAAACCGAGATTGCTTCCATTTCTGAGAGTGTGAATCGTTTACCGGCTGTTCACGCTCTGCTTAGCCTAGCGCTTTATTTGCAAATGCACACAGACATTTGTGGCAGCAACGTGAACAAATTCGGCTTTTCCTACAGAAATAGAATTGAAGAAGCCCTCTTGTGGCATTTAAAACAAGTTTATGTTCTTATCGCTTATTAATACCACTTTAATTTTGATTTGTATTACTTGGGTAGTGTAAGGCTGGTAGCATTGATTGGCCTTCATTATTGATCTTGCTGCTGGCTCATTTCGTAAGGTAAAATTAGCATTGATGCTAGCTCATTATTACTCCCGCAAGCATTTACTAGCCTTCATTAGCCTTCTTTATTAATCCTGAAGCCTACGCGTGCTTATTCTTGTTAAGAGCATTAGCATTTATTAGCCTGCGCTTCTCTCCCCTCCAGCTGTACGCTACAGGCTACGGGGCTGGGGGGCGGCTGGGCATCGGGGGCACGGAGTCTGTGTCCACCCCCACCCTGCTGGAGAGCATCCAGCACGTCTTCATCCGGAAGGTG